>NC_140583.1:1131092654-1131660154 GCF_964204655.1 Triturus cristatus
GGTTATTCCTCGTACAAAGACGGTATCCTGGGGTGACCGACGCTTCCTGGTGGCAGCTCCAAAGCTCTGGAACACTTTACCCCTTAACATCAGGCAGAGCCCCTCCCTTCTTCACTTCCGTAAGCTCCTAAAAACTTGGATGTTCGATCAATGAATCCTCCATCTCCACGTTTTTCACCACAAGTAACTGTTCTCTTAGCGCCAAGACGCCCTAGGGTATATGCTGCGCTTTATAAATATCAAAAATAAATCAAAATAAATAAATAATGTACAAATGTTTTGTAACTGAAATGCAGTCACAAAACATTCACATTTTACTGCTAATAGAAGGTTGGGGCTGAACCAGTCGAAAATGGGAAGGGAACCCTTACCCTTTGCGGATGTGGGTGCAAATACTTTTTAAGCACATGCAGTGGTCCCACGGATCACTGCCTGCTCTTAAAAAATGAAACTGAAACATTTCATTTTTCTTTTTCAAACTCATCCCTTTTTCCTTTGAAGGAAAACAGGCGGCATTTTAAAAAAAAACTGATTTGTTAAAAAAGCAGTCACAGATAATATGGTCTGCTGACACCATCCCTGTGAGTGCCGTCCATTCTCAATGGGTAGCAAATTGTAACCTGCCTCATGACCATCAGTGAGGCAGGTCCCTTACAACCCATTTGAGAATCGCCCTTTGCGACTCACAAAATGGAATGGTCATACATCTGGCCCAGAACCTCAAGATGAAAATCTCCCCAATAACTCACAGTTACTCATCCATAATTTGATGCTATGTTTGGGTCCCCACAAAATCTGCACCTGCTCGTAGGCTGCGGCAAAGATGTAATGGTGGAACCATACTTAGTATGATGTCTTCTCTATGTCTCAGAATGTGAAAAATGCCTTACACTAACCAACCCCCACCACCTTCCCTGTCTTCTTTAACCCCCTACTGCAACTGTTCTTTCTGATGTAATTCAAGCCTTTCTGATGTAATTCAAGCAGGCAACAAGAAGAGCCTTGTCATTGTGGCCTGGAAGGCTTTAATAAAGTAGCAACAGTGGATAACGAGTTTTGTTAACAAGGTTTGCTAAGACAACTTTGGTGAAAATTATAGAGGCTGCCTTTGGAAGCCATGGATAACATCATATATTTAAATCAAATGAGTTACTGTTATAGGTGCTGTGAACACATATCCTGGCAGGATGTTTAAACTTTAATGCTGCTTTGAAAACAGAGTTACATTGCTCTAGACTTGCTGCACACACACCCTTGCTTGCTTGAGTTCATTCTTGGACTCTTTGCACACACTGACCCAGAAAGATAAGAACTCTTATTTCTGACCCAGTGGTCCTTTGAGCTCTGGCTTTCCTCCTTGTGGATAGCTCAGTTGCCCCTATAATTGCACGTACTGTAGAATCCAGCATGACCATTCACTCACAAATCCTGGTTGTGTTGTGAATAGAATAGCAGAACTTCAAAGCAATGGAGTTTTTGTTTTAATGTGGGAATGGAAATTCATAGAAAGCGTTTGGATAACTGGCAATTGGAAAGTATTCCAAAACCCAACCTAGAATTGTTTCAAATGTTTACAACTAACTAATTACATATTATATAAATGTGGTCAACAATTTACTTGATTTATTTGAGCGGACATTTTTTTTCTTCCTTTCTCTGAGTTTAAGAATGGAAAAAGGGCAGCCCAACTTTAATTTTATGTTTTCATATACTGCACATGAAGTCCATCTTCAGTGAAAAAAAGTGCTACTAAAGCTCAACATTGTTTTCATAAACGTGTTCAAGCATCATGCTCTTTTCCTGTGTATAACTTTATAGCTATACTAGCTTTGACCTGTGGGATTATCATTCTCTTCACAAAGCGGAAAGTGTCCTTCATGGAGAATCTTAATTTGGAATCCAATAGGTCAAAAAGCATTGTCATGGCCCGTGGCCTAAGAATGTGAAACCCGAATTCTGACCACCAAGGGGAAGCATTTAGAGAGAGTGGGTTCCTTTCCCTATTTGGGCATCACTTTCGAGCAAAGTAACATCTGGACTTCTTGCTTGGTGAATAGGAATGTCAGATACAACGAGCGACTGGCGCCATTTTTTTTATGTCTCTGCTTGTGAAGGAAAGAAGCCCATCTGCTCGCCCGTTGAGATTTGCAAACATAGGTGTGTCCCTGTCCTAACATATGAGAAAGGGTATGGGGTTATTGCAATGCAACAAATCTACAGCTTGAAGAAAACAGGCTGCTCAGACGAATTCTGGGGACTCCACCCACTAGCCACAATTTCATGGTGCACGAAGAACTTGGCCTGGATTACGTGGAGGTCCATATAAAATTGGCACTTTGCTGCTCTGGTGGTGCTTTATTTGGTGCAACGCTCGTGCCACGCACAACAGAGACATCATAGAGGATTATTTGGCGTGTGCCTCTAGATCCACGATACTATGAATGAAATATCTCCAGTCAAACATCTCAAACCTAGGGTGACCATATCTTTTTTTGAACCTAATTTCTATCAAAAAGGAGGACAAGCAATGGGTAAAATAAACTATTTGATTAATAGGGCAAGGGCCATGGATTTGTCATTGTCCACTTTGGATAGAATCAAGGGCTATGCGTTGAATCAAACGTGTCCCGGGATGGACCCATATCTGGAATGGGTTAGTCATCCCAGGAAAAGATCCTACTCACCAGATTTCACCTTGGCTCAGTTAGATGGAAATAACATTTCCCTCTTGCCCAATATGATGCCACCACTGTTAGCAGTTGCCCATGTGACGAAATTTCAGACCAAGCCATGCTGTATTTTGAGTTATTTGACAAAGGGGCTCCAGATTCCAGTTATTCAGAAGGCACAGATTTAAATTGTCCTTTTGGCACGATCTTAACCTTTTAATTGTGAATGTTTTTTTTTTTTTTTGTCACACTCAGCACTTTTATTGGTATTTTTTTTTATTGTATATCGCGTCTGCTTTTATGGCCTCTTTAGACCGAAATAAAGATTTTAAAAGCAAAGTAAAAAAAGTCATGTGAGAAAATGTATTTCGAAATCTGATTAAAACCCCCAAAAAGATTGAAAACAAAGATAGTTACTACACTTCCACTGCCAACCTACCAGTAGGGTGTGGTGATTGAAACTGTCTACATTTTGGCTGGTTGTTGGAGGCTTTATTCAATTTCTAGATTCCAAACGCGTGTTTTATGTAATTGTAAATGTCGTTACATTTAAATCGCCTAATGCAAAAATGGATAACATTACTTTTTGACTAATGACAGAGGTAGAACACATGAAGCTTAGTAATTTATAATGCTAAAATATTTCTTTTAAATACTTGAAGTTATGCATGACAGGCAGAAGACAGCATTGCACGAAAAAATGACAATATAATACTGACACAGGCGCTACTGTCTTCAAGCTTTGATATAATTGAAAATGACATTATTTTTTAAAAGCTCCTTTTTCATTAAAAATGAACATGAATATTTAAATAAATGCTTTGCTCGGGCATTTTCTACCAGTGACAGTAAAATGTTTCTATTTATAAAGGAAAAGAGTGATTGAAAGAGTCTGCTGCCTGGCATGGATGACAGGAGGTTGACAGTGAAATCATTATTGTTGTTATAATAATTAACGTCATTGCTGAGTTGTATTTTTTGACTAGGCTTTTAGGGGCTCATTTATGAGCCTCTGCGTCACTTTTGCGCCACCGGTGCGTCACTTTTTGTGACGCACCAGTGACGTAAAACATGTGCCATGTTGCGCCATATTTACGAAGTGACGCATCTAAGTAGATGCGTCACTTCGTAAGCCTCTGCGCTACATTATACCTGCACCAGGTATAATGTATGCAGGGTCGGCGTACCCCCGCAAGAAAGGGTCGTAGGAGTGGTGCAGTGAAATCTATGAGATTTCGCTGCGCCACTTCTAGGATGCCAATGCGTCAAAACCTTACGCCTGCCTCATGGCAGGCGTAAGGGTGACGCAGGCCCTTTCACATGGGGCTTGCCCCATGTGAAAGGAACATTGCTGGAGTTGCGTCAGGCTTCCGACACAACTCCAGCAATGCGCCGCTTTTTGCGCTGACAGATACGTCAGTTATACTGACGTATCTGTCCTTCCTTGCAACATGATGTGTCATATTGTAAATATGACGCATCATTGGTGTCGCAAGGAGGGTGCACTGAGAAGTGGCGCATCGCTGCTTTCACGCAGCAATGCGCCACTTCTCGTAAATGAGGCCCTTAGTGCGGAGGTCTGTCCCAGTTCTATTGTACCTCATTGACGGACACACCTGTACCTCAGTCTCTACGCCATGGTGTTCAGAACTCCTCCATGTCGGGGTTCAGGGTCAACCGCTGCCTTGCTGTTCTCATCCCAGCATCCCCCCCTGTCTGGTCGGTTCTGGAGTGGATGCTGATGAGTTTTGAGGCTAGGTCAGTCAGTGACAGATCACCAGGTCATTTCGGAGAGCTGAACCCAGCTGGTGGGAGCGCTCAGGCCTCACCATGGACAGAGCCCATGTTAGGCTGGAACAAGGCCATTTCTAATCATCCATTCGGGATCTCCTTCTCTGGCACTGAATACATGCATCGCTCTGTACTTTCCCTATCTAGCTTATATTTTCTTTTATATACGTTATCGCTGGTTATTCTACAAATGTGATGTCATTAAACTAATGAACTTTTGTTTAACTGGAGTCTATTAACACCTCCTTTCAATAATGCATGGGCATTCAGATAGCTTAAGATGAACAGGCCCCAAAACAAACATATTGTTGCCTGCCAGCCATGTTTGTCAGCTGACACCACTTCAGTGCAGCTGCCACACTAATTAGGGTTATTTTACCGAAATCACTGAGATGGATTTTTCCTGCTCCTTATTTAGCACCTGGAGGCAGAATGTGTGTTCTATAAATATGGCTCCAAAACATAACATAAAACAATCTAAAAGCATGACATAATATAGCAACCAAAAATGACACTGTCAGTCCATTCTGGTCATAGTTATGTTACTATCAGCTTTGGCTGCACCATTAATCTGGCCTGCCTATTTACTGTTGTTTAAACGCTGTCCTGCCACCTGCAGAAGCTTCAAAGCAAACAAGCATTGGAAGTGCAATAGGTTTCGCCTCTGTTTAAGTTAAAGCCATTTGCTTTGCTAATTGCATTGTTTTATAGCTATGTATTATTGAGTGTATGTATGTAATATGTTGTGTTTTTATGTTGTTAGAATTGTATTTGCTAGCTGTGCAGTTGCTGAAAGTATAGTGTTAGCAGGAGAAGAGCAGTGTTTAAGATTTGGGAAGGAGAGTGAGGAGGAGGATAGCATGAGGGTTAATGAAGCATAGTGAGGAGGAGAGTAGCATGAGGCAGAAGAAAGGTGCAGGGGGAGAGCAGTATGAGGGAGAACGAATAAAGCGTGGAGGAGATTAGCATTATTTTGAATGAAGGAGAGTGCGGAGAGCAGTATGAGGCATAATGAAGGATAGAGTAGTAGAAGAGTAGAAGGAGGGATGTGGAAGGAGTGTGAGAAGTAGAAGAGTAGTGTGAGGTAGAAGCAAGGTAAGAATATTGTATTAGAATTAGGTATAAAGAACTAGTTAGGTGTAGAAGAGCACTTTGTGGGAGAATGTAGGAGAAGGAGTAGGAGAAGACCAGTGTAATGCAGAGGGACTGATAGTAATGTGGGTAAGAGCAGTGTGATGTTTGGTGTTTGATGTTGGTGGTAGTGTAAAAGGAGTTGTTACCAGTGTAGTGTACGAAGAATCTGGAAGCTAGATTGAAGTGGCCGCTCTTCTAGAAGAATACAGTTTTGGGATATCTGGGAAGAATGGTTTAGAGCTGGCCAATATGGCACGTAGATTTACTATCACCCAGTTCATGAATGTTACATGTCCTATGATTATAACATTTTCGCAGTGGTGGTAAAAGGTGAACCAGATTTTGTAGTTGCTGTTAAAATTCCCCAACTTTTGACCCTATTTGCGGTTACGTCCAAGCTCCAGATTTAGTCAATCATGTGCCCGAGATTCAAGCACAGGCACTTTTGACAGTCCTAGAGCTATGTTGGCCTTGCGAGATGAATAATGAGGACTTAAAAAAAACAACAACTCAGAAACGAAACTGAAACCCAGCACACTGTAATGTGCTCTTAGCGTATATGTTATGTTATGTTATGTTAAAAGACATTTGTTGAGCGCGCGGACACCGGAAGGCTTCATAGCGCTAATTGTTGCACAGTTACGCTATGGGTGGCGAGTCAAATGAACAAGCGAACAGCCAAGTTTTAAGGGCCTTTCGAAAACCCATTAAATTATCCTGCGCTCTGATGTCGAAGGGCAGAGAGTTCCAGAGTCCGGATGCTAGGTACGAGAACCTACGCCCCACCTGACGTTTGTGTTTGATAGTTGGGGTAGCGAGCAACCGGAGGTGACTAGACCGTAGGTTGCGGCGAGGGATATGTTTCACGATCAGGTCACTGATAAATTTAGGGCTTCTGCAGTGCAGGGCCTTGAAGATTAGGCATCCGGTCTTGAAAGCTGCATGTTGTGCAATTGGGAGCCAGTGGAGTTGGACCAAAAGGGGTCTGGCAGAGGGCCATTTTGGTTGCTGAAATATCAGTCTGGCAGCCTGGTTCTGCACTATTTGGAGGCGATTGAGCAGGTGCGTAGGCAAGCCGAGGTAAATGGCATTGGAGAAGTCGAGGTGAGACATTACGAGGGCTATCACTGCCTGGATGAGGGCCGGGGGGGTAAGGAGGTAAGCAATTTTCCTAATTTTCCTCAGTTGGAAAATGCATGAGGAGACCACAGTTCCCACCTGTCCTCTAAACGAGAGGTCAGCATCTATGGTGACTCCAAGGCTTTTTACTGAGGTAGAAGGGATGGAGGGTGGTCCGAGATCGGGAGGCCAGAAGTGGGGCCCCCACGAGATTATGCTGGTTCCTGGTAGGACTAGTTCAGTCTTGCCAGGATTGAGTTTAAGGTGGTTAATGTTCATCCAACGCTGGATGTGAAGCATGGTGGCTTGAAATTCAGAGTCAGAGTTTGGACCATCCAGTGTAAAGACGAGTTGAAGGTCATCAGCATAGTTGAAGGTCGTGACCTTCCTATGTTTTAGAGAGTTGATGAGGGGTTTGAGATAGAGATTGAATAGGAGAGGGGAGAGGGATGAGCCCTGAGGGACCCCACAAGGGGTGGCAATCCTGGGTGCGGTAAAGGTGCCTAGCTTAACTGCCTGTGTTCTGTCTATGAGAAAAGATTGGATCCAGTTATATGCTGGTCCTTGTATGCCTGCTTGTTCGACACGGGATAATAAGATGTTGTGATCCACCGTGTCGAACGCAGCCGACAGATCCAAAAGGATAAGTGCCGGATGGATGCCTTTATCGGCATTGGCTCGCAAGGTGTCTAGCACGGCGAGGATGACCGTTTCGGTGGAGTGTGCAGGGCGAAATTCAGCTTGATTGGGTTCAAGGTGGTTAGAATGCTCGATGAAGTGCGAGAGGGACCTGGCGACATGAGCCTCGAGGATATTGGCAAAGAAAGGGAGCAGGGAGATGGGGCGGTAGTTGGAATGATTCGTAGGATCAGCCCCAGATTTTTTTTATAATGGGACCAGAGTCTCGTTTTTAAATGCTGTGGGATCTTACCTTGAAGGAGAGACTCATTTAGGAAGGGGAGCACCCCATGGGGGAAAGTTGACAGGACCTCTTTTAGAATATGCGGGGGGCAACAGTCATTGGGGGAGCCAGATTTGACGCGAGTCAACAAATCTGATAAGGTTTGGGGGCAAAGAGCAGGGAAATGATCCAAGACGAGGGAGTTGGTTGTGACAGCGTCTTTGTCATCTATACAACAGGAGGCGGGAATGCTGGCTTTGATGGTAGATATTTTGTTCACAAAATAATAATTAATGGAGTTACATAACTCCTGAGAAGGAGGCTGATTAAGGTGAGTTATATTGAAAATTTCTTTGGGTTTGTTATGTGCGTTGAGAATTCTGGCAAAACAAAAAGCAGCTTTAGCTTCACGAATAGCCTTTTAATAGTTATTCCGGGCTAAGCAGAACAAAGATTGGTCCTCCATGGAGTAATTAAGTCTCCATTTCCTTTCTTTTTGTCGCAGCTCGAGTTTTTGTTTTTTTAACTGCGGAAAACCAGTTATGTGCGTCGGTATGACGAGAGCGTGAGAATTTAGTGAGGGGGGCATAGGCATCGCAAGCCCTAGATAGCCAGTCTGTGATCTCGGTGTTCATGGAGTTAAGGTCTGAATTGAAGGGAGGTATGGATCTTGCTAAGAAATTAGTGAAACTAGATTTATCAACCAAATTCCAATTTCTAGACATGCCTCCGACAGTTGAGGAGGTCTTATGTTTAGTAATGGTAGTCATTGTGAAGCTGATTAGATGATGGTCAGACCATATACAGGGTGAAACCGTGGGCTCCGAAAGGTTGAGATTAGAAGACCAGATTTGGTCCAGAGTATGGCCTTTGATATAAGTGGGAGAAAACACATGTTGAGAAAAATTCAGGTTGGTGAGGGAGTCCGTAAGTTCCGCAGCCTGTGTCTCACCCCCAGCGTCATTGAACCAGTAGTTCAGATCTCCAATGAGTAGGATGCTGGCATAGTTACTATACAAATTGGCCATTTGCTCACTGAGGGCAGACGGAGAAGTGGGCATAGCATGGGGGGTCCGGTACAGTAGCAAAAAGATAATGGAGCCGGTTACGGCATCTAATTTAATGACTAGGTTTTCCACCTCAGGAAGGGTCAGAGGGATAAGAGCGTTGAAGGCATAGTCTCTGTTGACAATGGCAGCGACACCTCCTCCATATTTGCCCTGCGGTCGATTTTCAGCTAATATATAGTATTCCGAAGGGAGTGCTGCAAGGATATCGGGTGCGGAATGCTGAGTAAGCCAAGTCTCGGTGATTAGGAGAATGTCTGGTTTCTCCGAACTGAGTAGCAAAAAGATATCCAGTTGGTGTTTGACCAGCGAGCGAGTATTAAGATAAATAATGCGTAAGGCAACCCGGGTAGGATAATTGGGGGTGGTGATGATAGGGTGGTGGAAGCCAGGGATGGAGGGAATAGCTTGGGAGTGAGGTTCAGAGTAAATGCTGAGTTGCCTGAGACGTTTATAAATGGGCAGGTTGAGGGGTGAGCTGTGGGTGGTCAATGAGCGTAGCATTTTGGAGGAGTACGTAGTAAGATGACCATTACTTCTGTTCCCTGGTCCCGGCTGGGCACGGACGGGCGCAGACGGGCTTGTCGTTAGCACGCCTTCGGCGCGCAGACGGCACGCCCGCTGTGCGCGTCCGCTGTGCTCCCGCACTGCCGTGGACATAAGTATCTGAGCCCCGCCCTCCTACTCCACCTCCTTGCGGCCGATAGGCTGGGGGCCTGGGGAGGGGAGTGTCAGGAGATCAGCGAAGGGTGCAAGTTATTGGCAAAGCCGTGAGTTAAAAAGCAATACAATCAAGGTTCAGGTAAATTTTACAGTTTTTTTAAAAGCACATTAGAGCAACAAGGCAATGCGCGATATAAGCGGCAATCTGCGCGGTGCAGTGGCAACAAATATAGCAACAAAGCATCATAGCATTGGACTGTGGTGCTTTGGATCAAATCACATAATCCCCCCGTACTGGATCAAAATTGTAACTTTACAATTTGAGCTTTGTAGCGCTGAATTGAAAGAAAGACACTGCACAAACAAACACCTTGTGAGCAATAATGCCTTTTTTCCAGCTGTCAATCTAAGCTGTGGAGCAATGTAGTGAAAGTGCGGAAATTGGTCAAAAACACCGTGCTTGAAGCCACAAGTGAAACAGGATCTAGAGCCCTGAAATGTGCTCTAAGTATACTGCAACCTAGCATCGGTAGCTGGCGATTGCGATGATTAAATAACATAATCTCCCCTTACTAAAACTAAAATGTAGATTTGCAATGTTAGCATTGTAGCGCTGAAGTGAGAGAGAGAATTTGAAGAAAAACACAAAGTGCGAGCACGAATGCCGTGTTTTCAAGCCTGAAATTGAAGGGCAGTTTTTAATTGTTTGGCTGAACCAAAGCCCACATGCGAGATACTAGCCTAGAGTGCTAAGGGGGATATTTGTAACCAGGTAACAAACGCCAACATTTATGTGCCAATGCCGTGTGATCAAAGCGTGACACGCTATGGCACTGGCAACTTGTGATTGTATTAGTAATGAAAATAAAATCCGCCCTTTAAGTACCATAAACTACCGGTTGTTGCACCACCAGCGAAGCACAAACCCAGCTCCCCTAAAACAAAGGCAAATTAAATGGCAACATCTATGCGTGAATGCCATGTGTTCAAAGTGTGCCGCCGTATGGCAGCATCATGTTGTGACTGTGACAAATCAAGTATTTTGTCTGTGATACCCGAAAAGAATAAACCGGACATAACATAAAAGCGGAAAACCTGAAAAATGGAAGGGCACTTAAGAGAGGCACACGCACAACAGTGAAGAACATGGTGGGAGTACTAAAACCACAAGGGAAAAATATTACAATATGGTTTGGGGACAAAAGCCCGCTGCAGAGCGAGCAATCTACAGAACTAAAGTGAGTTTTTTCACCCAAGTAAACAAGCAAAGTAAGCGAGCCTCTTTACACCGTGTGCAACGGGAACAGGGAGTGCACTTCCGGACCGGCGCGACGGAAACATAAAAAAAACAAAGCTGGAATGACAATAAGTACACAGCGTGCGCCTCACTCCAGCTGGAATGACAAAAAAAGTACTCACCCTGTAATTAAAGGAAATAGTAATACGCCGCCAGTAAATGATCCAATCCCGGTGGGCGGGGCCAAAAGGAGACAAGGTGTCAACCAGGAGGGACTAGTAGCTAGTGACCACCCCCACCCACTATGCCGGACACACACTCGACCCCGTCTTCTCATCCAGCAAGGACATTGCCTTCAGCCACGCCACCGGACTCCACTGGACGGACCACAGCTGCGTCCACTTCAGCTTCAGAAGGACCACGATCCACCACCACCAGCAACACGTTGCACGCAGAAGCTGGAACAAGATCACAGCTGACCAGCTCGCCGCTTCCCTGAGCCAGAACCCTCCCACCAGCTCAGCGAACCCCAGCCAGGCCGCCAACAACCTCACGAAGTGGATCAGCAACTGCGCAGATGACCTCGCCCCTCTGAGGACCCCGCCTAGCAGACCCGGCAGCAAGAAAGCCCCATGGTTCACCGACGAACTCAAGAGCTCCAAGAAGAACTGCCGAGCCCTCGAGAAAGCCTGGCGCAGAGACCCAACACCAGACAACGTGACCACCCTCAAGCTCGCCACCCGAAAACACCACCAACTGATCTACGCCACCAAGAAAACTGCATTCAAGGAACGACTGGACAACAACGCACACAACAGCAAGGAACTCTTCAACATCGTTAAAGAGCTCTACAACCCCAACGCCGGAAACAACGACATCACCCCATCACAAGACCTCTGCAACTCCCTCGCCTCCTACTTCCACAACAAGATCGCAGACATACACAACAGCTTCAGCCCACAACCGACGCACCCCACGACTGCACCAACGCCCCCCACCACCACCCTCCGCGCCTGGACCCCGATCAGCACCGAAGACACCAGTCGCACGATGAACTCCATTCACTCCGGATCTCCAACCGACCCCTGCCCTCACCACGTCTTCAACAAGGCCGACGCTGTCATCGCACCCCATCTGTGGGACATCATCAACACCTCCTTCGACACCGCTACCTTCCCGGAGAGCTGGAAGCACGCCGAACTCAGCGCTCTACTGAAGAAACCATCAGCGGACCCCACCGAACTCAAAAACTACCACCCCATCTCGCTCCTCCCGTTTCCGGCCAAAGTCATCGAGAAGACCGTCAACAAGCAGCTGGCCGCCTTTCTCGAGACGAACGGATCCCTCGACCTCTCGCAGTCTGGCTTCCGGGCCAACCACAGCACCGAGACCGCCCTCATCGCAGCCACCGATGACATCCGAGCCCTGCTCGACAACGGAGAAACAGCGGCCCTCATCCTCCTGGACCTCTCCGCGGCATTCGACACTGTCTGCCACCGCACCCTTGTGCAGCGCCTCAGCAATGTCGGAATCCAGGAGAAGGCACTAGAATGGATCATCTCCTTCCTCGCCGGAAGGACACAGAGAGTCCGCCTCCCCCCGTTCAGATCAGAAGCCACCGAAGTCATCTGCGGCGTTCCTCAAGGCTCCTCGCTCAGCCCCACCCTCTTCAATGTCTACATGAGCCCCCTCGCGGCCATCGCACGCCAACACAACCTCAACATCATCTCCTATACCGACGACACCCAGCTGATCCTCTCCCTCACCAACGACCCCGCCACCGCCAGAGCCAACCTACACGAAGGGATGACAGACGTAGCCAAGTGGATGATGAACAGCCGCCTGAAACTGAACTCAGACAAGACGGAAGTTCTCATCCTGGGCTCCTCGCCCTCCGCCTGGGACGACTCCTGGTGGCCCCCCGCCTTGGGCAGCGCACCCAAACTAACAGACCACGCACGCAACCTGGGCTTCATCCAGGACTCCTCCCTCTCCATGACCAGACAAATCAACGCCGTCTCCTCGTCGTGCTTCAACATCCTACGCATGCTACGTAAGATCTTCCGTTGGATCCCCACCGAGACCAGGAAGACGGTCACCCAGGCCCTCGTCACCAGCTGACTGGACTACGGCAACTTCCTCTACGCCGGAACCACTGCCAAACTCCAGAAGAGACTCCAGCGGATCCAGAACGCCTCAGCAAGACTCATCCTCGACATCCCCCGACACAGCCACATCTCCGGACACCTGAGAAACCTGCACTGGCTCCCAGTCAACAAGAGAATCACCTTCCATCTCCTCGCCCACGCACACAAAGCCTTACACAACCAAGGCCCAAGATACCTCAACAGCCGCCTCAACTTCTACACTTCCACACGCCAGCTTCGATCGACCGGCCACGCCCTCGCCGCCGTCCCCCGCATCCGAAGAGCCACCACGGGAGGAAGGTCCTTCTCCTACCTGGCCGCCAAGACTTGGAACTCCCTCCCGACCCACCGCCGCCTGACCCAAGACCACCTCGCCTTCAGGAAGCAGCTCAAGACCTGGCTGTTCGAGCAGTAGCGGACCCCCCCCCTCCCCAAGCGCCTTGAGACCCTCCGGGTGAGTAGTGCGCTATACAAATGCCTTGATTGATTGATTGAATAGCCTCATTTACAATTAGAAGCCTCCGTTTAGCATAAGCTATGACGGTAATTGACACACGCCAATAGAAATTAGGGGCAGAGCTGAGACACGACTTCTGGAATCGTATCGATTCCAAGAAGCCCTCGTATGACGAGGGCAGCGCATGCGCTGCTTACGTCAGGCCGAGACCTAAAAACCCCTGACTTTTTTTAGAGAGTTTTATATAGCGCGAATGAGACCCGAAGTTATCAGAGCGCTATACATGAGCACCAGTTTCGTTACAGATGGACACATTCCTTTTTGTTAAGCAGGGGGAGATTGAATGATTTGCCCAGAATCACAGGACGTTGAGCGTTGTTGCTGAGACTCGACCCCAAAGGCTACATCCTCTCCAAACGACGAGCAAACCTGTTTCATTGTCGATGCTCTTGGATCTTGAACACACAAAAAAAAATCCAAACCGCCGAAAGTATTGTGCACCTCTGATTTTATTTTGGGTTTGCTCTTCATCTCATGCAGACCAACAGACGGTATGGAGACTCTGCAACAAACCTAGCTCTCTGTTCTCTGTTCAGACTGTTCAATCTGTGTGACCATACAGTGAATTAAGCACACGCTGATTCCAACATAACACCTCAAAAACTTGCCTCCTACTGCTCAGATGCTTGGTTTTGCTTACGTTCAGTATAATAATGCTTAGAAGCCACACATTTTCTCTCAGTCTATGCTATCTAAAGAGAACAAATACGCTTAAAGAACAAACTCCTTAAAAATGTCTGTATTTTGTAACCACCTGTTAATTACTTGCAAACGGAGGCGTACTTTTTACTGATCTCATCACTCAGTATACATCAAAATATAGTTTATATAAGGCTTCCAAATTAGTACTTACTTCAATGTATAAAGAGATCTGACAATGACATTACAAAGAAGCAGTTTGCATACTAGGGACATAAAATCATTTTTGTGCTCAGGTAGGAAAGAACAAGACATCTGACAGCAACATTTCAAAGTCATGTTGAATGAAATGTGATCAAAGTGGGTGAATTCCATCCTTTCTAGCATGTTCTGCATCCCTGGTGTTTGTGCCTGAGGCTCATTGCCACCCACTGTCCCAAAGGGCGCCATGTACAGTGACACATCCAACACATCTATCCCCATATAGTAGCCAACGACAAGGTCTTGAACAGGTTCATTTTTTTTATTACATTTTTATGTCTGAATTGATCAATTGCTTTTGTAGCATTAAACATTTATGGTGTAGGTGACAGCAAACGCCATGGTATTTAAATAATAAACTATTTATCACATGTTTTGTTGCCCGAAGACCAGGTCAGTTTGTGAGTCAGTGCATTGTGCAGAATAGGCGGAATGGTTAGAAAAGCGCACCTGCTACCATTGTTGAGGGTGTAAGACACACAATGACCACCACGAACCACAGACCTGAGGCTGTTCTTGAACATGGGGTGATGCATCTCATACATTCAGAAGTGAGGGGTTCACATAGAGTATGACAGAAGAAGGCATACTGCCAGACATGTGTGGTTCTTACCTACCCACTTTCACTCGTAAATGTGTGGTGTCTTGGTGACCTGTTCCACACTGGGCACCCATGTCACACTGCACCTGCCCCACGTTTTTTATGGCAGGGTGATTGTAACTGTTTGTTCTTCCTTAAGGGACGCCGTGTATGGCATAGACCTCACGGGAAGGAAAATGTTCAAATTTCGGTGATATACAGGGAGAAAGTTCTCTGCACTTCAGTGACATTTGTCTTTGCTTTACAGCAACCAACCTCCATATTTAAGCTCTGTTGCCTCAAAAGCAAAAGATAATGCCGTGCAGGCCACTTTAACATGGCGGATAGCTTGGTTTACACCAGTGATGAAAGAGCGACCACTGCACCGTGAGATGCACTTTCACTCTGGAGATCCTCGTCAGACAGGAAGTGGTCTGCAATATGAGAACCATCCCCTACCAGGAGAACAGAGACCACTTTCACCACAGAAGTGACAGGCTAGCAAACTGCGCACCATAGATGGAAGGAATTCTAAATGACTCATACGTCTGTTGAAAGTCACAAATGCAGAGACAATCTTTATGGATGGGCCTTAGACTCTTGCGGTGCAGGGTCACACTTTCTGTTAGAGTGGTGAGGGCAGATCAGTGTTCAGTTATGAACGCAGATAAATATTTAATTTATCTGTGAAGAAATCAGGTTAATTACTTACTTACTCAATAGATTAAGGCTTTTGGAAAGTTGTAGAAAGTATTATTGAGTTTGGAACACAAAAAAAAGAATGACAAAATAGGTAAATCATTTTCCTGCCCTGCTTTTTCCTCAGATTGCTTCTTAATCATGGGCTAACATACGACACAAATTAAATTATTTCAGTGAGCAATTGCTAGACGTGCTCTCTGTCGTGTTTGATAATGCAATCCAACGTACCCCCGCTTGAATACACACACATTCTTTTCACTGTAATCAAAGAACTCCATCTATCTATCTATCTATCTATCTATCTATCTATCTATCTATCTATCTATCTATCTATCTATCTATCTATCTATCTATCTATCTATCTATCTATCTATCTATCTATCTATCTGTCTGTCTGTCTGTCTGTCTGTCTGTCTGTCTGTCTGTCTGTCTGTCTGTCTGTCTGCCTGCCTGCCTGCCTGCCTGCCTGCCTGCCTGCCTGCCTGTCTGTCTGTCTGTGTCTGTCCGTCCGTCCGTCTACTGACTGACCTACCTACCTACCCTTAGTGTATCACCTATTAACCACAAGATCCTCGTAGTGATTGCTTTCAGTTTTCTTTCAAGCAGCTACATGAATCCGAGTGAAAACACAATTATGCCGAATTATGTTAGCAAGTGCTTCCAAATCTTTGTAGAACCACGACCCACTTTTTAGAATAACAAACTTCCGCAACTCACCTAGCTTTAATGGATATGAGGCAGCGATTTGTTAATGTAACTAAAACACCATGGAGAAGTGCACAGTTATTTACAGACAGCACATTTTCCATTGAAGTGGCCACACGGATATACTGAAAAGAGTACATTGCACACTAATGATAATTTGTTGAAAATGGGTCTGCGCATACCATTTTACTCAATAGTGCTTCTGAAAATTCCTAAATACTAGAAAGGAGTACCAGGATGAATCTACAGCACAGAAAATGCTACACCTTGGCCCACTTAAGGAATAGAACCTAATGGACAATACTCGAGTGGCATTTCAATTAAGGCCTCCTTTTGGAATTGCCTTCAAGATGGTCTGCCCTGTAACGAATGGAACATATATCTGTTGTGCAGCTGTTTATTGTGTGATACCAGCAGAGACATTATTATAAATACTGGAAGTATAGCTGGGATAATGTTTTTTATATTACACATTGGTTATTGGTGTGTACAACCTAAATTGAAATTAAGAAGAAGGTACACACCACTTCAGACTCAATCAATCAAGGGGTTTGTTGAGCACGCTACTCACCCATGAGGGTCTCAAGGCGCTGAGGGGGGCGTCACAACTCCATTAGCCAAAGAGCCAGGTCTTGAGGGTCTTCCTGAAGGTGTTCAGGGAGGGGGCGAGTCTTATGTCTGCCGGGAGCTCTTTCCAGGTTTTGGCTGTAATGTGAGATAAGGATCTTCCACCTGCTCTGGCTCTGCGGATGCGTGGGGTTTCAGCCAGTGCGAGGTTGGAAGATCGGAGGTTCCTTTTGGGTACTTGGAAGTTGATTCTATCATTGAGGTATTTGGGTGCGGTGTTGTGCAGGCATTTGTAGGCATGGGTGAAGATTTTGAAGGTGACTCTTTTCTCCATGGGGAGCCAGTGGAGCGTTCAAAGGTGTTGGCTGATGTGTTCATGCCGGGGGATGCCGAGGACGAGTCGGGCGGCGGTATTCTGTATCACCAAGAGTTTTCAGAGTAGGGACTTGTTCATGTCGGCATATAGAGCGTTTCCATAGTCCAGTCTGCTGATGATGAGTGTGTGGGTGACTGTCTTCCTTGACTCCGGGGCGAACCATTTGAAAGTGGTGCAGAGGATGCAGAGGGTGTTGAAGTAGCTGGAGGCGATGGCATTGACCTGTCAGTTCATGGAGAGGGATGAGTCGAGTATGATGCAAGGTTTTTGGCGTGGTCTGAGGGGGTCAGTGGGCTTCCGAGGGCTGTCGGCCACCAGGTGTTGTCCCATGCTGAAGGGGTGGTTCCGAGTATGAAGCCCTCTGTCTTATCGGCGTTGAGCTTGAGGCAGCTGTTGGTCATTCATACGGTGACCTCCTGCATTCCTTTCTGGAAGTTGAGTCTGGCGATGGCAGGGTCTTTGGTGAGGGAGAGGATGAGCTGGGTGTCGTCAGCGTAGGAGACGATGTTGAGGCTGTCTTGTCAGATGATGGCAGTGAGGGGGGCCATGTAGATGTTGAAGAGAGTCGGGCTCAGCGATGATCCCTGTGGGACTCCGCAGGTGATTTCTGAGGAATCTGAGAGGAAGGGGCAGTCTAATTCTTTTGCTTCTTCCAGTAAGGAATGATCAGATGCAGTCTAGGACTGTTCCATGTATGCCGGCGTCTGGAAGTCTGGCGACGAGTGTGCGGTGGGAGATGGTGTTTAAGGATGCTGATAGATCAAGTAGGATGAGGGCTGTGGAGTGGCCTTGGTCCAAGAGGGTGCGGATGTCATCTGTGGCGGCGAGTAGGGCGGTCTCTGTACTATGGTTGCTTCGGAAGCCGGATTGGGATGGGTCGAGGATGGCATTGTTTTCGATGAATTGTGTCAGTTCCTTGTTGACTGTTTTCTCTGCCACTTTGGCCGCGTAGGGGAGGAGCGAGATGGGGTCAGCTGTCGGTTTCTTGAGCAGGAGCCTTACTTCTGCGCATTTCTAATCATATGGGAAGGTGCCTATTTCGAGGGTGGTGTTGATGGTGCATTGTAGTTCGGGTGCGATGCTGGTGGCGGCTCTGTGGTAGATGTGTGGGGGGCAGGGATCGGTGGGGGCCCCTGAGTGGATGCCTTTCATGGTTGCGGTGGTGTCTTCGGCTGTGATCGGCGTCCAGGTGGAGGTGGTGGGCTGGCTGGTGTGTGTGGGGGGCAGGCCGGCTGTGGCAGCAGGTGGAGGGTTGATGAAGTTGTCATAGAGGATTTTGATCTTGAGGTGGGAGTATGTTCCAAGCTTGTCGCTGAGGCCTTGGGGACGGGGTGATGTCTGCAGACTGGACAGTAAATCCCATTCCGCTTGTGAAGGTATTAGTCTAATGGTCTAACATAGATTTGAGAAGAAGACAAGTGTTCCCAATTCATTGTTTCTCTGCTTCATTTTGAGGTATGCATCTGCTGTGTTTCTAACATGGGAGTCATAGCATGCTTCAACATTAGAAACAATAGTCAGCCATCTCTCCAACTGCAGGTTAGGGTGGAATTGGGGAACAACCTTTACAACGCAACTTTTACAACGCACTACACTTACAACGCATTTTTTACAACGCAACATCCACTACAACGCATTCCATTACATCGCATGACACTACAACGCATTTTTAAAAACTACTTTTACAACGCATTCCATTACATCGCATACTACCTTTACAACGCATACCATTACAACGCATAATATTACATTGCATT
Organism: Triturus cristatus; assembly: GCF_964204655.1. Taxonomy (NCBI): domain Eukaryota; kingdom Metazoa; phylum Chordata; class Amphibia; order Caudata; family Salamandridae; genus Triturus; species Triturus cristatus. The sequence continues at coordinate 1,131,111,487 of NC_140583.1, forward strand.
TAAGGTAAGTATTGGATAGTATAGGGGCAAAACCCCTACACTATCCAACACTTACCCTACTGTTGCACCCCCTGGAGTTAGAATAGTAATTTTTACCCCTACACTATCCAACACTTACCCTACTGTTGCACCCCCTGGAGTTAGAATAGTAATTTTTACCCCTATACTATCCAACACTTACCCTACTGTTGCACCCCCTGGAGTTAGAATAGTAATTTTTACCCCTATACTATCCAACACTTACCTTAAATGCAATGTAATATTATGCATTGTAATGGTATGCATTGTAAAGGTAGTATGCGATGTAATGGAATGCGTTGTAAAGGTCGTTTTTAAAAATGCGTTGTAGTGTCATGCGATGTAATGGAATGCGTTGTAGTGGATGTTGCGTTGTAAAAATTGCGTTGTAAGTGCATGCGTTGTAAAAGTATGCGTTGTAACATCATACATCCGGTGGAATTAGAGGGGGTGCCTTATTTTGGGGTCAGGATTGCCTCTATCATCAATCTCAAGAATACAAAAAAGTGATGAATGGAATGCTTGAATTAATCTCAGCCACTGGTAATTACTCGGGCCGAATCCCAATACATTGTTATTTTGCACACCATGTCACCTCAATTTGGATACAGTCATATGCAAATCAGGCTTGATTCTGCCCAATCAGGAACAGTTCAGCCCTAACTAACAAGCCAGGACCTCTGTAAACCAGAATGCAAGCAACCTAAGACCAGTTTCGCCCTCGTAATGGGCTCATCAGCTGGTTTCAGCTGGGTTCCAGTGACAATGTGCAACGGACACACATCTGGGCCTAACCCTCCTTCTTGGGGCAACACACTAAAGTATGCACAAAGCACACTACAATATACCAAAAAGTGGTAGATGGAATGCTTCATCAACTTTGTTTATGATTTGAATGAGCTTTCTTTATGATTTGGGTCAACATGTTCACCATAGCAGTCTGAAAAATGTTTATATGTCACCTGTGTGCCGAGCGAAAACTCCGAGCATGCTAGGACATTGTTCAAAGACAATGCTCCTCTTTGAGGGGTTGCCTTCAAAATGTAAAAAACATAAAAAATAAATAACCATCAATCTATGTTGCCTATGTAGCATGGCAAGCCATTCATTAATTATTTTTGGGCATTACTGCCAGCAAAGGAATCCCTGAGGGAGAAAGAAAGGACTCTATGTTAGGTGGGGAAGAAAGAAGGGACTCTATGTTAGGTGGGGAAGAAAGAAGGGACTCTATGTTAGGTGGGGAAGAAAGAAGGGAATCTATGATAAGTGGGGAAGAAAGAAGGGACTCTATGTTAGGTGGGGAAGAAAGAAGGGACTCTATGTTAGGTGGGGAAGAAAGAAGGGAAGTACCATTTGCACGGACCTTCAACACCGGGAACACTAGACAGTCAACCCACCCAGTGAAAAACGAGGTGTTCAGGGCCTGATTCGAAGTTTGGAATATAGAAATCCTCAATTTACAAGAGGAAATGCTAAATACAGACTAGTATCAATCTGCAGATTTTTTCCTTCTTGTTATCCCCAAGATATAGGCAATTCTGTCTCGGGACTCTCCTCACATTGAACATTTCCTCAAAAAATTAAGGATTTTCAGTTATCGTTGAACTTTAAATGTACATAAAACCTCTGCACAAAATGTTGCACTTTCTTCCATCTCTCAGAGTTCTTGAAAATGTGAAACCAAAAATGAGACAAGAGTATCAGCTCATAAATATGTGGTTAGCTCTCATTTCCTTCTGTTAGACGAATCTTGACCTGGTGTCAGACTCTCAAAGGGAAGTTGGAATGCAGCCTGTGAAAGGAATTTACTTCATCAGTTTCCTTTCGCCAAGGCTAATGCATGGTAAGAAGGTAGTTTGGGACATACATTAAATTATGTACATTGCCTCCATTGGCCCTCTAACAAACATGCTGAAAATTAGCAATATACACATTTAGGTGGAGGGGTGGTGCAGCTGCTGACACCATCATCTCCTTGCCACTCACCCACATCCATCCTATGTAGAAATGAGTAGTACCACCACAAAATCCCAACCTATTTGTTACTTCTCACAGGAACCTGTCCTGAACAAAAATTAGCAATACAGCGCCTCAGGCCAAAACTCTTATTTAGGTACACACAAACCGGCTGGTGGCAGTGTTAATTCCACAGCACTTTCCCAAATATCTGGATAACTGCTGCTCATAACTCGGCCTGAGGCACTCATAAAGTGGGGTAAGCATACTAGCGTACTGAGCCTTCTGAAATTCTGAGATACATACCATTCCTTCCTTCAAACGGCTGACCCCCACCATAACAGAATGTGTAAAACACTAGTTTTTGTAGAAAATAGATAAATGGATTAGCTTAGGATCAGTGCCACTCGATGTTTTTTATACAGAGAATGTCCACCGGTTGAAATGCACATTTTATCTATATACTGCGTAGAAGGGTGGAGTTGTACCCATTTGAGATCGTGCAGACCTTCCTTAGTACTAAAACACGAAGTGATGAATAATGCTGCCGGTAGCAGTGTACTATTTGAATTGAACTTGCCTACTAAGGGGCAGATTTATGTTTCCTGGCGCATCCCTGCAAATCAGCAGGGATGCGCCAGGAAAGATGCGTCACGAAAGTTTACCCTTGCGCCACAATAGATGCGCGGCATTTACAATGCAGCGCATCGTGGCGCAAGGATAAACAGATGCGTGATGCATCTGATGGCGGAAGGGCGGCGCATTGCTGGAGTTGCGTCGCAAGCGCGACGCAGCTCCAGCAAGGCTCGGGGGTGCCCTATCATTACAATGCTGCGTCAATCCTTACGACTGCTTCAAGCAGGCGCAGGGTTTTGACGCAGCATGGGCTCAAAAGTGACTAAGTGAAATCTTGTAGATTTCACTCAGCCACTTTTAGGAGGCTTTCCTGCGACGGAAAGCCCCCCCCCTGCACAGGTACGCCTACTGCTGGCACAGGGCTTTACAACGTGATGCATCTCCCAGATGCATCACGTTGTAAATACCCCGCAGAATGGCGCAGGATTTGCGCCGCCGCTGCGTCACAAAAGTGACACAACGGCGGCGTAAATGAGGCGCAAGGGACTCATAAATCTGCCCCTAGGTTTTTTTGTTTCCCGCATATTTATATAGCGCGAACTCGACCCGAAGGTATTGGAGCGCTTTACATTGCACCGTATTTACATTACACATTCAGGCACGGGGAGATTAAGTGATTTGCCCAGAATCACAGGACGTGGACGCGACTTCGAGGCTCGAACCCTGGTTTCCTGCACCAGAGGCGGCAAACCAACTTCCCAATATACCTTAGGGACCAGTGGTTTTCTCTCTCTGCTGTTTTATTCCTGTGGCTGCTGATCAATCTTGGATGAATATTTGTCCTAATTTCCTAGAAGCCCCAGAGCAGAATACAGGAAATCTGAGCTGTGGATCCTATATCAAATTAAACCTTAGGTAGAACATTGCTCTAGACAAGAGATCAAAACAATTATTTAGAGGTTGGAGGATGAGAGCCATGTGCTAAAAATTGGCAGGTGTTCCATTCGCCCAATTTTGGGTACATATTATGGTATAAATTGAAAATAAGAGTGGCACATGCTCACTGTGTGAGTATAGTGGTATACGTTTATTGTATGAATAATTTAAATCATTCCAATCATATGGAACATCATAATAAAATGGCATGGTCTAAAATACTATAAGTTTCTGATACAACACACATCTAGCATTGCGTATAGTCATGCAGTGAAGCTTTTCAAAATAAACCCAAGCAATATCTCAGTACTAAAAAAAGAGTCAGTTACAAATGATTAACATTAGGTTGACAACAAGAATATTATAGATACGGAAGAGTGTGCAATAATGCAAATAATTAGAATCAATAGATTCTTAACCATTACTTGGATGGCTAAGAATTAGTTTCATCATAATAATAACCTGCTTATGTAGTAGTATAGTCAAGTACTCATTTCACTTAGTTCCATCTCCATAGTATTATGCCAAGATAAATTTTTAAAATACATTGTGCGTATATGTGGGAAGTCATTCTCATTTTTATCTAACCACTTGATTACTGCAGATCAATTTTTCATAAAACGGTATGTCACGAGGCCAGAAAGCCCTCCATCTTTTAACTTCTGACCAGCCACTATGTGGCAGTGGGGCATGAGCAAATCATTCACAAAACCTGTGCAAAACATTCTAAAGTGCTTCCCATTGGTTCGTTCATATTGCACTTAAGTATTCTTAAATCAAATAGTCTGTTAGAATTCCATAAGAGTAAAAGAAACAAGTTAAAATAAAATCAAGAATGGGCGTGACTTGCTGAGTCAAGATGGTGGACGCACTGTGAGAGTGCTCCTGGACCTCTCCACCATCCGCTTACAATCCGCTTCATAAACGAGGCATCTAAACTTCAAAGTTGTTGCTCACTCACCACTTCTTCCCCGGCTGCACTCTGGGAGTGCGAGACCTCGTCCTTCATCATCCTGCTGCTGTAACGTGGCTGGCTGTGCCTCGCGGCCAAGATGGTGACTCCCACATCCTAACTGTTGTCCGGACTGCCCTTGGCATGCTTGCCTGGCTCGGCATCGTCTGCTGCGATGCCCGGAGGAGTCTGCTGAACTGTGGAGGTGCTCACCCCTTCCACCTTGCCCTCTGGTTCCTGGCCGGCGTGAGAGGCAGCGCACCAGGTGAGAAGAGTCCCAGCGGTCTGCGAGACGGACGGTGTTCCCCGCCTGCATCCGGGCCTCCCTGGCAGGCCGGGCGCAGCATCGTCTGTCGTGTCGGACAGGAGGGGCTGGAGGGGGGCGGCCGCCGCCTATGAGGCGTTACCTGAATTCCTTCTCTCTGCCTCCTGGCCCCCCCTCCTGTTGGCACTGGGTGGAGCGTACCCGGTTCCCTGAGGGGCTGCGGCTGTGGCTCTCGCTTCTGTCCCTGTATCTCCCGGCGGAGTGGCTGCATCCTCGGCTGCCATATCGGGCAGCGAGGGGATAAAGTATGGTGCTCATTGTCCTCTTACGGCGCACGATCTGCACGCACCAGGGGACCTGGCATCCGGACATCTGGACCGGAGAGGAGGACCCCCATACTGAGACCTTACCCGTAGGGGGTGGTTCCTGGCCTGCCGCGGAGCCGGATCCTCCCTTCCTGTCTCCTGATCCATCCCACGGCTTGCCCAGTGACTTGGCTCCTGCCCGTGCCCCGATCTCTTCTGGCGGTGTAGCCGAGAAGCCGGCTGGCACCGTGGCCGAAACTGCAGGACGAGTGCCTGGGGCCCCCTGAACCAAGGAGCATCGGACCTGCAGGAAGGTGAGCTGGTGGCGGAGGAGGCTGGGGGACACATGCTGGGGCCCCCCGTGTGCGTGGGAGGTCGACTGGGGTGTGGGCCGGTTTCGAGTGGCTCCGCTCCCCATCTAACCGGTTGGGATCCTTCCCTCCTCTGTCTCCGGGCCACGCGATTGCTGATTCGCCCCCTCCGGGCCATGCGGACAGTCTGTGGGATGCAACACGACATGCAGCGATCCAGGCTGGCGTGGCTCTAGGGACGACACCTGCCGCATTAATCGAGCGGCGGGGAGCCCGTGACTGGGCCCACTGTCCACTGGCCGGCCCCCTGGCTCGCTGCAACTCCTGATCTGAGCACTGGACCTGGCGCGCAGCGGGGGCTCTCCCGGTCTTGCCTAAACCTTGATGTTGCTCCACCATTGCCTGGGACCATACCTTTGATCTGCCTGTGACCACGGAATTGCTCTCAAGGGCCCTTGGCCGCGCATATTGAGCGCCGCCCGGCTGAGAGCGAAGTCCTCCATCGGAGGGTACCTACCCTGTGTGCCCTCGTCCCCCTGGCCGTCGTTCCGGGCCCAGAGCTTTGGAGCACACACCCCCTCTTATGACATCGCCCATTGGAACTTGACCCACAGATGTGTGATCGGCAAATGGCCTCCCCACTCCCGCCCCATCTTGGCACTCTGAAGCTGAGTTGAGCGGCAGCGGATCCGACTGTGCTTGTCCTTCACCCTGGCCATTTCCCCTATTTGATCTTGTCCTGTCTGATAAAGACCATCACCCTCTGCTGAGCGGATTGCTGGTGAGGAGGCTGGGAACCTACGGCTCCAAGAGGTGTCACCATGGGTAGAACCGACAGGTCGGCGAAGGGCCCTGCCACTGAAACAAAAATGGACCTTTTCTCCACATCAGATGTGGGGGCGACTGGGGGCCCCGCTGAACAGGAACCTCTGCCGCCCGCAGATTCGTTAACTATACTGCAGGCCATCCACGCCTCGCAAACCTCGGTGGAAGGCAAGATTGCGGAGGAGCGTGTGGACATGACCCTCATTTGGCAGGACCTTCGTAATGCCACTAACCAGATTAAGGAGAGTGAAACCTGAATCTCCACTGTAGAGGATGACGTCGAGCAACTTAAGGGGCAGGTGGCGCATCTCCAGTCGCACTCCCAAGAATTGCATCACCGAGCAGAGGATGCCAAAAACAGGTCCCGGCGCAACAACCTCCGCCTGGTGGGTTTTCTGGAAGGGGCAGAGCCGGGCCGCACGGCAGACTTCCTGGACAAGGGGTTACGATCATGGCTCCCTGAGGGCTCTCTCTCCCCATGGTTCACGATTGAGCGGGCTCACAGATCCCTTGCCCCTAAACCACCACCGAGTGCTCCTCCCCGACCAGTCATAATGCGGATTCTTAATTTTAAGGACCGTGATATCATCCTGGCCGAAGCTCGCAAACAGCAGCGGCTCCACTATGAGAATCACGCAATCATGATCTTCCCGGACTATATCCGCGAGGTCGAGGGCCAACGCCGAGCCTTTGGTGAGGTTAAGCAAAAACTGAGGGCACTCAACATCCAATATCAGCTACTTTTACTGGCATGCCAGAGAGTGGTGTTCGCTAACAAAACCCTGTACTTCGACTCTCCCACTGAGGCCTGGACCTGGGCCACGGAGGACCACCCCCTGCAGACTGGCGACCGGGCTTCACCCTTGAGGGGTGCGAGTGGCGGACCCGTTCCTCCCACTTCTTTTGCCCCCCAGCCGCAGCACAACCGCCCCCCGCAGGCGCCGAGGACCGAGACGGGCCCGGTCAGACTCTCCGCCTGGTCGCTCCAGACAACCGCCACCACTCGCTGGAGAGCCTTTGGCCGGGAGGTGCTCCGGCTCCTCTGGCCACCTGGAATGCGGAGGTGCTTCACCCCGGCCTTCTCTTATTGATCTTCCAGATACTGATCTCTCGCGTAGCATGACGCTCCTGAGGGACTCTGCCTGATCTTGTCTCTGCCTGCCGGGCCAAACTCTGCAGCCGGAAACTGTGTTTAGACTTATGTCTTTTTCTTCTTCCTGATGGACTTGTTTATGTACATTCTGCCATGAGGAGGGGTCCTCCACACTTTCTCAATACCAAGCGTTTTAGTTTGGTCTTGCTTCAACTGTTCATTGTTGGGGTGACAGATGCTTCCGTTCCCAAAGTGTAGGGTGGGGGTTGGGATGGGGAGTGGGGACCGTTGTCCAGTGTGGTTTTATGTTTAGTTTTGTTTCATTATTTCTTAGTTTTGTTACACCAGCACTCACATGGCACCCGGCTTTGCACCTGGAGGGGTATACAGACTTCCCCCTGTACATTGCACTACACCATCGGGCACCCCTTCCTGATGCAGGGTTCCCCTCTGGGTTCCTGTTGCCACACCCTCCCATTCCGCCACCATGCCTGACACACCTCTACTAAGCACCTCTCTGCACATCATGTCTTGGAATGTTAAAGGCCTTTTGGATCACTTTAAGCGCATGGCTGTCTTGAGCTATGCTCAGCGACCTGGGGTGGACATATTGCTATTACAGAAAACACACCTGCTGGGTAGCCACTGCCCCTTTTTAGCACGTTAGGGATATGACAGGGCGTGGCATTCCGGGTTCACTCGGGGTTCCCGAGGGGTGGCGATCCTGGTGAAACGCTCTCTTCCCCTTGTATTTGTGCAGACAACCCTTGATGCCCAGAGCACATTTGTGGCCCTTAGCGGTACACTACATGGTAGCCCCATCAATCTTGTGTCACTCTATTCTCCTCCCTCAATGCTACCGGTGACACTAGCCAAATCCGTCGATCTCTTGGCGTCCTTTCCTATGGGTCCCACTTACCTTGGAGGTGACTTTAATGTGGTCTCTTAGCCTGACCTCGATACGACCGGTCCCCCTTCCCCTAGTAGAATCACACAGGTGAAGCAATTGAGGACCTGGTCCGAGTCGCTGGATCTGTGCGATGCTTGGCATATATGGCACCCACACTGTAAGCAGTTTACACACACCTCGGCAGCTCACCACACTCAGGCCCGCATTGACGCCATTTTTGTTCCATCGACGGACTGCCTCATGGTTCAGAATGTCGCTATCCTCCCGCACGGTATCTCGGACCACTCCCCAGTAACGATTCGCATGGGCCACCCTCCCGCCTCCATGCAGCAGACATGGAGACTCAATGCCTGGTTCCTCCAAGACAAGGAGTTTCGGAAGGTGGTAGGACAAGAACTCAAACATTATTTCCTCTCTAATGACGGATCCGATTCCTCTCAGGGCATTCTGTGGGAGGCAGGCAAAGCCACAATTAGGGGGGTTGCCAAGGGCCAGCTTAAGCGTCAGCGGCAGACCCAGGCAGAACAAATTACCAGTCGGGAGACGCAGGTTCTGCGCCTCGAGCGTGCCGCCGTTCATTCTCTGTACGCCCCTGAAGCCAGAATTCTTGCCCAGCTCAGGTCTGAAATCAAGCAGTTGTCGCTGGAGGCGGCCAAACTCCTTTGGCGTTCATCTGTGGCCAGGTTCTATGGTTAGGGCGACCAGAATGATTCAGTCCTTCATCGCCTTGCCACATACCCTAGGGCAAATCACATAATACCCGAGATCATGGCGTAGGATGGTTCAACGTGCCTTTCCCCAGAGGGGATGGCCTGCGCCTTTGCCTCATACCATAACCAATTATACGAGGCCAGACCCCCATCCCTTTCTCTTGCATTGGAGGCGGGAGGCACCTGCCTCCCAAGTTTAGACCCCGTTAGCCAGAGGGATCTCGACCGCCCCATCACACGTGAGGAGATAGAGGGAGCAATTGCCATGGTTTCCTCTGGCAAAACACCGGGGCCGGACGGCCTCCCTCAAGAGTACTATATGCAATATTCGGATATTCTTACCCCGAATCTGGCGGGGTTGTTCCAGGAGGCCATTGAGATGGGCTCCTTCCCTCAGGAGACAGATATGGCCACCATAGTGGTTCTTCCCAAGTCCCAACCACCCTCGCCGCGCTGTGCAGACTACCGTCCTATCTCCCTCATTAACACTAAGGTTAAATTGTTCGCCACGATCCTCGCCCAGCAACTCAAGCCCCACTTGGCCACACTGGTCCATCCCGACCAATGCGGGTTCATGCCCTCGCGTGGCACCAGGCACTGTTTCCGCTGACTGCAGGTCGCCTTGGCACATCGGCATCTTCTCACCCCATATATCGAGATTCTTCTGGTGGACTTTGAGAAGGCCTTCGATTAGGTGGATTAGGGGTTTTTAGAGGATGTTCTCGACACGATGGGACTCGATCCCCGCTTTCGTGCCATGGTTAAGGTTCTCTACACCCCAGGCCCGTGTACTGGTGAACGGGGTTCTGTCTGAGCCTTTCTCGGTTTGCAGGGGAACTAGACAGGGTTGTCCCCTGTCCCCCCTGCTTTTCGCCCTGGGGATGGAGCCCTTTGCATCAATGATGCAGTCGTGCAAGCAGGTGCAGGGCTGGCAGTGGCCCAACACCGAGCCAGACAAAATCTCACTTTATGCAGATGATGTCCTCATCTACCTGGCAGATCCCGCCCGGTCAGACCCCCATTGTCTCTGCATTCTGCGCTCCTTTGAACAGGCCTTGGGTCTCCGGTTGAATCCTGATAAGTCGGTCCTAGTTCCCCTCCACCTGTGCTGCGAATGTTTTGACTGCCAATCTAACCTTCCTCTTCGCCGTCAATCCTTTAAATATTTGGGGATATGGATAACCTTGCTCCCTGAGCTCGGTTGGGCCCTCAACCTCGCCCCCCTGGTGAAACGGGTAAAGGCGCACCGCCAGAAGTGGTAACCATTGCCCCTGAACCCCATGGGAGGGTTGCCCTTTTCAAAATGATGGTGCTCCCCTGCTTTCTCTACATCTTACAAGACACCCCCGTGGGCTTTCCCAGGGCCCGGTTCCGGGATCTTGATAGCATACCCAGCAAGTTTTTGTGGGGGACGGGTAGGTCCCGACTGGCACTTAATGTTTGCAGGATCCCCTCGTTCGACGGGGGCTCGGGGATGAACCATCTTTATTTGTATTATCTGGCCATGCACCTTCTCTCCATACACAATTGGTTTAATGGGGGATGGTCGGACCCAGTCTACAGGCTCGAGGTCAGGGAATTGGGCTTCACTAGGATTCAGGCCATATTGTACGGGGCCCCTATTCCTTCACACTTACCGGAGGTGACGCGCTTTGTGTTGCTGGCCTGGCGGGATGCACTGCGGCATACCAAATGGACAAACACACTGACCCAATGTACGCCCTTGTGGCAAGGGACCTGGCTCAAAGAAGTCAACGCGTTGCAGGGTTTCAGGACCTGGGGCCTTATAGGCATTTCACAGCTAGGCGATGTGTGGGTGGGGGATCATATGCAGCCCTTTAAAGACTTCAAAACAGATATTCCTTACATCCATCGCAATTCTATAGGTATTTGCAATTGTGTCACGCCCTCCGCGCACACCTGCCGACAAGTACACATCTTCCTGATCACAGCCCGCCTGAGGCCCAGATAATGTTTGGGGACCTAGAGAGGGGTGGCATCTCCAGCAATTACCGCACACATTAACAATGCTCCCACTTCCCTGGACCGACTGTGGGTTCAATGGGAGTGCTGGGTGGGCACCTTGGATGAGGATGCCCTTATGGCTCCTAGGATGGTCACTGTCTCTGCTAGACTGCGCTTGGTACAACTTTATTATTTACACGCTACATATCTCACTCTGATGTGCCTTCACCGAGCTGGGCTCAGTCCAACCTCCGCTTGTACCAGATGCGGCCATGATCCCGCCGACTTCTTCCATATGGTATGGGTATGCCCCCACTTGGAGCGGTTCTGGAGGGAGGTTGAGGAAGAACTTACTGAGGTTTTGGGATGGGAGGTCCCCTATGACCCAAAGCACACGATCCTGGGCATTACTGATGGGTTGGATGGGTCTCGGAACGAGAAGCTGTTTTTTACTACAGAAAGGGTGGTTGCAAAAAGAGACCTTTAAAGATTACTTTCTAATGAAAGCTTATAGCTCAGTCAGACCATCTAGTCTGACAGACGCTTTCCTTGATGTTAAATCTTACTACGCCTTTGTACCTGACCTTGATGCAATCCAACCCATTTTAGCAAAGAAGCTGTACTTACAGTTCAGATATGGAACCCTCCCTCTTTATTCCTTTACTGATCGATGGGCGGGCGGTTCCCAACATATTTGTCCTGGTTGTTCATCTGAACTGGAAACTACGATCCATGTTGTGCTTTTCTGCCCCGCATATGTCGGTATCCGGAAAAAATGGATCATACAATTATGTTTGTGTTGTGGTCAATCCGTAGGAAACTAATACAGCAACAACACTGACTGACCTATTGGTTCTAAAAGGGGTTTGCTTACTGATTAATTACTATGACATCCTGTTTTTTTTAAGATGGGCTAGTGTATCAAATGGAATATGTATTCTAAATGAACTGTTTCATATTGTACTTTTATGATTTTAAACAATCACAATAAAGTTTTTTTGGATTGGATTGGAAAAGAGACATTGCAGCCTTCTGGAAGCTCCCAAACCTTCAAATGTTGGACGATGGAGGACTGGGGTGGACTGGTGCGCCACGCAAGAGAAGGTTAAGTATGAGGCTCGTGGATGTTCCAAGAAATACCGTAGGGTTTGGGGGAAATGGTTGGGAGGTGTGGTATAGTCATGGAGGGGATGTCAAATTTCATTTTCCTATGTTTTTCTTTTATCAATGTCTGTAAACCGGATGGTGCTAGTTCTTTTCCTTAGTCCTAGAATGTTATGGCATCAGACAGTATGGTTGGTGTATTTGTTTTCTTTATATTTCAAATTAATAAAAATGTGTTAATCAAGAATTATTTTTCCACCTCGGTCAGAAAATTTAACGAAGCTGGAAGTAAGTGGAATTTAATTGTCAAATAGACATAAAATAAGTGCTTGTCAGCATGTTCTTTCCCCTTTAAAAAAAAAGGTTTTAGTAGGATTCGGTGAGCACATAGAAGACTTGGGCAGACGCATACTATATGTAATAGTGTTTCTTGTGTAGAGTTTAAGAGCCTTCAACTGCTAGTTGGCCATTCATGTAGCCATTTTACAATCCCATCTTTAGTTGCATAAACACCAAGTCTTAACTTCAAAAATAAATCTCACGTACCTGAAGGAAAGTACTCAGTCAAATATGTCTGAATTCCCAAGGGTTCATAAGAATGTGGAACTGTTCAGGGTTTTTGGACGTAATTGCAAATTTATCCATATTAAATGAGAGTTGTCTTGTTGATTGATTCAAAAGAAATTTGAGGCATACTGCGTTCATCTGTAGATCCCTTTGAGACTGGTAACCAAAGGTTTGAAAATACTCTTATAGGTAGGCCCTCCATGTGCCAGTATAGGTGGAGTTCTACATTTCCTGCCAGCACATATTTGCATGGGAGCATGGGTTCAGATATAAAAAGTGAATGAAAACATTTCAGAAAGTCTGCCTGTCACACTAAAGGCTGCTTTTGGAGGCCAAACTCTAATCGAATTTGCATATGACTAATATTCTTCAGAATACTAAAAACTGTTTAACAGCCTTAATTCGTAGCAGGTCCAATAATGTGGCGTCTTTCCCTCAGAAGATAACTGAGCCATAAATTAAAGCTGGAATTAATTTGGCAGGCATAATTTTCACAAGGTGATCATAAGCAGAACACACCAATTAGTCTCAAAGAAACTTAAAGGCAAAGATGGAAGTAGCAGTTTTGGCTCCTAATTGATTAAAATGGCCTGTGAAAAAGATCTTATTGTCAAACAAAATGCCAAGGTACCTATTGCTCCTAACTAATGCAGTTGGTTTCCCTCTTGAATACCAGGCCCATAATTTAGCTTGAGATGCACTGATAGACTTGATTTTAGTTTTCTTTTATTTTAAGATCGAGGAGGGTGAGTGATGTGTGTTCATCAAGGAAGCACTGCAGTCCAATGGGTGTCTGACTAAGTAGAATGGTATCCTCAGCATATTGTAAGTATTTTAGAGGACTGTTTGCTATCTTAGGCGTATGTGAATTTATTGTTTCCTGATGCTGATTCAGATCCGCCATGAAGAGATTAAATAAACATGGGGAAAGTGCACAGCCTTGTTTTAACCCATTTGGGGTTTCAATTCTTCGTGTCAGACAGGTTCTATCACCCAGCTTGACGTAGAACCAGGTGTTCGTATAAAGGAGGATAATGTTGTCTAATAGTTTCGGCGGCATGCAGATAACGTTTTCCATAACAAAGTCTGAGGGACTGTGTTGAATGCTGCTTTTAGATCAGCAAACCAACTATACAGTTTTTGCTTCCTTAATATAGTGGTAGATGTCGTCTGACCCTTACGAAATCCAGACTGATTCATTGGAATAAGGTGCACTGTTGGTAACCAATACTCAAGTTCCTCTAAAAGATGAGAGGCAAAGACTTTTGCCTCAACATCAGTAAGAGCTATTAATCAATAGCTTGTAGGAACATCAGGATGACCGCCTTTAAGGATAGTTTATAAAATATTTTCTTGCCATGAATCCAGAACAGTTTCTGTCAAAATAACCTTGTTATAAATGGGGTTAGGATAACTGCCCACAATTTGGGATCTTCCCTAAAATGTGCATGCTTGTGTTTGTGTATTTGCCTGTGTGTGTGTGTTTCAGGATACAGAGAGGCTTTTAGTATGGAGAGATTTGTGGGTTTAGGGATCACAAACGTCCTTATTTGCCCATTGTGCCATCCTCAGATGAAAAATGTTTTTCAGTAACCCACCTCACTAAGTTAATTTGACAACACACTTATTCTGCATCTGGATCAATGTGAACAATACTGAGGGAATCTTTAGCAAGAGATATTCCTGGGATGCACACATACATGAAGGTCTTTTTGAGAACATCCTATCTACCTCACAAACCAATATATTAATTAAGATCAAGATGACTTGAGAAAGTATCAGGCTTGCATGCCGAAAGGAGTGGTGTTTGCTGCATCTGGATCAATGTAAACAAAAGTATGGGATCTACAGCAAAATATATGCCTTAGATGCAAAAAGGATTGGATAGTCACATCTGTGAACTGTTGAAAGGGACATTCTGAGAAATTGTCTAACCATCACTTAGGTAACCCATTACTAATCATGAAAAATAAATATGTTTAATGGACAGTCTAAAATGAAACTCTATTGTATTTACTATAGATTGATTGTATTTATTGGGCAATAAAACTACAACTCTAACTATATTTCACCATCATTGACCTCCACCGAGGTCTACGGTCAACATCTTAAAAGATATAATAAGCTCATAATAATCACAACCCATCATATAAAATCACCATCATAAAAAATGTCAACAATAAGCTCATAAAAACCCTTCAAATAATAATGATTAAATAACATTGAAAAAATGTATACACTTTATAACAAGTAAATTCATTTTTATGAATTCTTTAACAATTCCATTATATCTTATGTGTGCCCAAATTCTAACTCTTTTTCAGTGGTAGTAAGTTTTTGACATAAGTCTAAAACTTGAAATATACCCTGATTTTCGGCATAGCATAAGTCACAGGCATTGGATTTTCGGGAGCTCTAGGACCATTTAGCCAAATACATTATTTAAACAAACTCTTCTGAAACATATATACCCATAATACGACGTCTAACACTTTGCGAAATTTGAAAGGATATATATGGTCAGATTAATCCTAATGAAATATTATTACATAAAGTGTTATATGATTTCAGAGAATCACAGTTGTCCTTATCCAACTTAAAGTTAAGACACAGAGATTCAGATCTTAGAAAAAGTAGGAGGTGCCCTGGTGACCATTGGTTTATTAGACACCAACTGCACTCAAAATATTCTAAAGCTCTAGAGAAATTTCCTCCCAATACTGTGTAGGTTGTAGTATTACACACAATCTCTGTTCTAAGCAGAGATCTCAGAGAAGTGCTTGCTGCATGTAGTATTCTATAATACCAACGAATAATGTGAGCTGAAGTTTACAGAAATGTACCCACTATTCCAAGTCCTATTCTTAATATTTGGACCAGGATGGCAGAACTTTGTGAGCAGAATTTTCTCAGAATTTTCCCTTGACATATGTTTATCGAGACCCAAGATTCAATTAGTGTGTGTGCTCTAATGCATATGATAATGTAGGGGGGATTTTTTTTATTAATTAGTATTAGGTGATAAAATGTCTTCTTCTCATAGAACAGTAAAAGATCTTTGAAGAATTTGCATGAGCAAGTGCTTTGATACATACATTTGTCATATGCACCTCATCTTTAATATGTTCACAAAAGGTTTTACCAAGATATGTATATCCATTTTCCTTCTATGATTTTTCATTTCCCATATACCAGCTGTATTTTGGGGCTTTTTCGTCCCCATAAAATCCATAATTCTATTTTTTGCTGTATTCACTTCAATGAATCAATCAATCAATAAGCTTTATTCAGATTTTAAAATACCTGTGAAAGCACATAATTAAAAAACTTGCAATAAATACAATGCCCACCTGATGTTTCTCTAAGATAAGGATATAAATCCATTCTTAAAAAATTAACTGTTCATAAGACAAAACTTGGACAATACTCATTCAAACACTTTATTAAACATTTTCTAAGACCATTATACAGTTGTGCCGGCACATCTGTATCCTTAGCAAGTTCTATAGTATTTAATTTCATAGACTAAGCTTTGAATCTTTATACAAATGTTGTTTGAAAACAATCTTGTTGAGTTGTTAAAACAGCAATTTGCTTACTATGACAAAAAGCGGATTTAAAAAAAGAACTAGTTACTGAAGGAATAGCAAGGCAAGTCTATAAGTAATAAACCCCACATTTCTCAGAATAGGAATTGAAAATAATTTACAAAGAATTAAAAATGTGGTTTTGTGCAAAATAATGCAAACTGTTAAGACTGACCGGGAGACCAATGGGAGTATGATCAATCAAAACTATATTGTCTGCACATATAAGAGTGAGCAAGCTTTTAGACACATTTTATGGGGGTAATTTTTCTATTCATGCAAATAAAAGGGAAATCTGAGAGCTGCAAATAAAATATTTGGTGTGCCAGCGCACATCCCTGATTCAAAACATTTGGGTGCCGATTACGAACCGGTAAAAACCGGGTACGAACCGTCGGTCGGAGCGTTTTCCCCGTCCGACTCGTACCCGGTCGTAAAACTTTACAAACATGGAATTACGATTCGCACGGAAACACCATTTCCGTACGAATCGTAAAAAACACCGACCGACGAAAATATACATACGAATGTGATCCGGGAATGCTGCGACGTGACGTCGGGACGCTTTCAGGCAGCGTTTCACGACCCAGGAATTACGATTCGAACCGACAGCAGTCCGGACGGCAATATTTTCACGGCACCCAAAAAGTGCCGGAAAAGCGAAGTACGGCGCGAATCGACCAGAGTAGGTGGCCCGGTACGCACCGTACCCCCCCCAGCCCCCGTGAGTATGCGCCGACCCCCCCAGCCCCCGTGAGTATGCGCCGACCCCCACCCCAGCCCCCGTGAGTACGCACCGAACCCCCCCAGCCCCCGTGAGTACGCGCCGACCCCCCCAGCCCCCATGAGTACGCGCCGAACCTCCCCCAGCCCCCGTGAGTACGCGCCGATCCCCCCGTGTATGTACACCCATGTAGGTTCGAGTCGAACCCCCCGTGTATGTACACCCGTGTAGGTTCGAGTCGAACCCCCCCCGTGTATGTACACCCGTGTAGGTTCGAGTCGAACCCCCCGTGTATGTACACCTGTGTATGTGTCGAACCCCCCGTGTATGTACACCAGTGTACGTGTCGAACCCCCGTGTATGTACACCCGTGTACGTGTCGAACCCCCGTGTATGTACACCCGTGTACGTGTCGAACCCCCCCGTGTATGTACACCCGTGTACTTGTCGAACCCCCCGTGTATGTACACCCATGTACGTGTCGAACCCCCCCGTGTATGTACACCCGTGTAGGTTCGTGTCGAACCCCCCGTTTATGTACACCCGTGTACGTGTCGAACCCCCCATGTATGTACACCCGTGTACGTGTCGAACCCCCCCGTGTATGTACACCCGTGTAGGTTCGTGTCGAACCCCCCCGTGTATGTGCACCCGTGTACGTGTCGAACCCCCCCCGTGTATGTACACCCGTGTACGTGTCGAACCCCCCGTGTATGTACACCCGTGTACGTGTCGAACCCCCCGTGTATGTACACCCGTGTAGGTTCGAGTCGAACCCCCCGTGTATGTACACCCGTGTATGTGTCGAACCCCCCGTGTATGTACACCCGTGTACGTGTCGAACCCCCCCGTGTATGTACACCCGTGTATGTTCGAGTCGTACCCCCACCCGTGTATGTATGGTGCGTACCCCAGGCGCTACGCGCTACGCCCTGGGGGTACGCACTGTACATACACGGGTGGGGGTACGACTCGAACGTACACGGGTGTACATACACGGGGGGGTTCGACACGTACACGGGTGTACATACACGGGGGGTTCGACTCGAACCTACACGGGTGTACATACACGGGGGGTTCGACACGTACACGGGTGTACATACACGGGGGGTTCGACACGTACTCACGGGGGCTGGGGGGGGTCGGGGCGTATGCGGGCACGTCTCCATGGTTGCTATGGGAGTTCGGTGCGGACGGTGTTTTTTCCATATGGTTGTAACATCGGACGCACAGGATGGATCGTGCTTCCGCGGTCGGACTTCACTTTTCACATTTGTACGGTAAATTGTCCGAGGACGTGTCGGACACATTTTCCGACCCGAGGACGTGTGGGGAATTATTCCCAATGCGATTCGTATGGACTTTTTACCATGCGAATCGTGATTGCCAGTTTGTACGGCACTTGTACGATTCGTGCGGTAAAAAGACCGGATACGAGTCGTACGGGGACATTTTTTACCGGATCGTAATTGGCACCTTGGTGTGGGGATAGAATTAGATATTCCTTGAGTTCACCCCAACAGCATTTTACCCCAGGCAGAGGAATGCAGGACACCAACAGGTGCAGTAAACCACTCAGTATCCCTAGGGCAGATAATATCTGCTCTAAATTCAGTATATGAACAGAATCATATGCAGTAGAAAAGTCAATAAAAGCTGTATATTAATAAGACTTTTTTTTTACCACATACTTATCCAATAAAAATGGTTAAACATCTATATTGTCAATGACTGACACAATTTGCTATAAAACCAGACTATTCAAGGGGAATAATGTTTGCTTCCTGCACCTAATTCTGCACGTTATAAGATGCTAATTGTAAAAAACCTGTCAACTGCGTCCAGTAACAAGATCTGCCGATAATTCCCTGGCAACAATTTTATTCCTCACTTATGTTTAGACATAATGACACTCCCCCTACAGTATTCTGGCAAATAAGAAGTAGAATAGCAGAACTTATATAAAGTGGCTCACAAATCTGGATTATTTTTTAACACCAAAATAGGAAATCTATCTGTGCCCATCGTTGTTGATGCTCTTGCTTTCTTAATGTACCTACTATTTGATTATAATTGGGTGACTGAGTAACTTTTGAGCTTTGCAGATACATTTTGAGAGTGCTTATGGCCATATTTGTTTTGTATGACTCTGTAATGTATTCCCACCAGGTGGTACATGGGATCTCATTTGGTGTCAAATTCCCTTTCATGCCAGAGTATTGTGGCATTATGCTACAGAATATACATTGTGATAGACCTGAAGCACACCTTTCCTTTAAATTCAGTCCTTTTAATCCATGTTTATCACTTTTAGCGTGCATGCACTCTGAATGCGCTCCGTCCCAAGTGCGCATTGGAAAAAATCAACATGAAAATATGACAAGCGTTTCGCGAGTCAAAGAGTTGCACAGCTTTATACACGTTTGTGTTCAAGTAATCCACGTAATCAGTAGTAGTTTGCAGTTTATCCATTTTATTCCCAAAGTATGCCAATTCTTTTTCATCACGTCAAAGGTACTTAGTTCCATTCCTTTATGCATTTTGCTGCTCCAGAATTGCCCATCCGGGCCTATTCATAGGCACATACAGAAACTTAGTTCCTCCATCACATAAAATCCACCCAATGCATTTCGGTCCTCCGGGACCTTCGTCAGGGGTATCTATAGTGATTTAAAAATACGCGTCAACTACATGCTATGAAACTGTGTAACGAAAATAAATGACACAACCTTTAATTTAAACAAAACTGTGCCCCCATTGAATATGTGCCATTTCACCCGACCTCTACTCAAAGAAAACTATAACACCCACCAACAACATGCTCATTGATTTAAACAAATCTGTGCCCTCATTAGATATACCATTTCATACAACCTCTGCTTGAGAGAAACTATACCGCCCACCATTACAAACCTGCATAAATATCAATACTCTAACTTCTCTTTCTTATCCTGTTTCCCAATAACCATGCCACTCCGTTCTTCCTACCTGTGTTTAACAAGTCAAATCTTTTAACAGCGTGCTCGCCTCACTCCTACTTCAGGGCCAGTTTTCTCTGAATCTCCCCGCGTCACTGCTTTTGAACTACGCGTCTATTTCCCCACCTTAGAATCTTTAATACAACGTGACATTTGCCCCGCCCTCCAAACTACCAGTGCACCTCCCAAAGCCGTCCCATTACATCCACCCGTGTTAAACTGACTATGCGTGATTTGTTTATACAAAAAGCAACCTCCATAAAAAATCAAAATAAATTCAAACTCGAGTTTCTCTTTGACTCGCAAACCGCTTGTCATATTTTCATTATGCTACAGAAAGCATTTGTATTATTCTATGAAGCAGATTGCTGTAGGGAGATTCAGAGCAGGTCTAGTTGCTTAGTCTTTACTGCTCTTCTGTGTTGTTTCCTTATCTCCTACAAATACTTTAGTAACCTTTTACACTCTATGATGGGATATTTATGTTGTTTCCAAATTTAGGGGTCTATTATGATGGTGGTCAGAAAATCCCTCCGACCGCCATGGTAGTGGGAAAACACCGCCCGCAAGGACCGCGGCATAACCGCCGGTCCAATTAGTATGCTCTGCAGTCGAAATCCGACCCCAGCTATACAATCGCGGCATTAAACATTGCGACGTTTGCTGCTGCCAGCATATTCCTGCACTGCGTGGCAGGCACTGCACAGTGCCTGCCACCTGGTACAGGGAGATGTACACCGAAACCCCACCCAAAACATTGGGGGCCTGCAATGGGCCCCCGGAGACATTCTCCGCATGCCTTTCCATGGCGGTTCCACCATCACAGAAAGGCTGGCTACCACCGGCATCGTAATCATGCTGACGGAGCCTGACTCTGTACCAGCCCCATTTTAGTGGTCCAACTCCCCCTGCCAGGCAAGCGTGGGGACTGCTACCAGCGGAAAAGTGGCAGGTGGAAAATCTCACCGCCGCAGTCATCACCACCATTTTAATGGGACCGGGGGTTTTCTGGGTTGCAATCGTGTGCGGATGTCGGCCACCGGCACGTAGGTTGCCACTGCCAGAGTGGCGGCAGCCATCCGACCGCCATCCTAATAGACCCCTAAGTTATTCATTGCTTTAGATAGCTCCTATTCCATAATATCCTTCGATGATCTTTCAATTCTTCACTCATTTCCCCCTCTCTTTTTTAAAGCAGTTAATTGTTTCAGCCATTAGACCCTCATACTATGAACCCGGGTTGTTTATCTGTAGTTTCCTCAGACTACTAAGGAACGCTGTAACCTTTTTATTAAGCATAGCCACATTTTGGGGATTCCAATGTAATTTACCTCTTCCTGTTTGAAGCTGCGCCGTCAAAGTGAATAGTCCTTTGCACTTGCAGGGGTTGATTTTTAGCATAGAACTAATAATTCACATTATCATTGTATGGCGTTTCTACCACTGAGAAATATGCTACTAAGTTGAATGTTGCAAAGGAGGTTATGGCATAGTCAATAATGGGTGAACAAAGAAAGCCCACTCTACTCAACTTTGCTGAAAAGTTACATTTTGTCCAACCAATCAAATGGGCCATACCCAACAAGCTTAACTCTTCCAGGAGAACAGCCCTTCTGTCACTCATACTTTGATTTGAAAATATAGCCTCAAATATTCTCCATCTTTCCTCAAGCTCAGTGTTCTCCAAAGTCGGTCCTGGAGGACCGGATCCATGCCAGATTTTTATCATATCCCCATTTAGAAATGTAATTATCTTAAATCTCTGGCTTGGATATGGCCCTCCAGGACTGACTTTGGGGAACTCTGCTCTAGTTGATTGAGCTCTAGCAAGGTGTTCGAGATTTTTGCATTGAAATCACCAGAAAATAGGACCTCAGGGATCTTTAATTTACCTCTTATTTTTTTAATCTTCTCTTCAACTTCCTTTATAATGCCATCATAGAAACATCCTTGAGGCTCTTACATATTAGAAGAGAATTTCCACAGGGAGGAAGCATGAGTGCCAATCTTGAGACCTTAGAGGTCTGCCCGAGCACAGCCAGAGCGAGTATATAGTTCTGAGGCATTAAAAATGTTTAACGACAAGGGACGTTGTAAATGTCAGGTTGCCCCGGAAAATTTATGCGGGGCCTGTTCCTGCTATAAGTGCAGACAGGATTTTCTTCTAGGCCCAACCATACTAATAAATAAGATGAGCCTACCTATCACAACACCCAAAGCCACAATACAAGGAGGCTTAATCAATGCTACATCGCTGAGCAAACACTGTCAAGATGTTAGGGACCTAACAATTGATCAGCAACTCGATTTTTTATTTATCACAGAAACATGGCTGAAAGAGTGGTGCAATCCAGATATAGCCATTGCTCTCCCACCAAATTACAAAATTCAGAGGAAGGATAGATTGGATGGCAGAGGTGGTCTACACGATTCACTGCTTTGCTCCACCTGGGACCTTGACTCCATTAAGGGTGCTGAAAGCTTAGGCTTCTGTATTTCCCTTAATGCCTCAATGTCATTCTCAGGTGTCTTGATTTATCGGCCACCAGGACAAAGTTCCACCTTTACAGACTCGCTGGGAGACTCCTTAAGCCAGCTACTTCTCAAATATGCGAACTTTACGGTGCTTGGCGATATCAACCTCCATTTGGAATCTAGATGCTCACCAGGAGTGGATAACTTCCTTCAAACTATAGAGCTCCTTACTTTAAAACAGCTTGTGGAGCTCCCAACCCATCTGGCGGGCCATACTCTTGATGGGGTCTGTTCTAATTTCGCTGCACTCTCGGTAAATCCCCCTCTCCCGTTGATCTGGTCAGACCATTTTCTGATACCACTCACATTTGAGATTTCACACAAAGGCTGTTCGGATCTACCTCCCCCCAAATCCCAACCCGGACGCCAATGGGCCAAATTATTGGATGATCCCAAGCTGACTACCTTTGCGCAGGCATGTACACCGAATTTAACAGGAAACCCAGAGTGGGACTCGCGCTGTCTCCATACCTGGCTCTCAACCGTATGTAATGACCTAGCTCCACTAGAGAAACTTGACAAAAAAAAGAAACCTAAAACTCAGAAGGCACCATGGTTTACACTTGACTTAGCTTCAAAGCATTACTATTGTAAGCAACAAGAACGCAAATGGAGAAGGTCATATAATTGCGAAGATAGAACAGCTCACAAAAAAAGCAGGAAACTCTATCATGACCACATTAAAATAGCAAAAAGGGAATACTACTCAAAGGAAATAATGGAGTCTAACCTAGACCAAAAGGCAATCTTTAAGATCATAAAGTCCTTCACTAATCCCAAAGGATTACAGAAAGAACTACCCCCTCACAAACCCTGTGCAATGACATCTCAAATTATTTTGAAGACAAGATTCTCACGATTCAAAAGAATTTTCCTACCACTCCTACTAACAAAGAGTCCATAGAATCAGCTCCCTGCCACGCTACCCACTGTATCATGACCTTCAAACCAGTACCATTAGAATCAACCTCTGAGACCATCATGACCTGCAAATCAGGATCTCCATTGGACGCTTCTCCCCCCATGATCCTACACAAACTTATTGACATAGTTAATCCAGTTATAAATCAAATTGTTAACTCCTCACTAAGCACGGGTATTGTTCCAGATGAGTGGAAGCTCGCCCTGGTCAAACCCCTCAAAAAGAAACAGAATATTGATTCCTCGACTCTTTCTAATCTCCGGCCCATTTCACTGCTCCCGGTACTGGGTAAAATCACGGAGAAATTTGTGCATAAAGAACTCTCAAGATACATTGAATCTTCTAATATTCTTCATCCTCAACAATCAGGTTTCTGTCCAAGGCACTCAATGGAATCAGCCCTTCTGGAGGTCACGGAGGCATTAAAAACCCTAGGAGACAAGGGAAGGAAAGCAGTCCTGATCCTACTTGATCTATCGGTCGCGTTCGATACTATCTCACACGACATCCTCTTGAAGGGACTCGAACGCGGCGGCATCTCAGGCACTGCTTTAGAATGGATTAAATCATTCTTAACCAACCGTAGACAAACTGTATTCCTAGGCCCCTTTCTCTCAACAGAGAAAATCATAACAACAGGAGTCCCTCAGGGCTCCTGTTTAAGTCCTCTGTTGTTCAATATTTATATGGCCCCTCTCATCTCTCTTATAAGCTCCTTCGGGATCGAAGTAACATCTTACGCTGACGATACCCAAATGATCGTCTCCCTTGACAACGATAACACAGATACCGAAGTCAACTTCAAAATCTGCCTATCACAAGTTATACAGTGGATGAGGGACAACCATTTGCAATGTAACACCGATAAAACAGAAATTCTGCCCATTGGAACAAATGTTACCTTCATCCCGGATAAGTGGTGGCCAGAAGGAACCACGCCCCCCCGGATATGGCCAAAGTAGCTAAAAACCTAGGTGTTCAGTTCGATTCTGCGCTGTCTTTTCTCCCTCACGCGTTATCCACAGCAGGGACCTGCTTTAGCCTGATAAGATCATTAAAGACATTTTTTGATCTAATCCCATTTCCAGCAAAGAAATCAGTCGCAGTGGCCCTAATCCTTTCGCGCATAGATTATTGCAGGGGCCAATAAAACTACAATAAAAAGACTACAAGTGGTCCAAAATACCGCAGCGCGCCTTGTTCTGAGACTCCCTCGCAGAGCATCTGCCTCTGCAGCGCTTAAAACCCTGCATTGGCTTCCAATTCATAAGAGAATCCTCTTTAAGATTCTTTTAATTACTCATAGAGCCATGCGCAAGGCAGGACCTAGGTACCTCTCAGCTCGATTCTCCCCTTATACCACCGCCAGGACTCTTAGGTCATCCACAGCCAATCTCCTGAGACCACCCACCTTTAAACGAACCACAAAGGGAGGTAAAACTGTTGCCGTCCTGCGGTCTAAAGCCTGGAACGTACTTCCGATCAATTTAAGACTACAGGAATCGGAATCCCTTTTAAGGAAGGCACTAAAAACACGGATATATAATATCCCCGATGCCGACTGCTTTGCGTTAATCTAATCAGATCTCAGGCGAAATTCCCATTCTCCTCTATTCCCTAGCGCCAGGATGCTCCTTGCGGAGTGACAGCTTGCGCTTAACAAATGCATATTTACATTACATTACATTTACTTTCTATAGGCATTGTTTGAAATTTCCAATCAAACTTTGTTGAGAGTAACATAGCTAGGCCCCCCATCTAGTACATACGTATAAGAACAAATTCTGAACCATTTGTATAAATATTCTTTCAGGGTGCATCTGCATTTTAAGTACAATAACTGGACTCAAGCATCATACCAGTCTAACCTTCTCTGAACAATAGTACAATTCTTCTTTAAAATATATGTTTATTTAATTTTTCTAATTTGAGAATCTGGTGTCCTACTACAGCAAGTTAGTTCAAATTCTATTGTCAGTTTGCAAACCTTGCATGCACTTTGCTTTAACTTACATCTAGCCAATAAGTCATCCTTCGTTGGTATAAAGACTATTTCCTCTACCATCATCCAAAATTCAAGAGACAATGCATATGTCGTCATGCTTTACATTTCAACCACCCCTAAATCAGATTACAGTAATTCATTTAAAGTACCCTTTCTTAGTGTAAGAAATGTCTTCCAGAGTGCCTCCCCATATGTTATAAACTTAAGCGTCCCAGTGTTATCTAGAATATCGAAACCATAATGAAATGTGGAAACGATATTAACTTTGTAGTCTTTCCTTGGCTTTTGAGCCATTTTCAAACCAGTTCTTACTAAACAATTCAGAGTTATGCCACAATCTAGTGTTTGATCACTCTGTTGTGATTTATGAGGGGCACACTTTAAACTCTGTGGTGTGCATTCACTTTGTAGCAGAACACAACTGGACTCAACACAGGAGTTTATTTAAATAACAAACATACATATGTACCTTATGTTCACTTGGAAACAATCACCTTGATTTCTTTAATTTGGTCACAATCTGCCCTTAAAAAATACTGGTCTTCGTAGAGTAAAATTTTAAGATATTTTACTATGCTCCTGCTACATTGAAAAGTGCTTAAAAAAATATTGATAATAATGGCAGCTATTTTACACTATTTCCAATCTCTAACCTAAAATAAATGAATTTAAAAAATCAACAGTAAATTTGTCTATGTGTGTTGTGCACACAACACAAAGGACTAACCAATGTGGCACAGGTTCAGACCACAAGTTAAGAAAAAGCAGCACCAAGCTCATATCCTTATTATGTCTTTGAGCATATGTGTAAAAAGAAAATGTGGGTGGTGGAGATAATGCTTTTTGTGCCACATGCAGATTGAGGATGTTTGACAATTCCTGTGTATGAATAGTGCCTTTTAATGTACGTATCTGAATCTGTGTGTGGTTTCTCTGTAAGCTGTTTGTATGCTTGGTATTTTCAGGAGTGTCTTTTTTCATTAGAGGTGGTATAGGTGACGATTTGGATATGGGTGGGAGTGTGTCTGAGTGAACTGAATGTGTTAGGATTTGTCAGTTATTGTACCTCTCTTCTTCTTTTCTTCTAGATCATTCTCATCTTAAATGAAGAATCTTATTTTTTTTTGTCAAGGTTCATTTGGGATAACTTGCAGGAAATCTCTTATAGGTTTCCTAAGGTATTTTTCATTGAAAGTGTGTTTGGTTGTTTGTGTTTAAGGCCAGGGGAATTTGTAGGTTTCCGTTGTCTGTACGAAACACAAGGCACCCTCTATGGGGCATATTAACAAGGCGGCAATAAAAAATTATCGCCGCTTTTGAGGCCGTTTTCGGCCGAAAAGTGGCTATACTTTTATTGCTATATCAGCAAGGTCACGCTATCGCGTGAATCCTTGCCTTAGCGCCCTTTCCCGTAACACCCACCTTTTCATCTCTAATGAGATGCAAAGTGGGCGTTCCAGCTCCAAATAACTGGAGAAATGTTGCTAACCGACAATTCTCCAATTATTAATGGGCACGCTAACAAGCATAAGAAAAGTAGCTCTAACCTTGGTTATCGCTACTTTCCTTATGCCTGATTTTAGTTTGACTTAGCCATGATATCCAATGGAAGGTGGATATCATGGCTGAGTCTGCCCTGCCCTATCAGCAAGCTATCGCCAAACGTTGTGCGATTATCGCTGTATTTCCAGCGATAATCACACAATTGGCAGCTTGCACCTGGAATTTTATCGCTTTTGAGATAAGCGTTGCTAATAGCACGCTATCTCAGTGTTAACATTCGGCATTAGCCGGCGATAATGATCCTAGCGCTAAGTGCGCTTAGCGATAATTATCGCCGGTTGTTGCTGATATGCCCCTACGTTCTTTAGCGTCTTCCTTTATTTTTATTTATTTTACTTGTTAAGCAAACAAATCATTCCTGAGGAGATCTCACGATGCCAAAGCCGTCAGATACAGGTCACAATTCTATACAATGTTTAAAGATCTAACAGCCATGTGTTTAGGAGTTTCTTGACGAGGACTAGGTCTGAGCAAGAGCAAATGGACAAGGGTAGCTGAGTCCAGTGTTTGGGGGCCAAGAAGATCAGGAACGGCCACCATATCTGACTGTATGGATACATTTGGGGCACAGCAGTAATAGCTCACTGGATCTGAGCCAGCGTACCAGGATATGGCTGCGCTGTGTAGTGATTAAAATGCCAAACACATGAGTTTGAAGAGCGCACACTTTTTTATAGGAAGCCAATGAAGAGAATGTAATAAAGGTTCAGATGGGGATCGCAGAGTAAGATTACAGACAAGGATCTCTGCCAAATTCTGTACCACCTAAAGTCTGGAGAAAAGGCCTCCATTCATACTCCAGGCGGCTCACTATCAATGCCTATACTATGGTCTTCCTAGCGTGCACAGGGGCCCAATGAAAGGCCTTCCTAAGCATGCACATCAGACCAGAACAGGTTCCAGAGATGGTTTTAACATGTTAATTCATAGAGCGATTATCGTCCAAAAACGACTCCCAGACTTTTCGAATCAATTTCTTGGTGTCAGATTCGATCCAAGGTCGGATGACCACTAGTCAGCAGACCAGATTGAATGAGCCTTCCCAAAAAGTAAGGCCTTCTTCTTACTGGTGTTGAGCTCAAGGAAGGTAGCAGTCATCCATGATGCAATTTTTAACATACAGAGTTTGAATTTGACTTTGGTAAGTTCCAGATTAGAATCCATGGTGATGACGAGTTGCGCTCATCAGCTTATGAGATTGTATTGAAACCACACAACCTGATCAGCGGGGCCAGGGGAGCCACATATTGCTGGACAAAAGGGTGCCACAGGGATTGAGCTCAAGCTCAATCCCTGTGGCACCCTTTTGTCCAGTACCATGGATTTAGAATTGTAAGGATCCATATGTACCATATGAGTTTGTTCAGATAAAAATATGTCAACCCTTTTCAGAGCATTGCCACTGACACCAATCTCCTCCAACCTTCAAATTATAATTGGAAGTGAGATGTTATCAAATGCAGCTGATATATCAAGGAGAATCAGCATTGCTGAATTCTCTTGATCTAGAGCGAGTCCGATTGTACCGGTAACACCCATTTCTGCTGACTTTGAGCTATAAGAAGCCCGGAAGACAGACTGGGAGGGATCCAACAAGCAGTTGGATTCCAAAAAAGACAGCAACTGGTGATTTACCAACTACTCTGAAACTTTGGCGATGAAAGGGAGCAGTGATATAGGCTTATAGTTTTGCATATCTATAGCATCTGCATTAGGTTTTCGAGAATGGGTCTAAACTGTGGAGTTTTCCATTTAGATGGGAGAGTTGCTAGCTTTAGCAAAAGATTGCATAGATCTGTGATGTGGGGGCAAGAAGGCTCAGATCAGAGTAGTAATGATGTGAGTGGGCAGTTTCCAGCGGGGATCCGGATTTAATCCTAAACTTGATCAGGGGTGGCAAAATTAAAAAGCTCTAGGGTGGTGGACTGGGTGTTGACACAGACTTCAGAAGAGGCTAGTTTTATCTGTGCTGCATTATTTGGAAAAGATTGGAAGATATTATTGATCTTTTGTTCAAAATGCACTGCAAGATCATCACATAAAGTCTGTGATGCAGGGATGGTAGAACTACAAGTGGTCGAATTTGCAAATTAATAAAAAATGTTAAAGAGCTCTTTTGAGGAATTCTTTGCGGAGTTGATTCTGTCAACTATGTGGGTCCTTCTTGCAGTATTGCAGTTTTTGAGATAGTTTCCTATGTAATTTTTTAGATGAGTTTTTCCTCATCTGATTTAGACTTTCTCCATTTATGCTCATGTTTCCTACATATAGGCTTTTCCTTTGTATGGAATCAGTATAGCTAGGAGCAGGAAGATTTTTAGTTTTGATTTTACTCAATTTCAAGGGGGCAATGGTGTCTAAGGCCTGCCTAAATGAGTGCTCAAAAAACTTTAATGTGACATCCATATCTTCATAGCTCCTCAATAACATATTGCAGTGCCATGGACCTTCCTTATCAAAAGAAGGTAATACCCCTATACAAGAGGCACTGGAATTTAGACTCCTTATTTTTGGAAGCTCAGAACTGGTATAAGATAGGTGGCACATAATTTACCCAGTAAACAATGCATCCTAGCTGGCAGGTGGTGGCGTCCAGGTTTGGACCGGCACAGATGGCCTGCATACACTGCCGTCACGGCTCCACTTAAATAACCAAGTGAAAGCCCGGTAAAAGAATTATGTTAAAAACTAGACCGTCAACTGCCGATGATGGCGGAAGCCGGCGATACCAAAATTACACAGTCTGATGCTTCCTCTCTCTGCTCAAATACGCCAATCAAATACGCTAAGCCGCGACAGAAAAGAGAGAAACACCATCAAGACAATGAGGTGTTATTCAAAAATTCTTTTAATCATTATAAAGCTGCCGATAACATCAGTGCCAAATGAAGTGAGAAAAAGATAAAATCCCTCTTAGTGCTATTTTCAAATAAAATGGTATTCAATTATAATCTACATATGCTGCGCCACGCATCCCCATCGGGGCTCAGCTTAAATAACCAAGTGAAAGCCTGGGAAGAGATGTATGTTAAAAACTAGACCGTCAACTGCCCAAGGTGGCTGCAGCTGACGATTCAGAAGTTACACAGTCTGATGCTTTCTCTCTCCGCTCAAACAGCACAACCTGTGGTGGAACAGAGAGCTGCACCGCCAAGACAATGAGGTAAGTATGTGTTAATTTAAAATCCTTTTAATCATTATAAAGCCACCGATAACATCAGTGCCAAATG
Source organism: Triturus cristatus (assembly GCF_964204655.1). NCBI lineage: Eukaryota > Metazoa > Chordata > Amphibia > Caudata > Salamandridae > Triturus > Triturus cristatus. The sequence goes on from NC_140583.1 coordinate 1,131,141,524, forward strand.
AAGTGAGAAAAAGATAAAATCCCTCTTAGAGCTATTTTCAAACAAAATGGTATACAATCATAGCCTTTAAGGTGTACCAGGATAGAAACGCAGAGGGATACACTTTAATGTTTTCCACGATGTGCAGATAGTAAGACTCCCACATTTTTCCCAGATCCAATGCATTTTTGGATTAATATAAGGGATAAATAGGGCATAGCTGTACAAGGCCTAGTTAAATGAATGTGAAGCAAAGCTAGAGAGAATTTGAAGAATCTCCACCTATTAATACCTAAAAAATAAACATTAAGGTTTGCTTTCTTAGCTGATGGCTCAATGTCTGAAGAACGAAAAATCTTCTTTTATTTTATTAAAATTTAAACACATGAGATCACACATTAACAGCATACAATGGAAAACAGCAATATATGTACACTTGTCTCAATGTACTCACACATAATTTTGGGCTAATTCATATAAATCTAAAACTATTGAATGAACAATATCAAGATTGATATTGTTCATTTTCTGAATCACAAGTGTTTCAGTGTCACCAGAGTAACTATGTTAATAATATTTTTTAAATGTACGAAATAGCTCATGAAATCTATTGAAACGGAAGTGCCTTGGAATTCCCTTCTTCACACAGGTCCTCAGCAATCCCAATAACGGTATCCAAATTTCACTGCTGAGATTAATCCACAGGATTTTGTTCTATTAAACATAAAACAACTTGTGGGGTTCTCTCACCTGCTAGGTGGGTGGTCCCCATAAAGCAAGAATATCACAGGAAACCTGCTTACCGTCTATGTAACAACACCACATTCTACATGAAAAGACACATCCTCCAGGCTTTCTTTGTCAGACGGATACATTGTAAGATCTAGGGACACCTTTCATCCACTAAAGGCCCCCCACCTAATCATATTAACTTACATTCCCAATCAGAAGCATGATGACTTTCTCAAAGAACTCACCCTTGGTGACTTCATTGACAGTTACCTAATTCTAGATCATAAGTAGCTAAGAAAACTCCCAAGGCTCAAATAACAGTCACTGGTTTTTACCCTCACTCCTAGAAGTCAGTGGAATCTGTAAAGCTATCTCCACCACAGCCAGGGGGAAAGCACAGGCCTAGCTAGGGTATCCCCAGATCTTTATAAAGCTGACCCACTAACCTGGGCAAAGATATTGTCCTGTGTTTTTGACGCAGCCTATAAATGTGGTCCCCCCTCCTCCTGGTCTAAATCAATCATACTACCCATCTTTAAAAAAGGGGCGAAGGACAATCCGCAATATTACCATACAATTTCCCTTTTAGACTCAGCTACAAAAATCATGGGGAGGGTTGTTCTGGAGCGATTCGTTTTCTGACTTGATAATGCCATTGTAATATTTGAGCTATAATATGGCTCTAGGCATGGGAAAGGGAAGCTGGATCAGCATATAAACCAGCAGTTGACTGTGGGCAAATAAACAATAGCCAAGGGGGGTTTCTTACATATGGCCTTTATGGATCTCACCTTGGTCTTCGACTGGGTGAATAGTTCAAAGCTCTGGCCCCTTCTCCTGGATCTGGGCATAGAGGCTAAGTTAGTGGCTTTTCTGGACAGTCTCCATTCCAATATCTCTGCCTCAGTGAGGTATGATGAGGATGGCAGTTTGTCTGTCTCTTGTGGGGGTCCAGAGGGGGATAATGCAGGGGTGCATTTTGACATATCTGCTGTTTACACTATATATTAGTAATTTGAGGGACATACTGACAGGTGCCTTTAGGGATGTTTCCAGGGTGGGTTCTAATTAAATTCCCACTTTATTATACGTGGATTCATTAGATCTTTCAATTAATTACACCAAATCCCACACAATGACTATTGGTCAATGAAGGCTGCTGAAAATAATTTCTTTGGTAGAGGGGTAGAACTAACTAAAGTAGCTCCTTTCACTTGTTTGGTAGTAATCTTTGACATCAGAGGGTCTTGGATTCTGCAAAAATTCCATAAAAAGAACATTTAATGAGAGCATTAGGCGCAACAATGGATTTTGCCAAGAGACTCGGGTCAAACCACTGCTGGACTTATTTAAGGTATATAGAGAAAAGTACGTTCTAATGGAAAGCTATGGGTGTGATGTCTGGGAATATAAAGATGTCAGAGAGCTCCAGGTGGTTGAAAACAATTTCTTGCATAGGCATCTGGTGGTTCCCGTAATCTCCCCATTGCTCATAGTTCATAAGGAGGTAGGACTGGGGTAAATCTCTGATCCTATTGCCTTGTCACCCGTTACGCAGTGACTTAGGATTTGATCCAGTCCTGCCCTCTCACTCAATCAACTCATGATTGAGGACTGCAGATCACTTGAGGGTGCACCCCCTATCCTTTGACTTGGGTATGTCATGGGTATGTTGGAGAGTGTAGGCCACATAGACTTGCTTATTAATCCTTAACCTTTATAGCCAAGGGAGCTGCTGGACCTAAAAAACATGTTTCTATCTAGGTGACAGTGTGAAAGAGAGGAAAGGGAACTCCTTAAACCCACTGTGAAACAATACATTTTATTGACAACATGCTTTAAGGGAGAACCATCCTTGAATATTGTAAATAATGCTCATCATTGTTGTTTTAGCTATGTTCAGGCTTAGTATAATACATAGGCTTTTAATTCTTCCGAAAGGGTTTCATGATCTGGGAGATTTGAAATTGTGTCACTGCGACAATTTGTTTGACCAAGACAGTATGCATTTTATATTCTTTTGATATTTTTATCATACACAAAGGTACAGATTCATTATCTCGTGGCTAAGAAAAAATCCATTTGCTGTATTTACAAATGCTCCTTTCCGCCTTGGTTTGTTTTGGGGTGGCAAGTTTCTTCTCTGGTGCCCTTAGACTTAAGCTAAAAGCCATTTAATGACTAGAAGCTTTTTAAATAATGAGACGTTATTCTTACTGTTGTAATGATTGTACTGTGATATATTTTTTATGGATGGATGGTATTTGTAAATATACATTTATTTATTCTCTTTTTAAAATATTTGTTTTAATGGCTATTGACTTTAAGTGGTTATGAATTACTCGATAAAGTTTAATTCACTGACTGACTGACTGTTTTTTCGAACATCTCTGACTCTCTAAATGTGTGTGTAAGTGGCTGAACGAATACCTCAGTGCCTCAGTGAGAGAATAAAAGGGTATATATGTGTGTGTGCAAATGCGTATAATAATGCTGCATGCATAAATAGCATCTGCCCATGAGAGTGAATGTATTAGTCCCTTTGTCGCTATTTGACTGACTGAGAGACAGTATCTATGTCTTTCAAAATATGTATGTCACTTGCATTATGGGTGGTATACTGTAAGTAGTAGTTGGTATGGGGTCTGCCAATGCATGAGTAGCTCACAGAAACTGAAAAGGATATCACTCATCTTTTAAGCACAAAGCACCGTGCTTACCTGAGTGAGTATAAGAGTCCACTTGAATCAGTGGTGAGATGTTTAAGTAAGTTTGCTGGTATTTGCCTTTTCTAGTAACTCTATTGCTCTGTAAATGTGCATGTAAGTGGCTGAACGATTACATCAGTACTTGTGTATGGAATTAGAGGGGTATGTAGGTGTGTCTGCAACTGCCTTTGAAAGTGCTGCATACATAAGTAGTTTCAGAGCATGCAAATGAATAAATAAGTCTCTCTGTCGCTTTGTGACTAGGTGAACGAGAGGGTCTATGCTTTGGAAACATGTATGTCAGTTACAGTGTGCGTGGTATACTCTATGTAGGGCTTGGCATGGCAGTCTGTAAGTACAAGAGTAACTTACTAAAACTCAAAAGAACATCTCTTAATTATTTTAGCACAAAGCGCTTTGATTGGCATACCTACAGCATATCTCAGAGGTGACTTTTGTGTACTAAAACTTGGGTTTTAAGACTTGACAAATGGCTTTTACAGGTCAGGTTGAGTGGGCAGTGACAGTGCTCAGACAGGCTCTGCACTAGTAGGCAGCACCCGTGTTTTAAGGACTATTTGTCTAGATGCATGCCAAGGTTGTCTCACTACTAGCCTACATATCTGAGTGAGTGTAGGATTCTACCTATAGCAGTACCATGAGATGGTTAAGTAAATCTGATGGTATTTGGCTCTCCGTTTTAATAACTCCATGGCTGTCTAAATGTGTTCTGGTATTAACAGCAGTGAAGATTGTACCCCAAGTGACACAATCTTTTATTGTGGGCCAGTATGGGGAAAAGCTGCCTCAAGCTGTGCTATTTTCTTTGCTATCCAGAATGAGATTTGCTCCCGGCTGGTGGCAACCTTTCCCATAATGGCATTTAGTGTTTGTGGGCTAATACCTGTAGCACCAAGTATGGTTGTGTGGCCTGAGCAGCCCATGCAGGATGATCTGGTATTGTTCTCATTAAGTATTGAGTAAGATTTGCTGTAAAGTGTATGGATTCCTGCTGCTGATAAAGCAACAATGTCTGGATGCTGTGTATATGAAGCTAAAACCGGCCAGGTCGCTCCTTCTCTGCTGACCGGACCGAGTATCATGTGTTCTGTGATATGGGGTAGGGTGCCTTTAAACCAATTAATGAGCTCATGGCAAGTTGATGGGACTTCTAAGTCCACGTATGGGAAATACTCATCAGGTGGTTCAACTTCAATGTATTCATAAAATAACCATGTGTAGGCGTCTGCAGGCGGGTTCATAACCCTAGAAGAATACCTCTGTTCTGAATGTTTCATGTGCCTCAACCACAAAAATAACCTCTCCACCCTATTGCCAGGAGGCCATGTAGTAATACATTCATGGTAACTGCTTGTCTGCAATTTTCTGTACTAGTTAGAGCCACTTCTTGCTCTTCAATGTCCTCACTTTGTTTGGTCATTGTCAGAGGAGTAATATTTAGCTAGAATTTTATAGAGATATGGTATGCACAATGTGGGAACTTCTAATCCTCCAAGCTTGATTAACCTACAGCCAATACATAGGGTATACCTACTCAGCTGAGGCAGATCTTTTCCCTTTGTACTTCAGACATCTCTGGTTAAAATGTGAGTAGGGGTCTCTGAGAAAGCACAACTGAACTACTCATATTTGACTGTTAAATAAGAGCCTAACCAACATTGTTGGTGCCATGTTGTGTAGTTTCTACTCATCGATAGGATCTGTGCATTGTTGGGCAACATAAACTAGGGGCTTGGTGCCAAGACTGATTCCAGACACCCCAGCAGGATATGTTGGCCTACAGACCAGCTAGCTCACAGTGCCACTGTAAGCCCCCTAACCTAACAGGGAGCCAATGGTTTTCTGGCAACCACTGACCATGACAACCCTGACCCCTCAGGGATCATTGAAACAGTACAGAACCTTTCCCTCAGTCACTCGTGCTCACTTATTCTCAGAGAAATATACAGAGAATACACGGCAGGATATTTACAATAATATTTATTGAACCAACGTTATACTTACCTAAAATTCATGTGCTGCAAAGATTAGTAGACAGAAGCAGATAAATGTGATTACAAGCAGAAAAAGCGTAAATAGTAGATATAGTTCACCATGGTGCTAAAACAATGTGTATATGCAGGAATTTAAAACAAGGCAGTAATCGAGCGTACTCCTACTATGCAAACTCTACTCTAAGTGTACCTAGAGTGTGTGTAGGTGTAGAGCCAAGAATCCCCCCCAAAGGATGATCCAACCCCATTACCTGATGGGATAGAGTGAAGTACCCCATCTTGGTCACGAACAGGACACCCCTCAGGAGATGTCAGACGGCTGCATGGTGATTTCTCAGCATGCGAGGACCTGAGTGTCAGCGGAAGAGTCTCCTCTGCTAATCTATCAGGATGCTCAACTTTTATAATAGAAAGCAGCCTTGGAAAGTACATATAGATTTGCGATGTTATGAATATGTAGATAGCCCGTGTCGCACCATGGATGAAGATAGTGATGACATTTGTACACAGTGCAAAAAGAGACCTTGTACATGATGTTCGGGGCATTGTGATAATGTTGTGCAAAGCTAGATGTGAAAACAAGTTTAGTTTCAGAGAACCTAATCCAGCACTGTTGTGCATGCACATATGTGCAAAAGGTCACAGCTGAAAAATATTATTTGTGAGGACACTGTAAGAAATAAGCTGCTTTACTACATGGGCCTAAAGTTGAAATATAACAAGAGGATGAACAAACACCTCAGTGACTGTGCTAGGGAATAGAGTGTTTTGTAGGTGTGTCTGCAACTGATTTGGGTTACTGCTGCATACATTAGTAGCTTGTGAGTATGAAATTGAATGTATAAGTCCCACTATCGCTTTCTGACTAGGTGATAAAGAGATTCTATGTTTTGGAAACATGTATGCCAGTTGTAGGATGAATGGTATACTCTATGTAGTGCTTGTCATAGGGGTCTGCAAGTGCATGAGTAACTTACTAAAAGTCAAAAGGACATATCTGAATCTTTTAAGCACCAAGCATTGTACTTTAGGGCATGCCTACAGCGTATCCCAGAGGTGAGTCATTTGTCTAAAAAGTGGATTTTAGACTTCACAAACAGATTTTACATGCAAAGTGAAGTTTCAAGTAAGGGTGAAGACACAAATACTGCACTAGTAGGCCTGACCCATGTCTAAATGACTATTTCTCTGGATGGATGATGAGGTTGTGCCACTACTTGCCTACATATTTGAGTGAGTGTAGGAGTCTAGCTATAGCAGTGCTGTGAGATGGTCAAGTAAATATGCTGGTATGTGAGTGTCTGTTTTAGTGAAAGGAACAAAGTTGGACCCTTTTCACTTCAATCAAAAATGAAAGAATGTGTACAAACTGGCAAAAACAATGGTCAGATTGTTATAATACAGAAATGGCATTTCTAAGCTGAAAGATAATATATAGACAATTAAGGCCAAATCAAGGTGGCAGCATTACGTGATATAGTAAATCATAAGCGAGAAAACACATATAAATACCATTTGTATATTTCAAAATATTTGTATTTTTCTTAAAAAACATAAGAATAGTTCAATTAAAGTATTAAAAAGAAATTAAGGATCCAAGCCTGTAAGGTAAGGTTCTAATAAAACATATTGACCTCAAAAGGAGACACCTCGCTATCTTTAAGCACAAAGCACTGTGCTTCCTGGCATACCCACAGTGTATCTCAGACGTGAAAGACACACAATCAAATCAAATCAAAGCAGTGCACTAGCAGGCCTCACCCATGTTTACAGGGCTATTTGCTTGTATGACAACATTGTATCACTACTTGCCTACATATCTGAATGAGTGTAGGAGTTCATCTATGTGTAGGAGTTCATGCAATGTATAATAAAATGTGATGGTATGTGACTGTCTGTTTTAGTACCTCTATGGCACTCTAAATGACTATGTAAGTGGCTCAACAAATTCCTCAATGCCTGTGTTAGGAAATGCAGGGGTATGTAGATGTGTCTGCATCTGTCTTTGATGCTGCTGTCACATAAGTAGTTTCTGAGTATTTGACTGAATGTATAAGTCCTTCTATAGTTGTCTGACTGCGTGACAAATAGGCTCTATGTGGACATGTATGTCAGTTGCTTTATGAGTGGCACACTCTATGTAGTACTTGGCATAGGGGCCTGAAAGTGTATGAGTACTTATTGAACTCAAAAGGACATACTTATTGAACTCAAAAGGACATCTCTCCTCTTTTAAGCACAGAGCACCATGCCTTATGGCATACTGACAGCCTATCTCAGAGGTGAGTTATGTCTAATAAAATGTGAGTTTGAAACTTGACAAACAGCTTTAACATACCAAGTGAAGCTGGCAGTAAGCGTGCGCAGACAATGCCTGCTCTAGTAGACCTGACCCATGCTTAAACACTGCATGTTTAACTATCCTTAGCACTGTCATACTACACATGTGACTCAGTATTAGTTTAAAGAGCATGTCTTACCATCAATGCACATACAAACCTACCCTATAATTTACCAACACCCAGCCTAAAGGGTATTTAATACATCGCTGTAATGTTTCACAGGTTCATGAGTAATTTACACCTACAGTGCATATTTTTCTTTTCAATTCTGAGTCTTGTAGTCTTCTTTTTAAAATGGAATAATTGGGACAGCAAGTACCAGAATTCAAAGAAAAATATTATTTGAGAGCAACACATCATGTATAGACATGTAAAACTTTGCGCCTCTTCTAATACATTGTTAAGTATAAGTTTAACAGTTTTTTCTAGCAATTAGAGCATGCAGTAAAACAACACATGTACAATATACAGTTCCAGTGCAACACATTGGGAATAGGCCTGGGCCAAAATTCCGTTCCGCTCGTGGAAATTGTGATAATTTGGCATCTTCGCGTACCGCGGAGAGCGCGAAAATGTCAAAATTTCCGCAATCCGCATCTTAGCGGTAATTTGTTTCTTGCTCACGCTGTGAAAAAATACATTTGTGCGTGCGCGCGATTGCCTTACCTGAATCCCCGCGTTCGCCGACAAGTTTTCCCGACCCGGTTGTGTTCTCCACGAGATGTTGGATTGTTGGTAGCCATTTTGCGCTGTCTCGAGACAGTTCGCGCCTGCATTAACGTCATTTGTCGCGCGATCACGTCATTTGTCGCGCAATCACGTCTTTCTTCTCGCGATCATGCACCGTGAGAGAATGAGAAGATTGAGATCTCGAACACACCTCTCTCCACCGCGAGCGAGAGCGTGAGGACGCGGGCACGTCTAATCAAACGCAAAAAGGGGAAAGAGACCCCGAACACGTCATATCCAACGCGACAGGGAGCGAGAGAACGCGATCAAGTCATTTTGGACACGCCATCGACATCCGGCGGAAGTAATGTGAAGCTCGAGAACTCGAACATGTAAAATTTTCAATTTGGAGAAGAATATCAGCTCTAGCAGCATGAAACCTTCTGCAAATGATGATTTTGGATGAAAACAACTCCTCAGATTGACAATTGGCTGTCCTTTTTTCTGCAAGGAGTCCTTTTTTAAAAAGGTGGGGAGAGGGAGGAAGTGCCACAGAATCTCCAACTTCCTGTGCCTGTCCAGCAGGCTCCTCCCAGTGCTTTGTCCATCTCCTGCTCATTCTGCCTTTGGATTTTGAGCTGGAAAGATCACTCATTTTGTCTGCTTGCAATTGGATTGGAGGATTTTTTATTTGTATATTTTACAAGTAAGTGGTTGTTGTGTCTGTTTGATTGTGGGCATTGCAGTTGTTGTAACTACACTTTATTTTTGCTAACTATCATCATTCCTTTTTTTTTAAATGTTGTGGGTAGTAGTAGTCAGTAGTAGGCCCGAGCTAGTCATGGCCTCATGGGTGTGTGCATGATGAAGCAACTGTTCCTTTGGAGTTTTTTGAATGTATTTCATTTTCAAGCATCATTTAGGGCCTGGATGGCATTGGAATTAGTTGGGAAATGTGTTTTTTTGGGGTGAGCTTTCTGATGTTGTTCGGCCTGGCCATGTGGCTGGTGGCCATTTGAATCCTAGGCCTGCAAGCTTGCCTGGCCTTGTCTGCCAACAGGCCTGCTTTCATCCACTAGGATCAGAGCAGGTAGCCACAGCTTTATTAATCAAGTATTTTCTATGTGGTCTGTTGAATTTAGACATCATTTAGGGCATGGATGGCATTGAATTGAGTTGGGGAAGTGTGTTTTTTTGGGGTGGGCTTTCTGATGTTGTCGGCCTGGCCATGTGGCTGGTGGCCATTTTGAAGCCTAGGCCTGCAAGCTTGCCTGGCCTTGTCTGCCAACAGGCCTGTTTTCATCCAGTAGATTCAGAGCAGGTAGCCACAGCTTTATTAATCAAGTGCTTTCTGTGTGGTCTGATGAATTTAGACATCATTTAGGGCATGGATGGCATTGGATTGAGTTGGGGAAGTGTGTTTTTGGGGGTGAGCTTTCTGATGTTGTTGGGCCTAGCCATGTGGCTGGTGGCCATTTTGAAGCCTAGGCCTGCAAGCTTGCCTGGCCTTGTCTGCCAACAGGCCTGCTTTCATCCAGTAGGATCAGAGCAGGTAGCCACAGCTTTATTAATCAAGTGTTTTCTGTGTGGTCTGTTGAATTTAGATATCATTTAGGGCATGGATGGCATTGGATTGAGTTGGGGAAGTGTGTTTTTTGGGGTGGGCTTTCTGATGTTGTTGGGCCTGGCCATGTGGCTGGTGGCCATTTTGAAGCCTAGGCCTGCAAGCTTGCCTGGCCTTGTCTGCCAACAGGCCTGCTTTCATCCAGTAGGATCAGAGCAGGTAGCCACAGCTTTATTAATCAAGTGTTTTCTGTGTGGTCTGTTGAATTTAGACATCATTTAGGGCATGGATGGCATTGGATTGAGTTGGGGAAGTGTGTTTTTTTGGGTTGGGCTTTCTGATGTTGTTGGGCCTGGCCATGTGGCTGGTGGCCATTTTGAAGCCTAGGCCTGCAAGCTTGCCTGGCCTTGTCTGCCAACAGGCCTGCTTTCATCCAGTAGGATCAGAGCAGGTAGCCACAGCTTTATTAATCAAGTGTTTTCTATGTGGTCTGTTGAATTTAGACATCATTTAGGGGATGGATAGCATTGGATTGAGTTGGGGAAGTGTGTTTTTTGGGGTGGGCTTTCTGATGTTGGTTGTCTTAAAGACATGCTTTTGTTGTGTGTGTCTGGTGTGTGTTGGTGTGCAATGCATGCACCCTGCAGACCTTTTTGGGGCCTGTGAATGTTCGTATTTGCATTTTGTTGCATTAAAAAGGCAGAGCAGTGTGCTTTAGCATGCATCCTTTACCTGGCTTTTATAGGCCTTTTGTCAGATCCTGGTGTTTCCCAGGCCCCCTGCTTGTTTGTGATTTTTGAGTGTCCATGTGGCTGGTGGCCGTTTTTTTGTCTTGGGAGTTATTAATGTCCTGCTTTTGCCATAAAGGCCTGCATGGTTTTCCTATTGGCTTACTGCTTCCATCCATCAACCCCCTTTGCCAGCAGCAGCTCCATGGATGCTGAGATGCTCAAATAATTTATTGGCAAATAGGGTCCACCCCACTTCCATTATATTTTTATTTTGGTGGTTCTTATTAACTTCCCTATCCTTCCTGAGAGTGTAGTGTGTGACTGACTGTACACAGTAGTATAACATAGCCCTTGTTCAAAAAAAGTCATAAATGGCTAGACTATATCTTTTGTTTGCACTATTACAGTAGTAAGTAACTGAACCACAACAACAAATGCAACATTTCACTGATGTTCTTCTCCTGGCTTATTTGCTTTTAGGTGCTCAAAAAGCCAGAGGAGGAGGTGTAATCAGCATCACCCGGCTACCCGTTGTATTGCCAGCCAGACAGAAGTCCTGCTGCGCATCACGTCCACGTGTGACCAGAACTTGTTGTGCATCTGAATCCTGCCTGACAACTGAAGAAGATGGCCCCAAAGAAAGGTACCAGGTCCAGTACCAAGAAAGTTGCCGGTGAGAAGAAGGAACAGAAAAAGGAAGTGCCATTAACCACGACTGGTGGTGTGCCAACCAATGTTTTTTTTTACACCAAAAAAGTTACGCCTGCAGCAGCATTGTCCGGGAACCAAGCGGGGAGCAGCACCTCAGCACCAGTGGTCCAACCCCACCAACCTAGGCCCAAGGTCTTTAGTGTCGCAGAGGTAGCCAGTCTACTAACGAGCAGCGATGCTGAAGAAATGTCATTATCGCAAAGTAGTGCACAATCAACACAGGCGCAATCTCAGAAGATAAGTGTGCAGCCGCAACAGGAACAGCAGCAGGCGCAACAAGAACAGCAGCAACCGCAACAAGAACAGCAGCAGCCGCAACAAGAACAGCAGCGGCCGCAACAAGAACAGCAGCGGCCGCAACAAGAACAGCAGTGGCCGCAACAAGAACAGCAGCAGCCGCAACAAGAACAGCAGCAGCCGCAACAGCCCACCATAGTAGTTGTTTCTCCTGACGTAGGGGCATTTCCGGAAATCGAGCTTCCTGCAGACAAAGTGGAGCAAAGTCAAACCACTGTTTCAGAATATCTATGTCTTCCAGACCACCAGCAAGGAAAAGGAGGCTTAGTCCATCATCTTCTTCTTCAAGCCCTGCTTCTGAAGATCGTGATGCCACTTGGCACCCACCAGCTCAGTCTGAGAGTGATATACGCCACAAGACAATGCTTCTGAAAAGGAAGGTCCCAGAAAAACTTAGAGTTATGGAGGTAGATGTAGAAGAGGGGGGTGATGCTGATGTTGATGAAGACGAGCCAGTCATCACGCACATTACTCCCGCCCCAAAGGGATTGGAGACCAACATTCTCACCCTATCCAGAAAGGCTGCTACTGAGCGGGATGCAGCATGGATATCACCAACACAGGTTACACCACCACTACCTCCAGCTGCCATATTTTCAAAGGCCCGGCAGGGACCTACATCCAGCTCAACCATCTCAGTAGGTAGTGGTAGTAAAAGTCACAGTCTAGGTGCACAAGGTCCCATTTCAAGCACACCCTCCAGTTCATCTGGTACTGAAAGTGGCACATCCAGCAGTGCCAGAAAGTTCTCCTCCCCAGTTTGGGACTTCTTTTCTGTCAGCACCAAGGAGGACAACGTTGCTATATGCTCAATTTGTCGGCAAGGTGTTCGGTGGGGTAAGCTTGGTACAAACTATGGTACCGGAGGCCAAGCAAGTCATCTCAGAATACACCACACTATCGTGTGGGAGAATCACCTACTTCAGTTAAAAGAAAGTAGAAAAACTCAATCCATTGAAGTTGGTCAGGAAGAATCAGGGAGCGATATTATTGCGGTGGAAGGTGAAGAAGAGGGAGGCATTTCTAGCCCTGTCCCCAGTAGTGCAGTGGTACCGCCCACATCCTCCTCAGTAACATCTGAGTGGCACCGCAGTAAGAGCCATACTCAGAGTCAGGCTGAGACACCAAGGCGACCGAGTACCGCAATGAGACAAACTGTGTCGTTGAGCCTAAGCGGGTTAATGAAAACAGCACCACAAGGGAAAGTAATCCAGCCTACCAATGAGAGCATGTTTAGGTTGGAGGGGCAGTTCCAATGCAACCACCCAACGGAACGGTTGTACAATGCGAAGCTGGCTAAAATGTTCTTCCTTTTTCATTTGTGGAAGGGGTGGGTTTCCTTGAATATGTGTCAGCCATCTGCCCTAAATGGAAGGTTCCCAGCCAGTCCTATTTCGCAAGAATTGCTGTTCCGGCACTACATCATGATGTGCTGGAATTGGTTGGACAAGCTTTGCAGCAGAGTGCTGTTCACAATGTGCACCTGACAACAGACATGTGGACCAGTTGCCAAGCCACAGATTACATGTGCATCACTGCACACTGGGTCTCTTTTGTGGGGGTTAGAGATAAGCTATCTGCACAAGGTGCTGTTGACACAGCTGCGATATTTAAAGGTACTCGGAAACATGCAACTGTAGCCATGTTCGCCATGGAGAAATCTCATGCGGCTGAAAACATTTTAGACGAGTTTCGCAGCAAGGTTTTGGAATGGCTGCGGCAAAGAGGGCTTAGTATTGGTTTTGTTGCCACAGACAATGGCAGTAATGTGCTTAAGGCCATGGAACTTGGTTCCTATTTCAGAGTTCCGTGTTTGGCGCACTGCATAAACATTATAGTTCAAGACGTTCTGAAAAAAGAATGAATCAGCACTTCATACCATGGAATTACACAATACATGAAGCAATGGAGGAAGATGAGGACAGTGGCTCAGGTGACAGAAGTAGTGTGTCACATGATGATTACCTACTACTGGCTGACCCTCCAGAGTTTGAGGACGAGCTATACTTCCCTGACAATTAGGCTTGCACTTACTGTCTTCCTCCCTTTTTTCCCCTTTATTTGTGTGTCTGTCGTTCCGGTTGCAAACTTGTGAATCACAACAAATCCATTACCACCGTCTTCTACTCTTCTTATTTCATATACAAGTTTCAGGTGTCTACAATTTGACAGTACAGTCCTCAGAATCCAGCTCCTCCACTCCATCATACTGAATCTCCCGCCCAAATCCATTGCCCTCATGAATGATGATTGGATGTTGGTAAATACTAGAAGAACAAATTCAAACTGTCCTAGTACTGCCAAAAGAAGTGGAGCATGAATCAAATGACTACTATAGCTATCCTCCTTTCAGAGCCGAGAGAGACTGCCCATTAACTGAAAATAGGATGGAACAGGTAATGATTGATGCCATGCATTGGACGCAGAGTCGCAGACTGAATGATTTTGTTGTGTTTGTTGTGCATGAAGTTATGTAATTGTGCACTAATCATTTTCCTACAGAACACACTAAACTTAACTCAAAGTGAATTCAATTTTCCCCTTCTTGCAAATAAGAAATGTGTACTTCTCCTGCAGCTTGGTGATACATTGCTTTAATTAAATACAGGAAGGGGACTCACTCAATCTGCGCAATGAGTATGATTGAGACAACAGCACCGTCCATGATGATGATGGCGAAATAGACGGCCCGTTAACTTAAGACCAGAAGGAACAGGTAATGACAATTAATGGCATGCATTGGACACCTGAGCGATTGGTGTTTGTGTTTTCGTTGTTTGTTTGTTGTGCACAAAGTGATGTCAAAGTGTACTAGTAATCTATCTTTCTGTACACACTAAAGACTGACTCAAGTCAATAATATGTCTACTCTTGTTGTGTAATAACAATTTTACTTCTACTGCAGGCCGATCTTCACAGTCAGTCAGTAAAAGTATCGGAGATGATGATTATGAAGTCAGGAGGACGTTTCATGAGCGGCATAAAAGAAAAACTTAAAAGCCTAAAGGTAAACACGTCAACAACAACCACAGCAGACCCAAATGTCTGTGTAGAAGTGGAATAGAGTGTAGCGGTGGGATGACTGTGGTACATTGATTTACTAACTTAAACTGTAAAATGCTATATTTGGAATGGATGAAGTGCATTGCCTTTGTCCAACTCTTAAAAAAAAAAAAAAAGTACTCTAAAGTCTAAACGTAGGATGTGCTATTGCTAAGCAACGTGCCGTCAGGCCTGTCACTGTGGGCCTGCTCTCTCCTGTTATTGTTGAAGGTCAATGCTGGAAACAGACTAGAGTAGAGATGATGCATACATGCCACCTCGGAAAGTGCTACTACACCATAACTTGTGCATTTGTTTCAACTTTGTTTCTCAATATCCCCTTTGGTTTCCCATCTACAATTACAGGCCGGGCCTTGCCCTATACTTTGGAAAACATTACACTGCACACTTAACTTACCAATAAATCGACATTTTTTTTCCAGACGGGCAGTGGCGAGTGGCGACACACCCAAGATTGATGGACGAGAGGACCAAGAGGAATGCCGAGATGCAAATCCAGTCCTCATTTTTTACCAGGATAACACAGTAACAGTATCAACTTTTATCTTCTTTTAAATAATTTGAATATTTTTTTTGTATACAATCTTTACAACAGTGTGTTCTTGTTGTTGTTATTATCATCATTAGGTTTGCTTTCTGTTTACGATTCTTCACTAGCAATATTTAAAATTTCTATTTGCTATCTATAAAAGTATTAAGGCCGGAACAACAGAACAAGAAGTGTATGTAATCCGGGTCTCTCATCATCATGCATGCATTTCCTTTTTCTCCCTTAACATATGGATATGTTAATCTTCAAAGATTGTCGTTTGTTTGTCAATGTCAAACCTTTCCCAAAACCCCCTTCCCATCCATTCAACAAACCCTAACCCTCTTCCCCCGGGCTGTGTGACTTATTGTCGGTGTGACTAAATTAAATGTACACCAATACTTAATCACACACTTGCTGTGGCGGATGTGGCTAAAGCAACAGTACTTCAATTTCAAGGCAGAGCGATGATCTTCTTCTGCTTGCCCACCCATGAGTAGGATATTTTAGAGGTTATTTTATTTAACAAAGGAACATATACCTCAGCATTCATTGCTGGCATTGATTGGATTTGTTCGTTGTCATTCATACCCTGCACTAACTGTTAGGCTGTAGGCCTAGTCAAGTGACTCGAGTCGACACAACTATAGTTTGTAACTCTGTCTAGTAAGCTATCCCAACCACCATTATGTTTTGTTGTAAAATATTTTTGCATATTATTGTCGCTCGGTAAGTTCTGTACTGTACTTCATTCTACTACTCCTCTAACAGTCTCTCAAAGGCGATTGAATGTCTCCTTTTCTTGTTTTGCAAATGCTGCCGCCCTGCCAGTGTCTACTACTACTACTATACTACCACCACCATGTTAGAAAAAGGAAACCATCTTCACCATGCAGCCATTGCTGTGCTTAAGTTAAGCATAAACATCAAGTACAGGTAAGAGAGAAGTTTGGGGGAGGCAGAATTAATAATGGACATGTTTTCAATTTCACACACCAGTCCAGATAAAGAATGCATAGACTAGAGGACAGACTGAAAGTACTAGTAGGACAAGTCAATCAGTGAGGTGTGTCGCATCTATCTGTTTGTGTCTTACACAGTCAGCCAATTATTTAAATCAAACACAGGCTATGAGTGGCCCTGCACCAGCAAGGAAACAGTGTGATGTAAAACAGTAACCCCACCTACAAAACATTAACAACATTGCATGTAACATAGAAAAATATATTTAATTTACCTTAACAAAAATAAACTAAAAACCCACAAAAGCTGACCCACCCCCCTCCCTAACCCCAACCAATGTCCGTAGGAAAGTCCAGGAGAAAATAGTAGTCCGAAAACCCAACGCCCAAACCAGTTCCCACCCACCCAAACAAGAATTTAAAAAGGGGCAGAACTTGAAGACAGGGACTAAGGTGTGGGGTGGGACTGAAGGAGGACACGCATCTGCCCCTCTAAATGGGCGACGCGGAATCTGAGGGCGCGGCAGTTGCAGCCACAGTGGGGGGGCACCAGAGATGGCACTGCGGTGGCGGCGGGCAGCCACCGGACGGTGACGCCGTACCACTGGAGGGCGGTGGCTGGGGCCTGGGGCACTGGAGGAGGCTTTAAGTGCTGCTGCAGTCTCCTCCTCCTCCTCTGCCAAGACCACCAACTGCCGGTATTCACGCTGGGTTGCCTCCAGCTTCCGGCGCCGTGCCTTGGCGGCCAACTTCTTTCGATTGAGTTTAGGAGTAGTTGTGTATCAAAAAGAAAAAAACAAGACAATTGTAAAATATACTCTTAGAAAAACAGTAAGACAAGTTAATTATTTATACACATAGTGGCATGGTAGAGTAGCACTATAAAGCACAGTAGTACATAACATTTTAAATCCCGCCCGTCCTTCTTCCTTCCACCCGTCTTTCACTTTTTAGTTGAACAGTGCACCAGGTGCTCTTCTCCATAAAACTTTCAAAGCGGAGTTGAAATCAGATAGATGAGGCCATTGGTTACTCAATACTCCCGCTCCTATGCCAATTAAAGGGATTCTAGTCTTCTAGTTCACTCTTCAAACGTTCACAACAACTCATACTTACTGAGGACATCGGATGGTGGGCGGACTTTGTCCGCCCGCCATCCTCATGCTAAAAAGGGTGGGGGTCCCGTGGGGACAATTAATTAGGAGGATGTGCCCGGCACAGTGGCGGGCGCATCCTGTTTTTTTTTACATTCTGGTTGGCGGTGCCGAAAGCAATGCTAAAAATACATGTTGTGCTGCTTTTCCAAGCACAACATGACAGGCACCGCGTGGAGCCTGTCACGTTTTGCTTTGAAAGGCAGGGGGGTACCATAGCATAGGTACCCTCCATGGGGGCCCCCAAGCATACTCTGCAATGTCTGCATGCCTTTCCGTGGTGGACGGCAATGCCGCCACGCAAAGGCATTCCAAAATGTATTTATTTATTTTTGAAATTTATAAAGCGCGAACAAATGCCCGTAGGCGTCTCGGCGCTGAAAGACAAGGCGTGAAGTACCCGCAGAGGCTAATTGGCAGCTGTTATTGACCAAAGAGCCAGGTCTTCAATTTTCTGCAAAATTGCATCAAGGACGAGCTTTCTCTGATGGCAGCTGGTAGAGAGTTCCAAAGTCTGGGAGCAGCCACCAGGAAGCGCCTGTCGCCCCACGTGACTGTTTTAGTTCGTGGTACCAGCAGAAGATTAAGGTGATTAGATCGGAGAGATCTAGTGGATGAGTGAGGCCGGAGATGGGCCTTCAGGAAATACGGACCCTGGTTATGCAGTGCTTTGTATGTGATACAGAGTGTTTTAAATTTGATCCTGTTATTGATCTTGAGCCAGTGAAGATTTTTTATTGTTTCTGAGACTGGCATGAAGTTCGGGATACCCGACAGAAGACGGGCTGCAGCATTCTGGATTGTCTGTAATTTATAGGTCACTCTGGCCTGAGCATTAACAAACAGACCATTACAGAAGTCGAGGGAGGACAGCACCAGGGCACTTACCAGAGTCTTTCCAGCTGCGGCTGGTAAGAACGTCAACATTTTCTTAATCAGCCTTAATTTATAGTGGGCAGAGGCTGCTGTTTTGTTTGCGTGGGCCATAAAGTTCAGGTTCTCATCAAAAATCACTCCCAGATTTCTGACCGAGGTGACCGGTTTCGGGGGGGTCCCATACGAGGGAGGCCACCATGTAGTCGACCAGCAAGGGGAGAGATGTCCGAAGATGACCACCTCAGTTTTATCGGAGTTTAGTTTTAAGCAGTTGGAGGCCATCCAGTCTCCAATTGCCCGCAAGCCCTCCTGGAAGTTTCCTGCTACTCTCTCTCCATCACCATTAATGGCCAACACAAGTTGTGTATCATCTGCGTATGAGGTAAGGCTCATCCCATGGGCTTTGATGACAGATGCCAGGTCCGACACATAGACATTAAATAGTGTCGGGCTTAGGGATGAGCCTTGAGGAACCCCACACGGCAGTGACAGCTTGTCAGATTGAAAATGCCCCAATGTGACTACCTGTGTTCTCCCTGCTAGAAAGGAGGAAAGCAGGTTCTGTGCCAGGTGCGAATGCCCATCTTTCCGACACGGTCCACCAGAATCTTATGGTCGACCGTGTCGAATGCAGCGGATAAATCGAGTAGTACCAGTACCGCTGTTCCTCCCTGGTCACGAATCATTTGTATATCCTCAGTAGCTTTTATTAAGGCGGTCTCTGTGCCATGGTACTTACGAAAGCCGAATTGGGTGTTATCCAGTGATTGGTGCTTCTCTAAAAACTCCGAAAGTTGTATATTCATAGCTCTCTCAGCTACCTTGGCTAGGAAAGGTAGGCTAGCTATGGGGCGGTAGTTTTTTAATTGTTCCTTGTCCAGATTGGCTTTCTTTAAAAGAGGCTTAACCAGGGTGTTCTTCAGTGAGTCCGGATAGATCCCTGTTCTGAACATAGCATTACAGACTGAGGTGATCTCAGGAGCCAAGCAGTCCATCACTGGGCGGATGACCTTGAAGGGGCAAGGGTCTAATGCCGATCCAGAATTCATGGTGGCAGTAATGTCCTTGATTTGTGTCTCTGCGAGATCCGTGAACTGAGATAGTGCAAAATCCTGAATAATGCCGTCGGGCATAGGTGACTGAGTTATCATTTTGTCGGTGAATGCTTGATATATATCGTTCACCTTGGTGAAGAAGAAACTGGCCAAGGTGTCGTAGAGAGATGAGGATAGAGGCGGAACTAAGTCTGGAGTGTTTCCCGCTAAGATCTTGGTGATCTCGAACAATTTTTTACTGGCATTTTTAGCATTATTGATCTGTTCTGTAAAGAACTTTTTCTTAGTTTCGACAATGAGGGCTTTATACAGCCCTAATGCCTCCCTATAGCTAACTTTGTCTTCAGGACTATAAAATCTACGCCAAGGCCTTTCCTTGTTTCTGCAAAGCTGTTTCTGTTTGCGCAGTTCCTCTGTAAACCAAGGGGCCGAAGGTGCTGTTCTATTTCTAGAGGGCTGTTTGGTAGGGGCTAGGGTGTCTGTGGCAGAGCCCAGCCACTCCTGAAATTGACAAGTGGCAGTATTGGGATCAGTGGAAAGGCACGGTCGGGTCTTATCTAAAAGAGCAGTCAGCTCCAACTGATCAATATCTTTCCAGACCTTAAAAGGTTCTGGCCTCTGTGCAGGTTCTCTCCTGGTCCTATTTGCCATAACTGAGATCCTCATTAGGATGACATAGTGATCTGTCCAAGGCATGGGCAGGACGTCTATTATTTTTAGACCTTCCAGATTAGAGAAAATGCCATCCAGAGTATGGCCAACCCTGTGGGTGGGGGTGGTAACCAATTGCCGAAGACTCAAGGTGTCCATTAGGCCTGGGCGGTAAAATCCGTTCCGCTCGCGGAATTTGCGGAATTTGGGTAATTTCGCGTTCCGCGGAGAACGCGAAATTGACCAAAAATCGGCGTTCCGCGACTTC
This sequence comes from Triturus cristatus, assembly GCF_964204655.1. Lineage (NCBI taxonomy): Eukaryota > Metazoa > Chordata > Amphibia > Caudata > Salamandridae > Triturus > Triturus cristatus. The sequence goes on from NC_140583.1 coordinate 1,131,161,830, forward strand.
GCGAAATTTTTGGCTTGTTCGCGTTCTCAATATGCGTGTTTGCGAAATATTTCACCCCGAGCAAGCAAACAGCGATCGCGAACAGGAAAAAGGATCGCGAATAGGCCTGGGCGAAGCACTACGCTACGCTCGCGTAGTTTGCGAAGTTCGCGCTACTTCGCACTACGCGAACTGCACGTAGCACAGTGCGAACACGCGTAGCGTAGTGTTGCGTAGTGCTGCGGTCATTTTTTGCTTGCTCGCGGTCCTCAACGTCAAGTTGGCGACCGCGAGCAAGCAAAATGACATCCCGGCGAGACTTTTTCCTTGTTCGCGATCGCGAGCATGGAAAATAAACCTCCCGGCGAGATTCCCAACGCAAGAAGGTCAGGTTTCTCATTGCGAGGGGTCGCGTATGCTCGCGACCGCTCGCGATGAGAAACTACCAGTTCGCGTTGAGAAAGCTGCCGCTCGAGTAAAAATCTACTCGAGCAGCAGAAAACTACAGCTCGCACTGTGCAAGATGCCATTTTCAATGATTGCACAGTGCGGTTGCTTGTCCGCACTGTGCAATCATTGAAAACAACATCTTGCACAGTGCGAACATGTTACTACGCAGTTCGCAAAGTGCTACGCGTAGCTCGCGTAGTGCGAACTTCACTTTGCGTAGCTTCGCGAAGTGCTACTTTGCGTACTACGCCCACCCTTAATCGCGAACAAGCAATTCCGCGTGTTCGCGGAATTTCTGCGTGTTCGCGGAGATTTTTTACCGTTTCGCGGAGATTTGCGTAACGCGATTCCGCAAATTCCGCCCACCCCTAGTGTCCATCTGATATCAGGGTGCGGGTGTCGTTATCAGAAAACTTCTCAAGGTGGAAGTTCATATCACCCATCACTGTGAAAGAATCTTCCATCGCTAGTGCTTCACGTATCGAACCAAGATTGGCAAGGAAGCCCGTTCGGGCGCCTGGGGGTCGATATAAGAGCATTCCTTTGAAGTGAAATGATGGAGTAAGCGCCGAAGGCGCGCCAAAAGCAAGCCCGTCTGCGCCCGTCCGCGGCCGAACCGGGCCCGGGGCCCTACCCCCTGGTTCGCTTGTCCCCCGGGACTTTCCGGCAGTCCACAGACAAAACTTACATTACACTAAACAAGAACTATTATCCCTATGCCCTACACTGACAGACTGCTGCTTCCACACCGCGCAGGCGGAAGCTCTACCCCTCATCTGCGAAACCTGCAAATGCACCTTCCAACCCTTGCTAAAGGAAAAATGGGCGACAGCAAAATTAAAAATGCTGCTATTAAACTGCAGATCTTTGAAGAAACACAAAATAGAAATACACGATCTATTGACGGAGAGTTGTCCGGATGTTCTTTTTCTTACCGAGACATGGCTTGACGAAACCTCATCGCCCGAAATTCTCGAAGCCATCCCTTCTGGTTATTGCATACTCAAATTAGACAGACAGAAACAGAGAGGGGGGGGGCTTGCATTATTGCATAAAGCACACTTAGAATGCACCCTAGGGAAGGCTTTGCTACCTAATAGCGAGAGTGGTTTCTTCACGATAAAGGCAGGAACTAAAAATATCATTAATGGGCTACTTATATACCGCCCGCCCGGAGGGGCAGCTCAGTTCGGCGACCTACTCACAGAACTAATCACCCAACCAGCACTTCGATACAAAAAAATTCTCATCTTAGGAGATTTAAACCTTCATTTCGATGTTGCCGATTGCAGGGAGGCACAAGACGTAGCAGAAGCACTGAAAGCCCTAGAATTTAACCTCCAATCCAATTCCCCCACACACCAACTAGGCCACCTTCTCGATCCTATCTTTGCCAACTGGGAGGGTGTAAACGTGTCCCCCCCGATCAGAACAATTTGGTCAGACCACTTTATTATTCCGTTCGATATAGAAAACATGTCCTCAGAAACAAAATCCAACATACCCCTACCCCTGAAACGGAGAGACTGGAAAAAATTCAGTCAAGAAGCATTTAATCTTGCCCTACTTGAAAAACCTCCACCCCCTAGTAACACCTTACAGGAGGCATGGAATAGCTATGAAACCTGGATGTCCAACGCGTTAGATACGGTAGCCCCCTGGACACATAAACCACCAGCAAGACGCACCAAAACGGCCCCCTGGTTCTCTGAGGAACTTAAAATAGCCAAAGTTAAATGCAAAAATTTGGAAAGGCAATGGAGGAAAAACTATAACCATAAAAGTAAGTCCCTATACAGAACAGAACTTAACAAATACCATAAACTTATAAGAACAGTAAAAGGTGCCCACTTTAAGAGTAGAATAGAATCCGCCGACAATCCCACCAGAGAACTCTTTACCATCTACAAAGAACTAACGGTCCTTACCAGACTCGAAGCACAAGATACCTACTCCAGTGAATTATGTGATACTATTGCTGATCATTTCGTTGGCAAGGTTGATAAAATACATCCCACTTTTACAATCAACACCGATGTCCCTAGTAAGCATGTATCACCTACAGACAATCTTACAATAATACCTGGTCTGACACACTTCAAAGTTCCCGAAAGACAAGAATTGCTGAATATTGCCTACAGCATACAATCTGGCTCCCCCTGTGACGTGTGTCCCCCTAAGCGCTGTAAGGGAGTCCTGGATAGCATGATTGATCAGATCACTCATATTGCCAGCCTCTCCTTCCAAGAATGCCATGTGCTTGATGCATGGAAAACAGCACAGGTCATCCCACTGAAAAAAAAACCCAACACCCACATCTCCCAACTGCAAAATCTTCGCCCCATCTCCCTCCTCCCCTTTTGCGCGAAAATTTTGGAAAAAGTGGTCAACGGCCAACTCATGACCTATCTGGAGAAGGAATCCCTTCTTCACCCCACCCAATCGGGTTTCAGAGCTGGTTACTCAACGGAATCAGCCGTCCTATACTCCACCGAATGCCTTAGACAGATGGTGGATGAAGGACAGACAGCAGCGTTGGTTTTACTTGACCTTAGTGCAGCTTTTGACACCGTGATGCACACCACGCTGCTGTCCCGCCTCTCTGATATGGGGGTGAAGGGATCCGCCCTTGCCTGGATAAAATCTTACCTAGATAACAGGAGTTTCCAAATGCACTGTCCTCCCTTTAAAACTTCCCCCCGCAAGCTGACCCATGGAGTTCCACAGGGCTCCAGTCTGAGCCCAACTCTGTTTAACCTTTATATGGAACCCTTGGCCCATATTGTTGAAGCTTTTGGTGTGGATATTGTCACCTATGCTGACGATACCCAGTTAATGATCAAGCTTACGCTCGACCACACGGAAGATGCCACTAATTTCTCCAACTGCCTATCACCAGTGGCAACATGGATGAACAACAACTGTTTGCGCCTTAATGGCGACAAAACAAAACTTTTAATCGTCGGAAAAGCCTCAAATGCCTGGACGCATATGTGGTGGCCTGCGGAATTAGGAAATCTTCCCACTCCCGCCAAATCTGTCAGAAACCTCGGAGTAATGATCGACTCCGATCTCTCTTTCAGGTCTCAGGTTAGCAAAGTAACGGGTAGATGCTTCAGCACACTAAAAACTCTCCGCAAAGTCCTTGACCTGCTTCCCATCAACACCAGAAAAACTCTTGTCCATGCCTTAGTCACACCCCACCTGGACTACGGCAATATTTTGCTCCTAGGTTTAAGTAAAACAGGCCTACATCGTCTTCAATGCGTACAAAACGCGGCGGCTCGCCTGGTACTTAACCTGCCTCGTAGAGCATCTGGGAAGAATGCTCTAACTAAACTCCACTGGCTCCCGGTAAAGGAGCGTATTAAATTTAAAGCCTTATGCTTCACGCATGGCATCGCCCATGGCAAAGGTCCTAGATACTTACAAAAGCTTCTCACGATCCATTGCCCCGCCCGGAATTTAAGGTCATCCGGCGCGATGCTGTTTAAACTTCCCCGCATCCGCAGAGCTAGAATGGGAGGTTGCTCGTTCAGGTACCTGGCCCCTAGGCATTGGAATGATCTACCGCTTGACCTCCGTATGGAACCTTCAAAGACCAGATTTCGTGGCAAACTTAAAACTTACCTTTTTCCACCTAACTAATCCCCTTCTCCCCCCCGCCCCTTTCCACTCTCATGACTCATCACCTCCTGTGACATAGCAACAATTCAGCGCGGGGACACACTATTTTTAGTGCAGCCAGGCGCTTTAGAAATGGCTTTATTATTATTATTATTAGCTTAAGGTCGAATTGAAGGGCTTCAAAAAAGCTAGAAGGGATATGTGACATTCTCACACTTATGTGGTCGCGGGCTATGATGGCTAGCCCCCCTCCACGCTTTCCGACTCGGTCTTGCCGGTAAGCTAAGTAAGCTGGAGGGGCCGCGACTGCCATGTCTGGGTCGGACGCCTCATCCGTCCACGTCTCTGTTATGAAGAGACAGTCTAAGTTATTATCCAAGATGAGGTCGGATACTTCCTGCCGATGCTTTACCAAGGAACGGGCATTTATAAGTGCTACTGAAAAGCCAGTGGTGGTGATGGTTGTCATGGTGTTCATTATAACCTTATCATTGGCTATATGTAGCTTGATATTACAGTGAGGGCAGGTGAGTTCAGTAGGTATCAGAACTCTACATAGATTATATCGGACACATTGGGTAGTAGCTGTTGTGCTTAGTTCCAACAAAGCAGATTTGGAGTAAGTAAGTGGTCCATGGCGGGGATAATGGACAGGGGTTCTGGCCCTGGGCCCGGTCCTGGCGCGGATGGGCGCAGACGGGCTTGCTTTTGCGCAGATTATATGGCTGGCGGTGTGTTCAGAGAGACACCACCACCATATTGAACCCTTTTCCGCCTGGTCAACATGTGGGGGGTCTGACTCTTTTCTACAGGGATGGCGGGATGTTTGCCCCTGCAGTGTCAGCGGTGAATACCCCCGGCCCGGCGGGGGCAATACGCCCACCATCCTAATGGGGCCCCATGTCTCAACAGTACAGTATACATACAGTACACCCTTGAAGTGAGTGTATTGTCAAGTTCAACAGTAGTTAAGGACTATGAATCTAACTTACCACCGCCCGCCACTGGTGCTGCCACTCCCCCTACCGCTCCATCGTCTGTATCTGCAGCAACTGCTGCATCCTCTCCCTCCGCGTCGCCTTCGCTGGCCCCGGCAATGGTGGTCGGTAATTCGCCTAGAAAACATTACACATTTATTAGGCGTCATATACACCTCCCCCTATTGATCAGTAGCAAGGTTGAAAAATGAGTTAATAGTATACTAACATACATCACTAGTACAAATCAGGTAGTAGTAGAATAGACCTTAATAGTTATATATGGTCATTCTAGCCTTTGCTTAGTTAGCCCGAGCCATGCAACCATTTTACCTTTGTGTCTTTTATTTTTGCACATGTGACGTTACCTTGCAGCTTTTTGTATAAGACACCTTTGAGCCCACATGACCTGCCTCACACTGCTACTGTCTACGCGCTGCGTACAAGCGGTCAACAAAAACATTAACAAGGCACTTTTTTATGAAGTACTGGTGTACTGGTGTACTGTTAGTCCATATTGCTTATCCATAAATGCTACACTTTTTGGCACGGCTAAGAAATGCTTGCAAGTTGCAATATACTAATGGGCACCATTTAATTTTTCGCATTACAGACGGAAGATGAACCAGAGCTTTGCAGAGCTTATGAATGATGCAACAACTACCAGTACTAGGTTCTTCTAAGGTGAGGGGTCCCTTCACTCAGATCTTCATTTACAAATTTGTATAAACTAAATTCCTAGGGGATGGTGGTGCTGCCTTCCACCACTGTTCAGTGATCATGATTTAATTCCCAACTGTAAGTAAGTGTAACAATGTTTATTGTTTTAATGTTATTGATTTTCAGGTTGGTGCTGCATTCTATAATAGAACAATGTACAGAGCTCCTCAATTCAAAATAAACATTTTGAACTTAAATAGACTTGGTGGAATTTTTTGTGGACTAATTTACACTAGTGAGCAAATTGAAGTAAGGGTGTGCATGTGCATTGCTTCCACGACTGAGAGGTTGGGTGTGTTATGTTCTGGGTTGTCTACTTGTTGGGTATCTTGGGGGGAGGGTTCGGAGACCTAATAGTTATGACAAGACAGTACTATAGTCGAGCAGGGGATTGGGGTGGGTTCTGAATTTCTGATTGAGGTGTGTGAGGAATGTCCAACTTACCATCACCAACATCCTATTTTTTCTTCAGTGGTCCTGATGAAGGTGATTTTAACTTATCTCTCACCGAAACGTACGTAGACCAGCTTCCCCACAACTGGACAACAAACTGTATCTGGACTTACTTAGATCAAATAATAAGAAGAAACAAAGTCTGTGGCATTAACTTCTACAGCGAAACTCTGAGAGAAGTTTAGAACAATCGATAATAATTGACTCTTCCAGTTGTGTACTTTTATGGATTTTCTCCTTTTGTTTTCTCTATATTGATTTGTTTGTGGTATGACTGTGAGTATGCAAGATTAGGATGCAGGATGTGAATGTAGAGATCTTATTCGCCTTCCGAGGGGCAAAACTATGTGACTTAGTATTGTGATTTATATTAATGTTCATTGATATGTTTTGTTTAATTGCACATATTTGTCTCTATTATATTGTTGAACCATAACAAAAAATAACAGACAAATGAAGTATTTATAATCACTTTTGATACAAAAAAATCTTTGTCTATTAAATAAATAAAAACGAAGATGGGAAAAAAAAGAAATAATTTTGTGTAGACATTGTATTTATGGGTTTTCACTGATGTAAGCTTGTCCATTATAAAAAAAATGTTTTGAGAGTGTTCACCATAGAATAAAAGAAATATAGGTCGGTAAAGAGGTAGCAATCCTTCATATTTGTTTGTCTTCCCCCCTCTTGGGCCTAAAAATACATTGGGGAATACCTTCTTCTTATGTACAGGGTGCTGCTTACTCCAGTCCTTAGTAGAACCTTTTGTAGTTTGTTTAGTGAGTGGTAGGCTTAGCAGTGTCAGTCAGTAGCAGAACGTCAGACGCAACCAACCAACAATTTGGTGTATGAACAAATTTATGCATGTGTCCTCCATTGCATCTATGCATTTTTGAGGGCTAAAAAAAATGGAAATGCAGACTTAGTGAACAATTGGCCCACTGGAATAGGTGGGCTAGGTCAGGTTGTCCTTAGGCTCAGTTAGTATTCTGGAATCAGAATGGAACACTGGATTAGTGTTCATAAATAAGTAGACGGTCTGTGAATCCCGCAAGCCAGTAGTTGATCTGATTAGATAGGTCAATATTATGGCAATTGTTGTTTCCTAAAATGTTTTTTGAGCGTTTTTTAAAAAAAATGTATTTGTTTCACAATCACAGCAATCATTAATGTTTGTCACTTTCTTTATTATATTTTACATGAGCAGCACCCAGGGGCAAGACGACGGGGTCTGAGTCGGCGGGACAACCAGAGGACTGCTCCTGTGCTGAGGGCCTTGCTGCTGGCCCCAGTGGTTAATATTAACAATTATATTTCCCTAACTTTTACTGCTCCTTATTTTTTCCGAACGATTAATTCTGGTTCCACTTCCTAATTCTATTTTTTACAAAAGCTTCTTTGATCTCGACTATCTGTTTCTAAATTCTGGTTATCCCTGCCTCCAAGTTCTAACTGCCTCTGCTATGACTCCCTGTACTGCTACTATTAGTCTGTCTGTAGCTAAGCTTGCCCAGTTGGCCACTCTTTATTTAAGGTTTTGAATAAAACTCATATTGACCAATAGCTCTAGCCACTGAGTCCAGTCCATTGGGTTGTCCTCTTCTAGTCTTCTTAATTTTGAGGCTTTGACAATTCACACCAACAAAATGCCCAACCAGATATTTGACTATTTTTGATAGGATATAGTACATACTACTACTGCTGTGGGGATTCTGCACAGCCACATACAGAACTATGCACAAGAAAATAGGATGTTGGTGATGGGAAGTTGGACCTTCCTCACACCTCAGTCAGAACCCACAATCCCCTGACCGACTAGCTATAGTGTCTCAATAGGTCCCCGAACCCCCACCCGAAGATACCCAATGAATACATAACCCAGAACATAGCACCCTTTCACTCACTCGCTCGTGTAAGTCCACCACCACACCAAATACCACAGAGTCTATGTGTAAGTTCAAAAGGTTTTTTTCAACTAACAAGATCTGTACGTTGTTCTATAAAATTCAGTGTACTACAGCCAGCTCCAACAGCAAAATACATAAGATTAAAACAATAAACATTGTTACAAGTGCATGATAGAAGACAAAAAATCTGTGCGAATTCTGGGAGACCCCTCACCATAGAATGTAAAGGGCTGGTTACATGCATCATAAGCCCAGCAAATCTCTGGTTCGTAGAAGGGAATCTTCCGCCTGTTATGAGAAAAATGGTGCGCGTTAGATAGTATAATGCAAGCTTTTCTCAGTCATGTCAAAAAGTGTACCATGTTATGGCTAAGCAATATGGACTAACCGAACTCCATAACACAGTTGCTTGTTTTTCGACCTCTTGTACGCAACACTCAGACAGTAGCTGTATGAGCTCATGGGGGCTCAAAGGCGTCTACTGCACAACAAGCTGTGAGGTAACATGCGCAAAAGACATGAAGCTAAAATTGTTGCATGGCTCAGGCTAACTTTGCAAAGAGTGGAGTAGACTATAATGACCCTAGGGACCATAACACCACTAGTGTCTACTGACTCTACTCTAGTACCCAATTTGGACTAGTGATGTATGTTGTATATGTATGTATTAACTTTTTTTCAATCTTGCTAGTGAAAATGAATAAATAGGGGGAGGTGTACAGGCATCTAAAAATGTGTAATGTTTTTTGCAGTTGTACTACCGACCACCAGTGCCATTCCGGAGGGGGCAGGAGATGCAGCAGTGGCACCTGCAGGAGCTACTACAGGGGGTGAGCCAGCAGCAGCGGCGGGCGGTGGTAAGTTATATTCCTTACTTATTGATATTACATTAGCGAGAAGGGTGTACTGTACACTCACTGTACTGTTGAGACTTAGTAAGTATGAAGTTGTAGTGAATATTAGACAACGGTTGAAGAAGACACCCTTTACTTAGCAATGGCATTAGCAATAGCATTAGCAGCGTGAGTTGAGTAACCAATTGCCTCTTCTATCTGACTCCAACTCAGCTGTAAAAGTTTTATGGAGAAGACTAAAAGTCAGATCAAAGGACCTTGATGGATGTGTTGAACAAAAAGGGAAAGAAGGGTGGAAGGAGGAAGGACGGGCGAGATGTAATATGACTGGCAGAGAAGGATAAGTTGGAAGCATGCATAGGTGGCTGATAGGAATCAGATGCATGGGTTGTTGAAGGATTGGTGAAAGGTGAAAGAAGATGCCTGCTGGGTGGGTGACACAGTATGGGTGGATACTGGATAGCAAGAATCATCAGCGGTGTTTGGTTCAAACTCAAAGCCAAGGCAAGCAAGGAAGGAGTGGACGCATGGGTGGTTGTTGGTGAAACAAACTAAGGGTTTTTGAGAGAGTAAGAAGAATGATAGACATTTACTTTGAATGGATGGATGCCTGGATGTATTCATCATAGACAGCATAGGTGGAGACTGTCACTGGATGCAGAGTCTTAGTTTGAAGAGAATGTAAAAGAAACCGCGCCAGAGTAGCAAAGCCAAGGGGAATATAACTTGTATTTTCAGAACACAGTTGACTCACAGTAGTTTGCAAGCACATCATATATATATTGTGTATAGTTATCAAGCGTCTTCCTCCAACTCCCAGGACCACTCCCTACCTATGTTAATTTATTTTCGACTGTGTCAGCCAGCCTGCAAAGGGTGGCCTATCTGTTGGTTACACAATCAAAACAAAGTACCTTATGCAGTAGCGGTCGGTGGTAGGAGTGCTGCCGGGCGGTGATGTGGGGATGGGGGAATGGCAGGTTGGGGGTAGTAAACTATGGATTATGGCCAAATACAAGTAAGTAAACATAAAAATAAATAAAACTAATTTCATGGAGCGCACTGCACCGCCAAATGCAATGCAGTGCGCGCAACAAAATTAGTTTTCTTTATTAATATGTTTACTTACCTGTAATCGGCCGTAATCCATAGTTTACTATCCCAAACCCTGCCCCTGCCCCTCCTCGCATCACCACCCGGCAGCACTCCCACCACCGACTGCTACTGACCTTATGTCATCGTCCTATATATAAGCAATGATCATTGGATCAGAGATATCATCTGCCTTTTTGTAGTAGCCAGGGCAGTGTTAAACTGAAATTGAGAAATTGCCCTTCATGTAACAGAGAGAGTATGGCCAGTGCCACTCGTAATAGAAAAGTATGAGCTTCCCCACCTGCAGACAGCAGTAAATAAAACTAACGTGAGTCTGCGTCATGACTCGTATGTTTGTCTTGGGTGCAAGCTTAGCTGACTGAGCTGGCATGCCGGCTACAGCAAGGTTATGTAATTTCGCTAAACTAGAGATAAGAAGAAGACTGTTGTACTGTGTACTGGAGTCCATAGTGCTAGTATAATGCCTGAAACTCCCACAAATGTTAGAGGTCGAGGAAGTGGGAGTATAGATACTTACCACAAATGTTATGTACTGTGCTTGCTAGTGCTCCTGTGCCACTATGTGTTGAATTAATTTTGTGTTACTGTTTTGCTAACAGTATTGATTACAATATTCTTTTTCTTGATGTAGATCCTCCTTCCCAAGAAAGACCAACACGGAAGGAGTTGGCAGCCAGGGCCCGGTGCCGGAAACTGGAGGCCATCTGTGAAGATTACCGGTGGCTGGTGGCTCAGGCGGAGGAGAAGGAGGAGGAGGCGGCAGCAGCTGCAGCCTCCTCCAATGCCCCGGGCCCCAGCCAGGCCCCGCCTCCAGTGGTACGGTGCCGCGGTCAGGCAGCCGCCCGCCGCCGCACTTCTTTAAAATCCAGCACTGCTGCCCCCCACCTGGATACAACTGCAGGGCATTTTGCTGCCAGATGATCCTCCGGATGGCACGCCCAGAGGAGCACCTAGAGGAGCGGGTCAAGATCCTCGTGGACAAATACCTTAAAGCCTGCCGAATATAAGAACTATCTAGGACCCTGTTGGATTGCCCCTTCTTATTCCTTTTGTTGGTGGGTGGGAATTGGGCATTGGGGTTTATGGACATTTTTTGGACTTTCTCGTTTTGGACATTGGTCGGGCTTAGGGAGAGAGGTGGGTCAGGTGTGGGATAGTTTATTTTTGTTTGGGTAATAAATTATATTTATACTTAAACATACGATGTTAATGTTTTGTGGGGGGGTTACTGTTTTACAAATTTACGTCATATGGTTTCCTTGCTGCTGCAGGGCCGCAGCCAGTGTTTGATTTATATAATCTGCCGATATTGTAACACACAAACAGATAGATGCAGTACCCCTCACTGAGTTATTTGTCCTACTAGTACTGTCAGTCTCTCCACTGAAGTACTGGGTTTTTCAGAACCAACCCAGCGGTGCCAGGGGACACACCCGAAGACTTCGAGTTCTTCCTGTTTCAGACTACAGAAACACAGAGTCTTCTAGGTGAAGTCAAAGATCGAATTTTATTGGCTGCAGACCAATCACAGGTATCCAAGAAGTACAACACGATGTATGTTCTCAGGAGACTGCCCCAAAACAAAAACCAGTCTTTTCTTATATACAAAATATTATGCTCTGGGCGACACCGCCCCCATTTTACAAGTGGTCATTTGCATATTTTCGCTTCAAAGGAACAGCAAAGTCATGATGATAATCCCACATTTCAGATCAGTCAGCCCACAATTATTTACCCAGCGAGGCTCAGAACCCTCATCAGATATCAGCAGACCCCAATAAAACGGGCACCTCCTCCTCGTAAACTAAGCCATAAAGTAGGAAACAGAGTCAGGTGTGAAAGAGATTAGTCAGGGTTCGTGTGGGAAGAACGATTTTATGGTGTGTCAAGCCCTGATGCTAATCCCATTTGGCCGCAGTAAAAGGAACCGGCTGGACATGAATGACCTCGGGCATTGGAGTTAGTTTACACAGGTCACAAAGAAGTCATCAGAAGGTGTACGTGTCCTTTAGACCTAGGCATGGCCTTAGTGCACACCCTATGTGAGGGCAACCACAAAATGGCTACTGCTCTAAAATGGAACCCGAGGGTACGATATATAGTAACGTATTACCGGTGAATTCATCGGTAAAACATGATGAAAACACTCATACATACCGCGTTAGTCATTTGCGGTTCGCTGATACCAAAATCGGCATGGTGGGACCATGCTACCAACATGGTTCCGAAATTTACAGTACCACACCTCCTAGTCCATTATACCTCCCACCAAACGTATCTTACCTGTGATTGATGATGATTAGGTTTGGCACAGCGATGGCTGCATGGTTTCACAAGAGAATGGAGAAGATGCCATGGTTGTGGTGGTAGTAGTAGACACTGGCAGTAGCATTTACAAAAAAAAATAGAGAGACGGTCACTTGCCTGAGAAAGACTGTGGGAGGAGTAATAGAACGAAGTAAAGTACAGTACATAAGAAGACTGCCAAACAAACAATATTGAAACTGCTAAAGTAAAATAAAACATACAAGAAGTTACAAACTATAGTTGTCTTGAGTGAGTCACTTAACACAATCGTAATTCGTAACCTTTACTGCTGATTGGTAGGATGTTGATGATGAATCCAATCAATGCCGGCAATTAATTATGATGTATTAGGTCCCTTTGAAAAAAAAATTGGCTTGCACATAGACTGAGCATGGGTGGGCAAACAGAAGGAGATCCTCGCCCTACATTGAAATTGAATTAGTGTTGCTTTCACCACATCTGCCCCAGCAAGCGTGTGATCAATTGTTGGTGTACATTTAATGTAGTCACATCACACCTCAATATACATCGCCCGGGGAAGAGGGTTAGGGTTTGATGAAAGGATGGGAAGGGGGGTTTGGGGAATGATTTGACAAAGAAAAACAGTACGCATGGACACAACATAAGCAAAACACAATCTTGGCAGACGACCATGATCTTATCCAATAAATCTATAAAGGGAGAAAAAGGAAATGCATGCATGATGATGAAGATAACTTGATGGTTAATGAGTAGTACTTACTAACTACTACTAGACAATTAGACAGTACAGAGCAACAGTATATTAATATGCAACTTGCCTTGCCTGCCCTGTATGCCCTCAGAGTGACCCAAATTACATGTTGTACCGGGCTTACTTTTAAAGATAGCAAATAAAATTTAAAAATAGTTGTAGGTATCAATTAGCAAACAAACAACAACACAACAGACAGTCCTAATGATTGAAGAGAAAAAAGGAATCAAATTAATTAAAAGACAAATGATGAATTATCCTAAAGTTACTGTATTCTCCTGGTCAAATTGTGAAGTTGCATCTCGTCATTCCTCTTGGTCCTCCCTTCCATGGACGCTCCGCACATCAATCTTGGGTCCACTGCCTGCCTGATTGGTAAAGTAAGTGTGAGTTGTTTCTCCCAGTATAGCACAGGGTAAAGGCAACCCTGTAAGTGTAGATGGAAAAACAAAAGGGGTATTGAAAAATCAATGAATTAAAAAAAAGCTTCAATTATGGTGGAGTGCAAGAAGAGAAGAGAGAACACTTTCAGAGTGAGGCTGCTTGGGTACATCGTGTCTACTCTGTTTACAGCATTAAGCTACAACAACAACAGGAGTCAGGACAGAACAGGCCCACGGCACCGGTCCGTGACCCAACCTCCATTTACCTTAAATTTTGACAGAGCCAGACAAAAGGCATATACAGCAAGCTAGCATTTTCAAAATTAAGTGATTAAATCAATGTGCCGCTGTCAGTCATACCACTACACTTGACTCCACCGCCACACGGACATGTAGGTCTGCTGTGGTTCTTGTTGAATTGTTGTGTTTACCTTTTATGCCACTTCATGAAATGCAATTACTCCATCAATCATCTCTGATCCAACTGACTGACTGCGTGCAAAGATAGTATGGTCATCATCATGGTGTGGTACGTGTTGTCCAACTCCAACTCAGTCTGTAGTGACTCTGGTTAAGTCCATATTCCATATTAAAAAATTGCAACGGACATTGGCCTGCACCTGCAGTAGTAGGAGTACAATTTGGTTATTAAACAACAAGAAGGGAAACATTGACTGTCCCTTGAGTCACTTTTACTTTGTAGATTAACTAGTAGAGTTCGACTTCATGTACAACATCAACACAACAAACAACATCAATTGCTCACAGTCAGCAAGCATCCAATGCATGCCATCTTCTCTTTGGCTGTCAGATCAGATGCCTATTTCTGACAGGTGTGTGTTTTTTTTAACGAGGCAGTGGCCTCATTATTACTCCACATTTATTTTGCGTGTTGTTAGTCGCTGTTTCGGTTTTCTTCTTATTCATCTTTGGCACTTTGTCGCAGGTGAAGTTGGTTCACATGGTCAGCGCTGTGATGGGCCACGGCCTGGGTAGCGGTCATTGGTCAATTGAGTTTGCAGAAATGTCAGCAAGTTTCTTCGAAGAGTCTTGTCTTTCTCTGCCGAATACCTTCTGTCCTGAAAGTGATGAACTTTGGATGCCTGCCGAAGCTGTAGCCTTCTGACAGTGATGAGTTTACTTTTGGATGCCTGCCCAAATTCTGGCAGTGAAGAATTGTGAATGCCTGCAGAGGCGGTAGCCTTCGGACAGTGATGAGTTTCGGCTCAGAAACAAAACAGAGGATAGCTATAGTCACGTTTCACTTCTTATGGAGGGACTGTTAGAGGCAACATTTCTTGTACTATTCTCCATCCAATGTCTGGCTTGATGGAAATGTATTTAGGGCGAGTCAGGAAGATGGAGCAGGACTCTGAGGAGTGCACAGTTAAATGCACAGACGTGCAACTCCAATTGGGAAATAAAAAGAGAAGACAGTGGTGATGGATTTGTTGTGATTTAACTTGAACCAGAAAGACAGATACACACACAATTAAAGGAAGGAAGAAAGTAACAATTTGAAAGGCTAGTTGTCAGGGAAGAGGAGCTTGTCCTCAAACTCTGGTGGTTCAGACAGAAGTAGGTCATGTAACCCACTACTTACGTCATCAAAGTCACTCTCCTCTTCCTGCTGTGATTCACGTATTTTCTACTCCTGTGGTATAAAGTGCTGATTCATTTTGATCATGGTTAACCTCTCCACGCTTTTGGGCGAGAGACTGGTCCTTTTCAAAGTTACAATGTCACCAGCAGCACTGAAAACAAGCTCAGAAGAGACCCTTGCGACAGGGGAAGCCAGATACTTTATCGCCCGCCTGCTGAGCACTGTCCATTGGCTTCTTTTCCCATACCAATACACCAATGGATTTCGATCCATGAAGACCTCTGTTGTGTTATCCAGATAGGCCTGGACCGTCCGCTCAATGCTCAGGGGTGCTCCGATGTTCTCGGCCTCTTTTGCCTTTGCATCAGCACTGGACTTACCATACCCTTGCTGTAGATACCAATCAGTTGCAGATTGTACTGTGGATGATCCTGTTCTTGCTGTTGTTGATGTTATTGGTAGTGTTGGTGTTGGTGACTGCTGGGAGGCAAATGCACTGCCCTCAGGCTCTGAAGTAGAACTTGACTCTGGATGCCCTGTAGTACTTGTTCTGGCCTGGGGTGGGGGGCCTCTAATTACCAGCCGTTTGTTTTCAAAGTCAATGGTTTGCTCAGCTTTCAAAGTTTTGTACTTGGCAACATCCACTTCTGAAAAAGGAATTACTGCCTTACTGTTCAGAAATACTTTGTACCGTGGATCCAAAATTGTGGCAGTAATGTAATGTGGATGTGACACAATGTTATTTTGAATTCTTGTATTTTCAGATAAGCGAACGGCTAAGGAGTCCAACAAATAATATGTGTCTTGTTGGTCATCCACACCTGCGTACGTTTCAGACACCTCCTTCAGCTGTTGCTCTAGCATGTGCAACAATGGGATAGCTTGGCACATAGTACAGTCCTCCCTCCTGACTTCACTTGTGAAAACCTCAAAAGGAAGTAGCATCTCTGTCAGGCATTTAACGAGGTCCCATTGGCCCATCTCAACGGTCATGCCTCTCACAGTAGGATCCCCTAATCTTTGCATGACAGCATTGAGTGGTATGTACTGCTCAAACAGACGCTCAAGCATGTAATAAGTTGAGTTCCAACGTATTGGCACCTCCTGGATGTGTGCTTTGACTGGCATTTTATGCGCACGTTGAATGACCCTCAGCTGTTTCCGGGCTTTAAAAGAATGGTTGAAATGTGTGCATATTCTTCTGCAGATGGCCAGTAAGTTGCTGACTTTGTATTCATTTTCAGAAAGTCTTGAACAACAATGTTAATGCATTGTGCCAAACACGGGACCCTGAAATAGCCACCATCTTTCATGGCCCTTGTAGGAGAGTAGGATCTGCTTCACATGGGTACCCCCACTTTTTGCTGGTGTTTCACTGTTTTTCGACCTTAGTCTGGTTGTGGCCCTGCTAATCAGGTACCCAGCCTAGCTGCTTCCTCTCTAAAAAGATTTCCATGTACATTAGGTACACTTCTAATTAGATTCTGGAGTGCCTTATAAGCCCCTAGTATATGGTATACTATGTACCTAGGGCATAGGTACCTCAGAGACCAACCAGGGGCAGAAGCATGTATTATGCCACCCCTGGGAAGCACTCCAAAATGACACCACATGTCTTCTGCTGCCGCCTGGGTAAGGTGGTGCTTGCACCCCTTACAGTGGTAAAGGCTAATTATATCACTACCATTGCACATACATATAAAACCAATAAGTCACTCTAATGGCAGGCCTTAACATTCTTGAAGGCAGAGTGCTTGGTTTTTATGTGAGAGGGTGCCCCTGCATGAGCAGAGACCCTCTGCAGCGTTCGGAGTATCTCCTCTGATGCTGTTTGTGGTGCAGCCTGACCATATACTCTTAAGTGCATTATAGCCTCGCAGTAGATGCTAACTTTGGGATGGCTGCACGGAAACATGTTGTGTTTGGGTTCAAACGCTTTGGAATACTACATCCCGCCAGCTCTGGCGGCGGGGGTAGCATTCCACCTTTCTAGAGGAGGAAACATGTTCACACTGGTCTAACCCGGTAAAGACTTTCTACAGCCCTGGCATCACAAAATGGATGCCACTGCCACAGACACCGGTCTGGCCTCCTGCTGCTGACCAAAACTCCGGCAGGGGAAGCCTGGACAGTACGTTTCCTGTCCCAGGGAGGTGTAATCACCTCCCCAGACAGGCAGATGTGTATTGGGGCTGTGCGGGAGCACTCTCTGGAGCTTTGAAGTCCTGCACTAGGGACACACTTGGTGTCCCTGTGCATAGTCCAGTTCAAACTGGCTGCAGGGGCTACCTGCCCCTGCTCTGGCATGAAACTGGACAAAGGAAATGGGTGTAACCACCCCTCTTTCCAAACCCTCCCAAAGGTGGGTCCCTGGAGTATGTCCAACCCCCAAACTTTGTATAAGTATGGGAACCCAGTCCTTGGACTTTAGATCACCCTGGATGAAACTCTACAACATATATCCTGGACCTTCGACTTTCTATTTCGACTAGAAGACTGAAGAAATCTCCCTTGGGGTCAAGGAGTGACTCCCCTGCTTGGCAGGCACCAACGAAGCAACTGTCCGGTCTGCAATTCTGAAGCTCCCGCCAGACGCCGAAGTCTCTGCATCCCCCGAGGTAGATTTCCAGACTTTTCAGAGGCTACCCTGAGTCCACAGCAAAGCTGAGTCCCGTGGCTACCGTGGGTGACGTGGAACCATGACCCCTGGACACCGTGAACTTTTGCAGCTCCATCATCTTCCTGGTCTTCCTTGAAGTTGTGCTTTTGGCTCTTAGTAGCCCCAGCCTTGAGCACCTCCTGCACCGAAGATTGCTGGCCTCCACTCCACGAGTGACCCATGGGCCAGTGCAACCATTCAAGGCTCCTTCGCATTTGCTAGCCCGTTGGCTAGTAGGTTCCGACAAAGGCAACTCCTCTTCTAATTGGGCTTTTCTGGTTGCTCTATACGTGCCCCAACTTATCCTTGCTGGGTGAGTCCCCCAGACCTTGCTGGTCTGAACTGATGTCCTTTCTCTGATTCCAAGTGACTTGCCGTTGCCGAGGCTTGTTGGGTCCAATCTGGTCACCGACACCGCAGCACTCGACAGACTTTGTGAGGCAGCTCGAATCCAGCTCCTGGTCCTCATCAGCACCTCCTGGACCTCGTGGCTGAAGAGTCAAGACACCCATCAACTCACCTGAAGCACCCACCATCTGTGGGCATTGGTCCATCGTGCCCTTGGTCACTGGTAAGTGACCCAGACTCTGTCCACTCTACTTTCAGGTTCCTTCCATCCTAGATCCAGGCTTGGATCACTTCGGACACTTCTCCTATTCAAGGCAGCAGCACTTCCTGAGCAGCTTCCATTGAAATCAGCGACGCGACCCGACACCATTTGACACCTATGCACCTGGCTTCCCTGGGTGAGGTAACTCGAGTACTCCAGTGCTCCCGTGGGTGTTGGCCCTAGGCACCTCTAAGTCCAAAAGGGTTCGCTTGCAAATATCCTCTAAGTGTCCTTAAACTCTAAATTTCCAACTGTGACTTTCCCCATAGAAGTTAACGGCGATTTGCGGCTGTGTTCTCACACTGCACGCGTCCCTCGTCGGTCCCCTGTGTCACTACCTTAGGGGGTTCCTTGTGTCCTAAGCACTTCTACAGGTTCTAGGCCTAGTGTCTAGCTCAGTCATGGTTCTTATACCACTTTATTTGTATCTGGTTTGGTAAGACCCTAGAGCCCAAACGTGTATTTGTGCTAATATTGTTGATTACTAACTTGTAACTTAAGTACTTCGAACTTCAGTCTCATAAAGGGACTAGAGGGGTGTGTTTTATTTTAAATACATATATTTAAAATAATACCTGGTGTGGTTATCCTTTCATTTGATCATTGAAGAGATTATAGACTGGTAAAACAAGCTGCTTTTCATTCCTTCAAGACTTAGCCTGAAGGCTGCTCTCCATAGCTACCACTAGGATAGCTTTCAATAAAGGTTGTCTTCAACCTATCACCATAAGGGGTTGTTTGGACTTATTCAAGGTGCCCACTATAACTAGTGGACAGCATATATCAAACCAACTTCTCACAGCCCTAACCACTTAACTGCCTTTGTCCGTGGCAACAAAACCAATGTTAAGCCCTCTTGGGCGCAGCTATTCAAAGACCTTGCTGTTAAACTCATCCAAAATGTTTGCAGCAGTATGAGATTTCTCCATGGCAAACATGGCTACAGTTGCATGTTTGCGTGTGGCATAAAAAATCTCAGCAGCGTCAACACCAGCAGATATCTGTTCTCTAACCCCCACAAAAGAGATCCAGTGTGCAGTGATGCACATGTAATCAGTGGGTTGGCAACTGGTCCACATGTCTGTTGTCAGGTGGATACTGTGAACAGCACTCTGCTTCAATGCTTTTCCAAGCAATTCCAGCACATCATGATGTAGTGCATGAACAGCAACTCTGGCAAATTAGTAGCGGCGGGGAACCTGCCATTTTGGGCAGATGGCTGTCAAAAATTCCAGAAAACCCACCCCTTCAACAAAAGAAAAAGGGAGAAGGTCCAGTGCTAACATTTTAGCCAGCTTCACATTGTACAAACGTGCTATTGGGTTGTTGCGTTCATACTGCCCCTCCCCCCTAAACATGCTGATAATGGTAGGCTGCATGGTTTTCCTTTCTCTTAGGCTCAACAACACACTTTTTTTCATTGCGGTACTCCTTGCTGTCTCAGGCTGACTCTTACTCTTGTGCCACTGAGATGTTGCTGAAGATGTGGGCGACGACAACACTGCACTGCTGGGGACAGGGCTACTTAGTGTACCACTACCAGAGAGACTGTCTCCCTGTCCTTCCTCTTCCACCGTGATCGTATCTTCTACTCATTTATTCCCACCAACACGAATGGTTGCAATTTTTGTGCCGCGAAGGTGGTCCTCCCAGTTGATCAAGTGGTGGTTTTTCAGATGGGTTATTTGGCCTCCGGTACCATAGTTTGTACCAAGCTTACACCGACTAACAGAGGTATTACAAATGGAGTATATAGCAATGTTCTCCTCCTTTTCGCTAACCGTAAAGAAGTTCCAAACTGGGGAGCTTAACTTTTACCTCCTGCTGGAGGTGCAACTTCCAATGCCGGATGAACTGGAGGGTGTGCGTTGAATTTGACTCTGTGCTGTACCACTACCTACTTCTACTGAGGTGGTGGTTTTGCTGGATGTAGGTAACTGCCGGGCCTTTGCTAATGCAAATATGGAAGCACTCATGTGCTTGGGCCTGGGTTGGTGGGTTGGGCCCACTGATGCGGGGTGCTGCCCCCAGTTTGCCCCCCGGACACCGCTGCTGCAGGCGTCATTTTTGGTTTCCCAAAAAAGGTTTTGGGCGGCACACCAGACTTAAGTGTCACTTCCTTCTTCTGTTCTTTCTTCTCAATAGAAACTTTCTTGGTACTGGAGGACCTGGTAACTGCTTTCTTTGGGGACATCTTCAGATGTCAGCTGCACTCAGTTGCACAAGTTGCAGAGATGTCTGTCAGGTCACTCACACGTCACGTCGTGTACAGCAGCAGGACGTCTGTCTGGCAGCACAACGAGCGATGATGACACACCTCCTCCTCAGTCGTTTGTACACCTAAAAGCAAAAAAGCCAGAAGAACATCAGTCAAACGATAGTACAATCAAACTAATATAATATATAACTTAGTGTGTGGTGGTCACAATTATTACATTTTGGTAACTCAGTGAACAACAACAGTGTAGCCATTTATGAGAATTTGACAACAAGGTCAGGGCTTTCCTGGTGTACTGTGTACACTCAGGAAGAATAAGAATAGCAAAGAACAAAAACAAAAATGTAGTGGAGCCTGTTTGGCCTAAATTTGTGTATCACGTGGGATGGATGCAGCATCAGGGAGCTGGAGCTGCCAATGGGGATGGATTTGGAAGCAGTAAGACAAGAGGAACAATGGAAAGACACGCAGGCCTATGTGGCAAAAACAGCACACTACTAACTACCACCACAAAATGGCCCCCAGCCACATGGTCACTCACAGGCACAAGGCACGGCAAACAATGAACTCAAGCAGGCCTATATGGCCAGACAAAGGATGCCTGATAAACAACACAGCTTTAATGCAAAAACGAAAATCCACATGGCTAAAAACAGGTTGGAAAGTTTCACAACAACCACAACAACAACAAATACACATGCAAAAAAGGCATTTATTTAACACACCCAAAAAGTGAAATACACCCCAAAAACCCCCCACATTTTGCAATTCAATCTAAATGAAATTCAACAGACACCACAGAAACAGTTTCATGCACCCATGAGTATCTCTGGGCCTACTGGCTGAAAAGGCCGAACACACACCCAAAAAGTGAACCCCCCCAAAAAAACAAATTTTACAATTCAATCCAATGCCATCCATGCCCTAAATGATGTTTAAAATCAACAGACAACTCAAAAACAGTTGTTTCATGCACCCATGATGATTGATGAGTACCTCTGGGCCTACTGGCAGACTAGGCCACAAGCTTGGAGGCCTATGGCAAAAGCACAGTGGCTGGTCCCACAAAATGGCCGCCACCACATGGCCAGGCCACCCGCAACAACAAGAAAAGGAAGACAAGACATACAATGCAGGCCTATGGCAAAAGCACAATGACTGGCTTCACAAAATGGCCGCCACCCACATGGTCAGGCCACCCACAATAACAAGAAAGTGAAGACAAAGGACAGGACCAGGAAGTTGGAGACCCTGGGGAACTTTCTTCCTCTTTAAGAAAATTCTAAAAAAAAAAAAAAAAAAATGACTTCTTGCTCAAACAAGCATTGAAAATGCAATAGGTCTCACCCTTGTTTAAGTTAAAGCAATTCTGTTTATAGTTAGGTGATTTTTAGCTTCGCTTTTATTAGTGTTTTTCAAACTTTCATGTACATAACATGCAAATGTATGCATATATGTATATGTATATGTATGCATGCATTTATATTTGTGTTTAAATAGATATGTAGATGTATATATATATGTTTATACATGTATGTATGTATTATCTACTGGGGGTCGCCAGTAGATAGTTATAGTTAGGACATAGTTCCCATAGGAAATCTGAAAATTCTATTTTGAATAACTTTGGCGCCGGTTGACTTATGTTTGTGAAATTTTCAAAACTAATGGGGCGCTCCGCTCAGCTCCTACCCTGAAAGTCTCGGGGTGATTCGTCAAGCGGGGGCTGAGAAAAAAGGGGGGTCCCAAAACGCGTTTTCCCCATGCATTTTCCCATAGGACCTTTAGTCGAAGGTACAGCCCGAACGGCTGAACAGAATTACTTGAAATTTGGCAAAGAGGTAGTCCTCAGGTCAGGCATGTGCCTTTTGCATATATGGTGTAAATCCGTTCAATAGTTCCTGAGAAAATTAAAAGTAAAATCATATACATATCTGGGCGGAGCCTAACCACACATCTCATTGTGAGATCTGATTGGCTATCAGCACTTCATCCAAGAAGTGTTGGCAGCCATCTTGGGACCAATATACATGATATCAATCAATCAATCATAGGCATTTGTATAGCGCACTGCTCACCCGGAGGGTCTCAAGGTGCTGGGGGGGGGGAACGCTACTGCTCGAACAGCCAGGTCTTGAGTTGCTTCTTGAAGGCGAGATGGTCTTGCGTTGTCCGTAGGTGGATGGGGAGGGAGTTCCATGTCTTGGCTGCCTGGTAGGAGAAGGATCTTCCTCCGGCGGTGGCTCTGCGGATGCGGGGGACGGTGGCGAGAGAGAGGCTGGCGGAGCGGAGCTGGCGGGTGGGCTTGTGGAAGGTCAGGCGGCTGTTGAGGAACTTGGGGACAGGTCGTGGAGGGCCTTGTGTGCGTGGGTGAGGAGTCGGAACGTGATTCTTTTGTTGAC
Source organism: Triturus cristatus (assembly GCF_964204655.1). Classification (NCBI taxonomy): domain Eukaryota; kingdom Metazoa; phylum Chordata; class Amphibia; order Caudata; family Salamandridae; genus Triturus; species Triturus cristatus. The sequence goes on from NC_140583.1 coordinate 1,131,184,828, forward strand.
GGGGAGCCAGTGCAGGTCTCTCAGGTGTCCGGAGATGTGGCTGTGTCGGGGGATGTCCAGGATGAGTCGTGCTGAGGCGTTCTGGATCCGTTGGAGTTTCTTCTGGAGTTTGGCGGCGGTGCCGGCGTAGAGGGCGCTCCCGTAGTCCAGCCGACTGGTGACGAGGGTCTGGGTGACCGTCTTCCTGGTCTCGGTGGGGATCCACCGGAATATCTTTCGAAGCATGCGCAGGGTGTTGAAGCATGAAGACGAGACGGCGTTGACTTGTCTGGTCTTCGAGAGGGAGGAGTCCAGGAAGAAGCCTAGGTTGCGTGCGTGGTCCGTTGGCTTGGGGGTGGCTCCCAGGGCGGGGGGCCACCAGGAGTCATCCCAGGCGGAGGGTGATGATCCCAGGATGAGGACCTCTGTCTTGTCTGAGTTCAGTTTCAGGCGGCTGTTCTTCATCCATTCGGCGACCTCTTTCATCCCTTCGTGTAGGCTGGCTCTGGCGGCGTCCGGGTCGCTGGTGAGGGAGAGGATCAGCTGGGTGTCGTCGGCGTAGGTAATGATCTTGAGGTTGTGTTGACATGCGATGGTTGCGAGAGGGCTCATGTAGACGTTGAAGAGGGTGGGGCTGAGCGATGACCCTTGTGGAACGTCGCAGATGACTTCGGTGGCCGCTGACCGGAACGGGGGGAGGCGGACTCTCTGGGTTCTTCCGGCGAGGAATGAGGTGATCCACTCCAGGGCCTTCTCCTGGATGCCGGTGTTGTTCAGGCGCTGTACCAGGGTGCGGTGGCAGACAGTGTCGAACGCTGCGGAGAGGTCCAGGAGGATGAGGGCTGCAGTTTCCCCGTTGTCCATTAGGGACCTGATGTCGTCTGTGGCTGCGATGAGGGCGGTCTCTGTGCTGTGGTTGGCTCGGAAGCCGGATTGCGAGTGGTCGAGGGATCCGTTGGTCTCGAGGAAGGCAGCTAGCTGTCTGTTGACGGTCTTCTCGATGACTTTGGCAGGAAACGGGAGGAGCGAGATGGGGTGGTAGTTCTTGAGGTCGGAGGGGTCTGCAGTTGGTTTCTTCAGCAGGGCACTGATCTCGGCGTGTTTCCAGCACTCCGGGAAGGTGGCGGTGTTGAAGGAGGCGTTGATGATGTCGCGGAGGTGGGGTGCGATGATGTGGTCGGCCGTGTTGAAGATGTGGTGTGGGCAGGGGTCCGAAGGGGATCCGGAGTGGATGGTGTTCATTGTGCGTGTGGTGTCTTCGGTGCTGACTGGGGTCCAGGTGCGGAGGGTGGCGGTGGGGGGCATCGGTTCGGTGGTGGGGTTCGTGGTTGGTGGGCCGAAGCTGTTGTGAATGTTGGCGATCTTGTCGTGGAAAAAGGCTGCGAGGGAGTCGCAGAGGTCTTGCGAGGGAGTGATGTCATTGATGTCGGGGTTGGAGAGCTCTTTGACGATGCTGAAGAGTTCCTTGCTGTTGTGGGTGTTGTTGTCCAGTCGTTCCTTGAAGGCTGTCTTCTTTGTGGCGCGGATGAGTTGGTGGTGTTTGCGGGTGGCGTGTTTGAGGGCCGTCATGTTGTCTGTGGTCTGGTTGGTGCGCCAGGTGTTCTCTAGGGAGCAGCAGTTCTTCTTGGAGGTGATGAGCTCGTCGGTGAACCAGGAGGCTTTCTTGCTGCTGGGGGGGTTCTTCTTCAGTGGTGCGAGGGCGTCTGCGCAGTTGGTGATCCACTGTGTGAGGTTGTTGGCAGCTTCGTTGGGGTCCGTTGAGCTGGTGGGGGGGTTCTGGCTGAGGAAGGTGGTGAGCTGGTCGCCGGTGATCTTGTTCCAGCTCCTGCGGGGGGCTTGTTGAGGGTGGTGGTGGGTCGTCGTTTTACTGAAGCTGAAGTGGACGCAGCTGTGGTCAGTCCACTGGAGATTGGTGGAGTGGCTGAAGGTGACGTATTTGCTGGATGAGAAGACTGGGTCAAGCGTGTGGCCGGCGTAGTGGGTGGGGGTGGTTACCAGTTGCTTGAGTCCGAGGTTGGCCAGGTTGTCCAGCAGAGCAGTGGTGTTGTGGTCCTTGTTGTCCTCCAGGTGGAAGTTGAGGTCCCCCAGGAGGATGTAGTCGGTGGAATTGATGGAGTGCGGGCTGACGAAGTCTGTGATGTCTTCGCTGAACTGTGTGCGTGGTCCCGGTGGTCTGTAGACGAGTGTGCCTCTGAGCCTGGTCTTGGGGTCGGTGTGTATCTGGAAGTGGAGGTGTTCGGCGGAGGTGAAGGTGTCATCGGAGTTGGTCGTGATGTGGATGGTGTTATTGTGGATGATGGCGATGCCTCCTCCTGTCTGGTTGACGCGGTCCTTCCTGGTGATTTTGTAGCCTTCTGGGCCGGCGATGGCGATGTCGGGCGCTGAGGAGGCGTTCATCCAGGTTTCCGTCAGGAAGGCGATGTCTGGTGCTGTCGAGTCGAGGAGGTTCCAGAGTTCGACGGCATGCCTGTGAACGGAGCGGGTGTTGAGCAGGATGCACATCAGGTGTTTGTTGCTGGGGCTCGGTTTAGCGGGTGCGGTGTTGGGTCGGAGGCCGGTGAAGTGGCAGGTCAGGCAGGTGAAGGGTCCGTGGGTGCGTCTCGGGGTGGCTCAGTAGCAGGCGGTGTTTCGGCCGGCGTTGAGTGCGTGGAGGGTTTTGGCATCGTAGATGTGCAGGGTGTGCTGGGGAGGGCGAGGACCTGGGGGTCTGGCGCTGGGCGCGGTCCAGGTGCGGTCCAGGCGCGGACGGGCGCAGACGGGCTTACCTTTGGCGCACCTTCGGCGCTCAATCGGCGCTCCCGCTGCGCGCGTCCGCTATGCGGTCGCTCTGGGGGCGTCATAAGTAAGGAGCCGGGAGTGAGGAGCAGCTGGGTTGCGGGAGCGGGGCGGCGAATGGAATCACAGGCGGGCGGGGCCGCAGGGAGGCAGCGGCGGGAAATTCCAAGAAGCAGCGGGCAGCGGGAAATTCCCAGGAGCAGCGGGAAATTCCCAGGAGCAGCGGGCAGCGAGCGAAGGAATCTGCAGGCAGGAGGCGGCAAGGCAGGCAGGAGCAGCAGCAGTGAGTGGGGCGACCAAGCCCTGTGGAGGGCTGAGTAGTCACACCATGATAGCACCTCATTAAAAAGCATTGCAGTTAATGGAAGGTTTTAAGACTTTAGTTACATTATAAATCATTTGTTGATGGTAACATACTCATTTTAGGAATTGTGGTATGTTCTAAGGTGATTTTACCATGTGAAAAAGCCTTCTGCTGGGATATCATGAATCATCTTTGAGAGAAAACTATTTTCACATGCTTTTCCCACAGAGGTTTGGAAGGTGATCTATAAGCTAAACTGAGAGCATATTTTCGGTAAATTCACATTATCTTTCTCAGTCATGTGAGAATGAAGTCTGACATTCTCAGTAAAACATGTAAATCCAACAAGGGCAGAGACTGTCAGTTGATTCTGTTGTGTTCTACTGCAGCTTCCCAGAGTGTTCCAAAGAACAGATAGAGCGCTAACAGTCTTACCTATGACAAAGGTATGGCACACCTGAAGCCATCTTGATTGGAATAAAGTGGTAACATTTAAAACATTTAATTTAAAAAGGAACAAAATGAGAGGGTTCATTTTGCCATAGAATGTATGATTAGTGCTGCAGAAAGAAAAATTAGGGCACATTTTGAGTGACTTCTCAAATCCTCTTCTATTTCATTAAAGAATTCTGACATGCAGACTGAAACATGCACTTTCAATACCAGCAGCAGACTTCCCTGGTGACCAGTAGCTTTACTACAGTGATCTAATGAGCAACTAGAGTGCTAACATTCTGAATTTATGGCAAATGTGTGACACATCTGAATGCCTTCTTGATGGAATCAAAGTAAAAAACTGACAGTATGCCTACTGAGGAGACTGCAGTAAATGAGGAAATTAGGAAACTTCATAACAAGTCTCCCAAGATGGCCACCAGAGACAAAAGAGCCCAAATGTAGCACAAATATCACCAAGATGTAGCCCAAGTATAGCCCAATGACAGAAATCCCAGAGTGTTTTAAAGAACAACTAGAGCGCTAACAGTCTTACTTATGACAAAGGTATGGCACACCTGAAGCCATCTTGATTGGAATAAAGTGGTAACATTTAAAACATTTAAGTTGCAAAGGAACAAAATGAGGGGGTTCATTTTGCCATAGAAATTATGATTAGTGCTGCAGAAAGAAAACTTAGGGCACATTTTGACTTCTCAAATCCTCTTCTATTTCATTAAAAAGTTATGACATGCAGACTGAAACATGCACTTTGAATACCAGCAGCAGACTTCCCTGGTAAGCAGTAGCTTTGCTACAGTTCTAATGAGGAACTAGAGTGCTACCATTCAGAATTTATGGCAAATGTGTCACATCTGAATTCCTTCTTGATGGAACCAAAGTAAACAAGCATTGAAACTGCAATAGGTCTCGCCCTCGTTTAAGTTAAATCAATTCTGTTTGTAATTACGTGGCTTTTTAGCTTTGCTTTTATTTGTGTTTTTCAAAATTACATGTACATAACATGCATATATGTATATGTATGCATGCATTTATATTTGTATTTATATAGATATGCAGATTATATATATGTTTATATATGTATGTATATATATATACACATACATATATATAAATGCATATGTATATATGTGCATATATGTGCATATGTGTGCGTGTAGAGAGAGGTAGAGAGGTAGAGGTGTAGAGGTAGAGACGTAGAGGTAGAGAGGTAGAGGTAGAGAGGTAGAGAGTAGTAGAGAGAGAGGTAGAGAAAGGTAGAGAGTAGAGGATGAGTAATAGAGAGTAGAGAGAGAGTAGTAGAGAGTAGTAGAGAGAGTAGCAGAGAGTGAGTAGGAGAGAGTAGTAGAGTGAGTAGTAGAGTGAGTAGTAGATAGTAGTAGAGAGTGAGAAGTAGAGAGTAGTAGAGAGTAGTAGAGAGTGAGTAGTAGAGGGAGTAGTAGAGAGTAGTAGAGAGTGAGTAGTAGAGAGTAGTAGAGAGTGAGTAGTAGAGTGAGTAGGGAGAGTAGTAGAGAGTGAGTAATAGAGAGTAGTAGAAAGTGAGTAATAGAGAGTAGTAGAGAGTGAGTAGTAGAGAGTAGTAGAAAGTAGTAGAGAGGGATTAGTAGAGAGTGAGTAGTAGAGAGTGAGTAGTATAGAGAGAGTAGTAGAGAGAGAGTAGTAGAGAGTGAGTAGTAGAGAGTAGTAGAGAGTGAGTAGTAGAGAAAAGTGGAGAGTGAGTAGTAGAGAGTGATTAGTAGAGAGTAGTGGAGTAGTAGAGAGTGAGTAGTAGAGAGAAGTAGAGAGTGAGTATTAGAGTGAGTAGTAGGGAGTAGTAGAGAGTGAGTAGTAGAGTGAGTAGTAGAGAGTAGTAGAGTAGTAGAGAGTGAGTAGTAGAAAGTGAGTAGTAGAGAGTAATAGAGAGTGAATAGCAGAGAGAGTAGTAGAGAGAGTAGTAGAGAGTGAGTAGTAGAGAGAGAAAGTAGTAGAGAGTGAGTGGTAGAGAGTAGTAGAGTGAGTAGTGGAGAGTAGTAGAGAGTGAGTAGTAGAGAGAGTAGTAGAGTGAGTAGTTGAAAGTGAGTAGTAGAGAGTGAGTAGTAGAGAGTAGTAGAGAGTAGTAGAGTAGTAGAGAGTGAGTAGTAGAGAGTGAGTAGTAGAGAGTAGTAGAGTGAGTAGTAGAGTGGGAGTAGTAGAGAGTAGTAGAGAGTGAGTAGTAGAGTAGTAGAGAGTGAGTAGTAGAGAGTGAGTAGTAGAGAGTAGTAGAGTGAGTAGTAGAGAGGGAGTGGTAGAGAGTAGTAGAGAGTGAGTAGTAGAGAGTGAGTAGTAGAGAGTAGTAATAGAGAGTAGTAGAGTACAAGAGAGTAGTAGAAAGTGAGTAGTAGAGAGTGAGTAGTAGAAAGTAGTAGCGAGTGAGTAGTTTAATTTAAAAGGAACACAATGAGGAGGTTCATTTTGCCATAGAAATTATGATTAGTGAGGAAAAAAGAAAAATTAGGGCACATTTTGAGTGACTTCTCGAATCCTCTTCTATTTCATTAAAAACTTCTGCCATGCAGACTGAAACATGCACTTTCAATACCAGCAGCAGACTTCCCTGGTGAGCAGTAGCTTTACTAGAGTGATCTAATGAGCAACTAGAGTGCTACCATTCAGAATTTATGGAAAATGTGTGACACATCTGAATGCCTTCTTGATGGAATCAAAGTAAACAACCATTGAAAATGCAATAGGTCTCGCCCTCGTTTAAGTTAAAGCAATTCTGTTTGTAATTAGGTGGCTTTTTAGCTTTGCTTGTATTAGAGTTTTTCAAACTTTCATATACATACCATGCATATGTATGCATATATGTATATGTATATGTTTGCATGAATTTATATTTATATAGATATGCAGATTATATTTATATGTTTATATATGTGTATATATATATATATATTCACTGAAAAAACCATAGGTTTCAGACATGTTATAGTTAGTGGAAATTTTACTGATAAAAAACCAATGAAATTCCCCCGTTATAGTTAGTGCAGGCAACTATAACTCACGCGACCGCAATCCTCTGCTGATGCTAATACTGTATTTAGACACTTATTTGCCCATGTCTTCTTCCATAAATTTTTAGCTATACATATATTAGAAATATTTTTTTTTCATAAAGACACATATGTCATCAGCAGAAGATTGCGGTCGCGTGAGTTATAGTTGCCTGCACTAACTATAACGGGGGAATTTCATTGGTTTTTTATCAGTAAAATTTCCACTAACTATAACATGTCTGAAACCTATGGTTTTTTCAGTGAATTTGCAAGGTTTTTTAAATGCTAATTCCTAACTATAACGTGTGTGAAACCTATGGTTTTTTCAGTGAATTTGTACGGTTTTTTAAATGCTAAGTTACTTTACGCCATTCGTGGCGTGCACGCCCACTTAACGCAGTTCGTTCCGTGCGGGCACGGTGCGCTTCGCGCACCGTGCGCGCACGGTGAGCACGCGGTGCGCTTCGCGCACCGCGCGCCCACTTTACGCAGTTAGTGCCATACACGCACCGTGCGCACATGGAGGACATATTATGCGCTTCCTTGTGATAGGTAATCTGTTAAATTTAATTTGTAAGTGATGACAATAATATGCCATGCACAGAGAGTGTTTTTTTTTTTTATTTAAATTTTTAGCGTAAGCGCACCGTACGCGTACGGTAAGCGTAATCGGCGAAATTTTCAAAAAATAAAAATTTACCGTTTTTGGCCTTTGAGGACTCAACTAACATGGCTATGTGCATGGGCGCTGTCTAAACAGCCCCTTTATATGTTTTTTGCCTTTATTTACAGACCCCCCTCAGAGTGCGAGAGAGAAAATGGCGGCCGCCGCTTCCTGGTTTCAACCGATTCGAATGTTTACTTAGATGTAACAGCCAATCAGAATCGCGCTCGCGCACGCCACCGTACGCTTACCGTAAGCGTACGGTAAGCGTACCGTAAGCGGGCTCAGATATATATATTGATTTAAAGGCTATTTTCTCAGAATCTACTGAACAGATTTACACCAAACCTACAAAAGGCACTTCCTTGACCTAGGGACTACCTCTCTGCCAAATTTTGAGTAATTCTGTTCAGCCGTTCGGGCTGTAGCTCGTTCTAAAGGTCCTATGGAAAAATGCATGGGAAAAACGCGTTTTGGGACCCCCCTTTTATCTCAGCCCCCGCTTGACGGATCCCCCCGAGACTTTCAGGGTAGGAGCGGAGCGTAGCGCCCCACCTATTTTGAGAAATTCGCGAGGATTCGTCGACCGGCGCCAAAGTTATTCAAAATAGAATGTTGAGGTTTTCCTATGGAAACGTGGTCCTAACTATAACTACCTACTGGCGACCGCCAGTAGGTAATACACATACATATATATAAATGCATATGCATACATATGCATATATATATATGTGCATATGTGTGCATGTACAGAGAGGTAGAGAGGTAGAGGTGTATAGGTAGAGGTGTAGATGTAGAGAGGTAGAGGTAGAGAGGTAGAGAGTAGTAGAGAGAGAGGTAGAGAGGTAGAGAGTAGAGAGCGAGTAATAGAGAGTAGAGAGTGAGTAGTAGAGAGTAGTAGAGAAAGTATCAGAGAGTGAGTAGTAGAGTGAGTAGTAGAGAGTGAGTAGTAGAGAGTGAGTAGTAGAGAGTGAGTAGTAGAAAGTAGTAGAGAGTAGTAGAGAGTGAGTAGTAGAGAGTAGTAGAGAGTGAGTAGTAGAGAGTGAGTAGTAGAGAGTAGTTGCGAGTGAGTAGCAGAGTGAGTAGTAGAGAGTAGTAGAGAGAGAGTAGTAGAGAGTGAGTAGTAGAGAGTAGTAGAGAGTGAGTAGTAGAGAGTGGTAGAGAGAGTAGTAGAGAGTGAGTAGTGGAGAGTGAGTAGTAGAGAGAGAGTAGTAGAGAGTGAGTAGTAGAGAGTAGTGGAGTAGTAGAGAGTGAGTAGTAGAGAGTGAGTATTAGAGTGAGTACTAGAGAGTAGTAGAGAGCGAGTAGCAGAGAGCAAGTAGTAGAGAGTGTGTAGTAGAGAGTGAGTAGTAGAGAGTGAGTAGTAGAGAGAGTAGTAGAGAGTGAGAAGTAGAGAGAGTAGTAGAGTAGTAGAGAGTGAGTAGTAGAGTGAGTAGTAGAGAGTAGTTGAGAGCGAGTAGTAGAGAATCAGTAGTGGAGAGTGAGTACTAGAGAGTGAGTAGTACAGAGTGAGTAGTAGAGAGTAGTACAGAGTGAGCAGTATAGAGTAGTAGAGTGAGTAGTAGAGAGTGAGTAGTAGAGAGAGAGTAGTAGAGAGTGAGTAGTAGAGTAGTAGAGAGTGAGTGGTAGAGAGTAGGAGAGAGTAGTAGAGTGAGTAGTAGAGAATAGTAGAGAGTGAGTAGTAGAGCGAGTAGTAGAGAGTAGTAGAGAGTGAGTAGTAGAGAGTGAGTAGCAGAGAGAGTAGTAGAGAGTAGTAGAGAGTGAGTAGTAGAGAGTGAGTAGTAGAGAGTAGTAGAGAGCGAGTAGTAGAGAGTGAGTAGTAGAGAGTGAATAGTAGAGAGTGAGTAGTAGAGAGAGAGTAGTAGAGAGTGAGTAGTAGAGTGAGTAGTAGAGAGTGAGTAGTAGAGAGTAGTAGAGAATACTAGAGAGAGAGTAGTAGAGAGTGAGTAGTAGAGAGAGAGTAGTAGAGTAGTAGAGAGTGAGTGCTAGAGAGCAGCAGAGAGTGGTAGAATGAGTAGTAGAGAGTAGTAGAGAGTGAGTAGTAGAGAGTGAATAGTAGAGAGTGAGTAGTAGAGAGAGAGTAGTAGAGAGTGTAGTAGAGAGTGAGTAGTAGAGAGTAGTAGCGAGTGAGTAGTAGAGAGTAGTAGAGAGTGAGTAGTAGAGAGTGAGTGGTAGAGAGTAGTAGAAAGTAGTAGAGTGAGTAGTAGAGAGTGAGTAGTAGAGAGTGAATAGTAGAGAGTAGTAGAGAGTGAGTAGTAGAGAGTAGTAGAGCGTGAGTAGTAGAGAGTGAGTAGTAGAGAGTGAGTAGTAGAGAGTGAGTAGTAGAGAGTAGATGAGAGTGAGTAGTAGAGAGTGAGTAGTAGAGAGTGAGTAGTAGAGTAGTAGAGAGTGAGCAGTAGAGAGTAGTAGAGAGTGAGTAGTAGAGAGAGAGTAGTAGAGAGTCAGTAGTAGAGTAGTAGAGAGTAGTCAGTCAGTGTCAGTCAATGTCAGTCAATGTCAGTCAGTCAGTGTCAGTCAATCAGTGTCTGTCAATCAGTGTCAGTCAGTCAGTGTCAGTCAGTTTCAGTCAGTGTCAATCAGTCAGTGTCAGTCAGTCAGTGTCAGTCAGGCAGTGTCAGCTAGAGCAGCTCTGCTGACCTGGTTCTCTGGCTCTAAAGCAGCTCTGCTGACCTGGTTCTCTCTCTCTAAAGCAGCTCTGCTGACCTGGTTTCTCTGGCTCTACAGCAGGTCTGCTGACCTAGTTCTCTGGCTCTAGGGCAGCTCTGCTGACCTAGTTCTTATGCTACAGAGCAGCTCTGCTGATCTAGTTCTCTGGCTCTACAACAGCTCTGGAGACCTAGTTCTCTGGCTCTAAAGCAGCTCCGTTGACCCAGTTCTATGGCTCTGAAGCAGTTCTGATGACATGGTTCACTGGCTCTATAGAAGCTCTGCTGACCTGGTTCTCTCCCTCTAAAGCAGCTCTACTGACCTGGTTTCTCTGGCTCTGCAGCAGCTCTGCTGACCTGGTTTCTCTGGCTCTGCAGCAGCTCTGCTGACCTGGTTCTCTGGCTCTAGAGCAGCTCTGTTGACCTGGTTCTTAGGCTCTAGACCAGCTCTACTGACCTGGTTCTCTGGCTCTAAAGCAGATCTGCTGACCTGGTTCTATGGCTCTAAAGCAGCTCTGCTGATTTGGTTCTCTGGCTCTAGAGTAGCTCTGCTGACCTGGTTCTCTGGCTCTAAAGCAGCTCTGCTGGCCTGGTTCTCTGGCTCTAAAGCAGCTTTGCTGACCTGGATCTCTCCCTCTAAAGCAGCTCTGCTGACCTGGTTTCTCTGGCTCTACAGCAGCTCTGCTGACCTGGTTCTCTGACTCTAGAGCAGCTCTGCTGACCTAGTTCTTAGGCTCTAGAGCAGCTCTGCTGACCTGGTTCTCTGGCTCTACAGCAGCTCTGCTGACCTGGTTTTCTGCACTCACGACACATGCACCCGACTTCGCGAAAATATATTTAAAAATAATATAAGTATCTTATAAGTACAAATATATTATTTTGATGAATATCTTACATAATCTCTTGCCTTAATATGTATATTAAAGACACATACATATCATTTTGGAACATAAATTTTTTTTGCAGGAGTCGCGCACCCAGCGCGCCCCAGCACGTGTATGATGTCACGCGGGACCCGCAAGCGTGCAAACATCTCGTACCGTAATGCGCATGTGTCGCGAATGCACGGGAGCAGGAGTCGCATACCAATCGCGCATCACGTGATATTAAATGTATATGATGTAACTGAAAAACACGCAGCCGTTGCACACCATACACGGATCCTTCATGACTTTTCTAAAATGGCGGCTAGAATGCGCGCACCCACCGTGATGTGTACACTTTGAGTGCGCGACTGCGAAAAAAATTGGATTTTTTTTTCAAGAAAATGATATAAATATATTAAAATAAAAAATGAAAACTAGAAAATTAATCAATATTTCAGTTTTAATTAAAAAATGTTTTTTTGCAATTTTCAGAAAAATATATAATCTTATTTAATGAATAAAATATTTATAAATAAACAGTTAAAAAACTGTAGAAAATCAGTACAAAAAATGGATATAACTACTATCACACTTCAAAGTTAGCATTTAAAAAATCTTTTGAAATTCACTGAAAAAAAACATAGGTTTCAGAGACGTTATAGTTAGAAATTAGCATTTAAAAAACCTTAGAAATTCACAGAAAAAACCATAGGTTTCAGGGGTGTTATAGTTAGCTGCCCATTTCACTCGTACAAAACCATAGAAATTCCTCCGTTATAGTTAGTTCTGCTAACTATAACTCACGCGCCCGCAATGCACTGCTGATGATGTCACATATTGCATCATTCATGACATGGTCAGTGACATCACTGATGACATCACTGATGACATCTCAAATGACATCACTGATGACATCATCCACTTGACAATCCGATACACCACATCATACACTAGTATAACCTTTCATCACTCACTGTAAAATACAGAGTACCATATTTGAAACCATTGACACACCAATACCAGTTACTACATATTCACTCACTGATTCCTAAGTCTACACACACAACTACCCATTCAACAACAGAATCATCTATACATGCAGTCATTAATTAATAGAACACTATCAAATGCACTTATACACATATATAGACATTGACACATCAGCAGTCAGCTTAGTCGGTTATGCAGTCATCCTACTCACTCATGAAAAAAATGTATCGCACTTAAATTTACTCACTTACACAATTATCCAGCGACACCTCATTTATTCAAACACATAGTAACTCATCGTTAATATGTTAAAAAAGCACCATTACAATTATACACTCATTCATATATTTACTCTCACAATCACTGACTCTTACACAAACTTATTTATATACACCAACTCTCACATAAAATGCCTTTTATTTTTTTACTTTGTTGAAGATGTACAACTAAAACATATATTCGCTCACCAACACACAAATAAATACACTCAGTCACCCAAACAACTGTTTCCACATGCACTCTTAAACCCATACACCTAGTCAATCAACCATTCACACATCTATGCATAGAGTTACACACACCCCATCCAACCACACACAAACTCAGTGTCCCATACAAATACTCACCCAACTAATCAATAACTAATATACACACTCATGTAGTTAGTGACCAACTGAGGCAGCATGTTATACAACAACAGAGACAGTGCTGCACACATTCACATAGTTTAGTTACTAATCCATGTATTAAGTGAGACACTTTTAATTACTCACTTAAAAAGACAGTCAGACAGCTACTAAATCCTCCATCCAGACAGTTATATATCCACTCAATCTTCAATACAGATTGGTATATATATAATACATATTTAAATTTCAAACTAAACCACATTCAGTGGATGATGTCATCAGTGATGTCATCATGATGTCATTTGAGATGTCATCAGTGATGTCATCAGTGATGTCACTGACCATGTCATGAATGATGCAATATGTGACATCATCAGCAGTGCATTGCGGGCGCGTGAGTTATAGTTATAACTATAACGGAGGAATTTCTATGGTTTTGTACAAGTGAAATGGGCAGCTAACTATAACACCCCTGAAACCTATGGTTTTCTCTGTGAATTTCTAAGGTTTTTTAAATGCTAATTTCTAACTATAACGTCTCTGAAACCTATGGTTTTTTTCAGTGAATATATATATATATACAATTATTTAGGGGTTCCCTTTCAACATCAAGCCCCCTCCCTTGCCAGGCACAGCAGCGCTCATTCGAGCGGAATCCTGACTCCACGAGCGGTACTTACCGGAACAGTGAATTATGGTAGTTCCAGTCTCCAACACCAGACTGCAGCTGAATTCAATCAAGTGAAGTCAGCTGACCTCCTACAAAAGGGAGGGCCTAAACATTTCAAGGGAAGCGGCAAAATGGAACCTTGACTGCAGGCGGCATCTGAGAAAGGCATACACAAGCCAAAATGCATTATGCCGAGCAATTGTCATTAAAGGAACTCCCAATGCATCCCCGCTGTGTCCTCTGGTTTCTTGAAAGGAGTGATCGTTTTGTGGATGTTTTCACGCGCTGCCAGCGCGCGTGTTAGAGGACCCGTTCCTTAAGTGTCCTGTGGATTGTTGGCAACGTGGCAGTTTTCTTTACCGAGGGATCGGATTCCGCAGGACCGCCTCAGAAGCAGGCCAGGCAAGTGGCCGCTGTCAGGTACAGACCGTGACTTCACGGGGAAGCAGGAAGATTCCATTCCCATTTCAAGACCGGGCTTGTCTTTGTGAATGAGGCAGAACGTTGGGGACCCGAGGGAGTCCTGGACATTTATTTAGGGGTTCCCTTTCAACATCAAGCCCCCTCCCTTGCCAGGCACAGCAGCGCTCATTCGAGCGGAATCCTGACTCCACGAGCGGTACTTACCGGAACAGTGAATTATGGTAGTTGCAGTCTCCAACACCAGACTGCAGCTGAATTCAATCAAGTGAAGTCAGCTGACCTCCTACAAAAGGGAGGGCCTAAACATTTCAAGGGAAGCGGCAAAATGGAACCTTGACTGCAGGTGGCATCTGAGGAAGGCATACACAAGCCGAAATGCATTATGCCGAGCAATTGTCATTAAAGGAACTCCCAATGCATCCCTGCTGTGTCCTCTGGTTACTTGAAAGGAGTGATCGTTTTGTGGATATATATATATATATACACGTACATTATCTACTGGCGGTCGCCAGTAGATAGTTATAGTTAGGACCGTGTTTCCATAGGAAATCTGAAAATTCTATTTTGAATAACTTTGGCGCCGGTTGACGAATCCTCGCGAAATTTTCAAAACTAATGGGCCGCTCCGCTCAGCTCCTACCCTGAAAGTCTCGGGGGGATTCGTCAAGCAGGGGCCGAGAAAAAAGGGGGGTCCCAAAATGCGTTTTCCCCATGCATTTTCCCATAGGACCTTTAGACACAGCTACAGCCCGAACGGCTGAATAGAATTACTTGAAATTTGGGAGAGAGGTAGCCATAAGGTCAAGGAAGTGCCTTTTGCAGGTCTGGTGTAAATCTGTTCAGTATTTCCTGAGAAAATAGCATTTAAAAGTATTTCAATATCTATACACGCTCACCGTGCGCGCACTGTGCAAGCCCTGTGCGCGCACCCTGCCGTGCGCGAGCGTAATTCTGATTGGTTGTTAGATGTCAGTAAACATTCGAACCGGTCGAAATCAGGAAGTGTCGGCCGCCATTTTGTCTGTCGCACTGAAAAGGGAAGGTGGAGAACGTGAATAGGGGGCAAAGTAGGGAGTTCTTGACCCCCTAGCCATTGTCAGGGGGTCACAATAGGACCACGATGGGCCAAAAAAAAGATTTTAATTTTTTTTAAAAAACAGCACGAGGTGCGCGCACCCAGCGCGCACCCGAAAAAAAACATTAAAAAAAAATAGAATTAAAAATCACGTTTAAGTGTTTAGATATTAGGTGTCTCTAAAAAGAGCCCTTGTGTTCATTGAGTGTTTTTTGGTACCTACAAGTAAGTACCGATGCAGAGTCTAAAGTTCAATAGGAAGACTCTGTTCCCTTCATCATTGAAATGTACACCGTCTCCTCTATAAATGTCTTGCATGTTGTAACGCAAGTTGTTGTGGTATATAGAACCCATACCATAGTCTCTGAGGAAAGCAGAAACAGACTTATTGACGTGCTTTCTTGCTTTGTCAATTTGCGGACACAATTGGTTGGACCAGTTCCACTTTTGCCTTTGGCATATATTAGAATATACAAAGGCAGTTTGTGGCAAAAGTGACATCAATTGCAGAAAGGTGTCCTTAATAAGCATTTCCAGACCTACCCCAGTTAAAGTGCCTAGGTCATTACCACCACAGTGCACAATAATAAGGTTAGGCTGTGGGAGATGAAGAAAGGTTTTCACCAAAGGCATTAATTGGTGCCACTTTAACCCTCTCTGACCAATCCATTTCATGTCTACATTTGGCAAAGCAAGGTCTTTGAAAATACCTCTTTTTTCTGCATACTTTTCACTCCAGAAGACATAGCTATGACCTACAATCCACACTGTGAACATCTTCCAAGGAGAACAGGATGCACTCAGGAGGTGTCTTTCAGTAGAATGGCAATATGAAAAGAAAGACAGTTGAAAATGGAGGCATACATACTTTTTTTTATTAAAAAGAACTCATTGGCTGATTCAAACCATTTTACAGTTAAAACTAGGCTGTATGTTTACATTTTTAAAAGCATGTTTTGGATTGGTACAGAAAAATGAGTTCCCACTGAACATTAATTTGGATTTGCTGTTAGGTTTGAAAAGTCAAGCACTCTTGCTCTTTGGATTTGAAACATTGTATGCTGAACTTCTTACCTCTCTGCTCACACCTGTGTTCCATGAGCTGTTGCTATGGTAGCAGGCAGAAGTCATGTTGGAGGAAGGGATGATTTGGAAAGGGGTTAAAAGTTGCAACCAATAGAAATGTGTGATTCTATTTGAAAAAATGTGGGAAGCACTGTGATTTTACATTAACATGTATATGTGGGTAAAAAGAGAGGGAAAAATTGCCATTTACTGGTTGTGGAGAGAGGAGAGAGGTGTACAGCTCTCAGATTCTGGCTCTGATAATCTGCTGTTTGAGTGCCACATTTCTTTCCCAACTAATTGATTTTAAAGGTGATTTAGGAGTTTGAGAGGGGAAGTATGTGGTGTATTTTGATATAAATAATAGAATTGTCATTCTTGTTTTAAAGTTGTGTTTTACATTTTGTGAATTAGGAGAAATGTAACTGTCTTGAACTAGTAAGATATTATGGAGTATGTCTTCAATGTAAGTTAAGGTGTACTGGTATCACTGAGGAATACTGTTTTGTGCCTAGAATCACATCATGAGTCTGTCTGCACACAGGATGTGTTGTCAGAGATTTAATTTGTGTTGTTGTTGTTCTGTTAGCCTTGCACTCGCAGAAAAGCGGCAGTTTGTTTGCTTAAAGTGTGATGGTTAGCATTCAGCAGAAATTAGTTACTCACAAAAAAGAGGCAAATGCAAACACATTTGAAAATTGCATGGTACATTTTCCTACCACTTTAAAAGTGGTGTTTTACATTTTATGTTAAGGAAGATATTTAAGTGCCTTGAACATGTTAGATATTATGGAGTATGTCTTCACAATAAGTTAAGGTGTACTGGTATGATCCAGGAATACTGTTTTCTGCCTAGAATCACACCATGAGACAGTGTGCCCACAGGAATTGTTATCAGAGATTTAATTTGTGTTGCTCTTGCTCTGTTACCCTTGCACTCGCAGGAAAGGGGCAGCTTTTTTTTGTAACACATGGTCATGGTCTCAAGGAGCTGTTAGGACATGTGCTCTTTTCTGCTTGTGTAAAATATAAGAAAAAAATGTCAGGCTGTCACAGTAATTTTCACTTACTCCACCACAGTACTAAATGTGCTTTCAATTTGCAAAGAAAATATCGCTTTGTGCCTAGAATCACACCATGAGTCTGTCTGCACACAGGAATTGTTGTCAGAGATTTAATTTGTGTTGCTGTTGTTCTGTAAAACTTGCACTTTCAAGAAAGGGCCAACTTGTTTTGTTCAAATGTGATGGTTAGCACTCAGCACAAATCACTATCTCACAAATGAGAGGCAAATGTTAACACATTTCAAATCAACAGGGTAGATTGTCCATCCACTCCTGCAATGGGTGAGGTAGTTCCTACATGTACAAAACTCTAATTAACCTTTAC
This sequence comes from Triturus cristatus, assembly GCF_964204655.1. Lineage (NCBI taxonomy): Eukaryota > Metazoa > Chordata > Amphibia > Caudata > Salamandridae > Triturus > Triturus cristatus. Next base: position 1,131,201,772 of record NC_140583.1, read on the forward strand.
CAAAGATGTACTCTTACACACATATCTGCAGTCTTCATGCACTTGTAAAAGTCTCCATGCAGATCTCTCTTGCACCTGACAATACACAGTCTCCAGAAACACACTGTTTGCACACATGCAGCAGCTTCTCATACACTCCCATGCATAATACTCAGCTCTGTGTTGTATTTCAGATAGCAGTGTGTAACGCAAACACATTCAACGTCACCAAGGCTCATTTCCTTTGCTCTACTCTAATCACTTACCCTGTAACACATGCTGATGGTCTCAAGTAGCTGTTAGGAGATGTGCTCATTGTTGCCTCTCTAAAATGTAAGGGAAATGTGTCAGGCTGTCTCAGTAACTATCACTTGCTCCATCCACTGTACTAAATGTGCTTTGAAATTGCCAAAGGAAATATCGTTTTCTGCCTAGAATCACAGCATGAGTCTGTGTGGACAGAGGAATTGTTGTCAGAGATTTTATTTGTGTTGCTGTTGTTCTGTAAAACTTGCACTTTCAGGAAAGGGCCAGCTTGTTTTGTTCAAATGTGTTGGTTAGTACTCAGCTATCGTTTTCTGCCTAGAATCACAGCATGAGTCTGTGTGGACAGAGGAATTGTTGTCAGAGATTTTATTTGTGTTGCTGTTGTTCTGTAAAACTTGCACTTTCGAAAAAGGGCCAGCTTGTTTTGTTCAAATGTGTTGGTTAGTACTCAGCTATCGTTTTCTGCCTAGAATCACAGCATGAGTCTGTGTGGACAGAGGAATTGTTGTCAGAGATTTCATTTGTGTTGCTGTTGTTCTGTAAAACTTGCACTTTGAGGAAAGGGCCAGCTTGTTTTGTTCAAATGTGTTGGTTAGTACTCAGCAGAAATCACTATCAGAAAAATTAGAGGCAAATGATAACACATTTCAAATCAACAGGGTAGATTGTCCATCCACTCCTGCAATGGGTGAGGTAGTTCCTACATGTACAAAACTCTAATTAACCTTTACCAAAGATGTACTCTTACACACATATCTGCAGTCTTCATGCACTTGTAAAAGTCTCCATGCAGATCTCTCTTGCAACTGACAATACACAGTCTCCAGAAACAAACTGTTTGCACACATGTAGCAGCTTCTCCTACACTCCCATGCATAATACTCAGCTCTGTGTTGTATTTCAGATAGCAGTGTGTAACGCAAACAGATTGAACGTCACCAAGGCTCATTTCCTTTGCTCTACTCTAATCACTCACCCTGTAACACATGCTGATAGTCTCAAGTAGCTATTAGGACATGTGCTCTTTTTTGCCTCTCTAAAATATAAGGGAAATGTGTCAGGCTGTCTCAGTAATTATCACTTGCTCCTCAACAGAAGTAAATGTGCTTTCAAATTGCCAAACAAATATCGTTTTCTGCCGAGAATCACACCATGAGTCTGTGTGCACACAGGAATTGTTGTCAGAGATTTAATTCATGTTTCTCTTGTTTTGTAAGACTTTGACTCGTAGGAAAGGATCAGCTCATGTGATAAGATTTGAAAAGTTGAAAAAAAAATTGTGATAAATTAAAATTACATAAAGGTCTTTTTTTTTAGTTTTTTGCAGGTATTGCTGAGCAACACTAAAACAATATAAAGATGCCTATAAAGTCAAGAAAGAGAAAAGAAAAGAAACAACAACTATATTTGAAGACGACTGGTAAAAAAAAAATAGGAGGCGAAGCGTGTGTTGGAAAACAGAAAAAGTCTTCTGGTAAGCAAACTAACGAATTTTTAAAAAATATCTTCCTAAAAAAAAAAATGATCGAAAGATAAATTCAAACAGTGTTTCAAGTACAAAACAACAACAGAGTCGACAGCAAAAACAAAATGCTAATGTAGACTCAGAAGTAAGAAAGAGTGACTTAACACGGAAAATAGATTTTAAAAACATTTGTCGAAAATTTTTCAGAGAAGAGTGATGTTAAATTTGCTAAAGGATGTGAAAAAATATAAGAAAAAAACCAAATTTTATAAGAAAAAGAAATTAATTGAAAATATTGTTACCAAGGCATTAGAAATAAAAAAAAACTATTCATTTTAATTCTGAACAGGATGCGTAGATTAGATAAATTAGTTAATGCAATGAAGTCACAAAGCAAAAGGAAAAGAGAAGTAAAAAAAAATACCTTTTGTAAAGTGTTCTTATGAGAATGGAAGCATAGTTCAAGTACTGAACCATTTTTTAATGAATAGAGTTATCTTCAAAGTAATAGTTTGTTGCATGCAGTTGACACCAATGGAAGAGCATATGAAGTTAAGGATGGTTGTGTTATGGAAAAGGAGAAAATGGTTCCAAGAAATGAGGAAGAAGTGATGGCTGATGAGGTTATGGGGAGACGTCCTAAAGCCCCAGTGTACACTTGGAATTGTAGTAGTATTTGTACTGTGCGTCAGGAATCTATTGATAAATTACGTGACTTTCTAAGAGAATATAGTAAAAAGAGTGTTAAACAGAAAATTAAGGTGCTTCAAAGACTAGATCCATGCAGAGTGAGAGAGAATACTGGTTTGCAAGGACATTCTCTGGCTTGTCTATCTAGGAAAGTGTGTCAAAGTGTTTTTCACCATTTTAGGATGCTTGCTGTTCATCATACTGAAATGAGAAAGTTTGTGAGAACATTGTATTTTGCTAAAAGTCCAGCACTAAAGTTGAATGAGTTGAATAATGCTCTGTTCCGTGGATCTGTATCAGATGTAGTGAAGGTTACTGATGAGATTCAGTTTTGTTACTTTGGTCCAGAACAAGAAAGTGCAGAAAATGACACAGTTATTGATGAAAATGTAGAAGAAAATGTAGAACTTACTGTTAGTAAAAATTTTGAAGATGAAATGACAAAATTTGCTATCATCTATAATGAAAGACCAAATATTACTTGTATTTGTTGCCGGTGAAGCCATTACAAAATTCAAACAAGGAATGTTGATCTGTATAAAAAAAGTGAAAATGAAGATAATTATAAGTGGAAAGATTTTGCAACATATATATTTCTGGAAAATTGTTTTGAATTGGGTGAAGATCAGCGTATTTGTAAATACTGTTATAACAAGTTAGAAGAAAATAGAATGCCAGCAAGAGCTGTACATAATAAATTAGAATTGGTTGAAATTCCTCCAGAGCTTTCGGATTTAAATACGTATGAGTCTATACTTATTCAATGTGTCCATCCGTTTCAGACCATAGTGCGTATGGAGCCAAAAACAGGTAAATTACCACCTTCGGATTTACAAAGAGGTTTAAAAGGAAGAGTTGTCTATTTGCCATTGGATTTGAAAACAAATATGGAAACAATTGATGCAGATACTTTGGAAACTGAACCATTATTTATTGTGGTTAATGGTGTACCTACGAAGAATAAGAAAATTTGGCAGGAGCTGGTGGATGTACGAAAAGTACAAAGAGCAAATTTGTATTTGAAAAAAAATAATAAATGGTATGAAGCCATTCATATGGATGAAGATGAAGAAGAAATACTAGAAGACACAGGAATACCAACTGGGCAAATTGAAAAAGTGGATAAGTCAAAAGAAGAAGAAATTTATGAACATTTCAGCATACATCCTCTTCATTCTAAAGAAGTTATGGGAAATGCTATCGATCTGTTTCAGATGAAAAAAGCAAAAGGAACTCCTGTGAGTATATGGGAGGAGAGCTTGGAAGCTCGTTGTTTTCCCCAACTGTTTCCTACAGGAAAAGGTGGACGATATGATGAACGTCCAGTACAAATTCCAGCTTCTGAGTATCGGACTACAAGATTATATGCAGAAGATCCCAGATTTCGTCAAAGTATTCCTTATTTGTTCCATCTTTTATTTGAAAGTGACTTGTCTGCACTATCTTATGCAGTAAATCACATTTTAAAAACTGGAGTACATCTACATAATGTGTCAGCAAAGGACTTTCTCAACAAAGTGCAACAGCGAGATGATCATTTGGAATCTCAATTGATCAATTTGATGGCTTGTCAGCGTGGAACTAATGAATATTGGTACCGATGCCATGGAGAATTGAAGTGTATGTTACGAAATTTAGGAACTCCTACATGGTTCCTTACCCTGAGCTGTGCTGAGTACGCTTGGGATGATTTACTGGATTTTCTGTGAGAGTCAAATTCAAACATTGAAAACATCCAATACAAGACAGCAGGAGAATTGTGCTCATTAGACCCGGTTAATGTTTGCAGATATTTCAATCATAGATTTGAGGCTATGATGTCCTTCATCTGCAATAAAAAAAATCCACCTCTTGGAGAAGTTGTGGATTTCTTTTGGAGAAAAGAGTACCAAGCAAGAGGTGCTCCACATATTCATATGCTATTGTGGATCAAGGATGCCCCAAAATTTGGAACAGATGCTGATGAAGCAGTTTTATCTAACCCTGGGCGTAGTTCGCGTAGTCGCGCTTCGCGAAGCTTCGCGAAGCTTCGCGAAGCTTCGCGAAGATGTCATTGCACTACGCGACCTTTGCGAAGCTTCGCGAGCTTGCGTAGTTGCTTGTGGCAACCTGTTCGCGATGGCTTTTTCTTGTTCGCGAGCGCGGTAAGCATGTTCGGGGAACTGTTTGCATGCTCGGGGGATATATCTCGCGATCTTACCCATGCGGTCGCCAATGGGCGCGGCCATCTTGTTTTTCTATAGTCCCGCCCGCTCGCGATGCCTTATTTCCTGTTCCGGGTCGCGGATAGCGTGTTCGCGATGTGCATTGACGTGTTCGGGAGCGCATTTTACTTGTTCGCGATAAATTGTACATGTTCGCGAGAAATATCGCGCGAACTTACCCAAGCGGTCGCGAATGGGCGCGGCCATCTTGTTTTTCACTCTATGCCATGTTTCTGGGCCTACTTTTGTATCCTCCCTTTATCTCAGCAATCCTTTGTCTTTAAAGCCTTTTTCCTGACTTTTTTTAGTTATTATCTATCTCTCTGTTTGCCTCAGTTTATATTTTGCATTTTATTTCTACTTTTACTGTGTTTTTGTTACTTTTATAAAGTTCTTTCTATCTTCTTCCCCCTAACTTTTTTTCCCCTTCGGACTTTTCTTTTCCGCCTCCCACCCACCCCAGAACCATGGCCAAGGGCACACCAAGTCCCAAGGGCAAGGGACCTGCAGGCGCAGAAAAGCGCCGCCTGCCTTGCGGCAGAATGCGTCCTGCAGGGGTGCAGGCCCGGCAACTGTTTGGGGAGGAGGAGGTGGCGGCTCTTGTTTTTTTCATCCAGCGCCTCCTCCCCTTGACCTTGGCAGCAGGCGGCAGGCCCGGCTCCGGGTACGCTACCCAGGAGCGGCACCGTCGGTGGGCGAAGGTGCGCCGGGCCGTGTTCCGGTGCACTGGGATCCGGCGCACCCACAACCAGCTAGCTCACCGGTGGTCCGACATCCTGGACCGGGAGCAGGACCTGTTGGACCTGCTAGGTGTCGAGGTCATCGGGCTTGGTGAGTAACTGATTGTGTATATTAAATTAGATGAACAACAAGATTACTGCTGCGTGCCAAGCGTTGCTGGTATTACGTTCCAAAAAGCAAAATGTTCTTTGATTTAAGGACCCAGGTGCACGGTGGTACTCTTACTTGTTTGCAACGTAGTTTGCGCTAGCTTGTGCTGATGCTGATTATGTAAGAGTTTACTTTACAGAACTGAAGTTAGGTAATGCGATTTGCTAGAGAGACTCTAGTCCTTCCATTTTCCTACTGTGAAATAGTGGTGGATGGATATTGGATACTAGGTTTAGTTTGTTAGTAGTAGTTACTAATTGTTTTATGCGGTCTGCGTGACGCATCCTCTGTCACTGACTGCTGCTTACCCCAGTCCTCCGTCGAACCTTTTGTACTTTGTTTAGTGTGTGGTAGGCTTAGCATGGTCAGTCAGTAGCAGAACTAGATCAGCATTATGCAACCAACCCACAATTTGTTGTATGTATGCACTAATGTATGCAACTATGCATGTGTCCTCCATCTCATCATCTATGCATTTGATGGCTGAAAAAAATTGAAGTGCAGACTTAGTGAACAATTGGCCCGTCTGGAATAGGTGGTGTAGGTCAGGTGGTACTTACTAGGCTTTGTTAGTATTTGGAATCAGAATGATCAAGGAACACTGGAGTGTTCATAAATAAGTAGACAATCCGTAAATGCACTAGGAAGCAGCCAGTAGTCAATCCATCTGATTAGATAGGTCAATTTTATTGCACTTGTTGTTTCCTAAAATGTTCTTTGACTTATTGTTTTTCCAAATGATTTATTATTTTTCTCACAGCACTCCTTAATGTTGGTCTCTTTCTTTATTATATTTTACATGATCATCAGCACCACCCAGGGGCAAGAAGACGGGGTCGGAGTCGGCGGGGGAACCCCAGGACCTCTCCTCTACTGAGGCTCCTGCAGCTGGCCCCAGTAAGTCCTCCATTGGTTAGATTGACATTTATATTTCCCTAAATGTTATGTTACTGCATCTTTTTTTTCCCAAACTCTAAATTATGGTTCCACTTTCTGAATCTCTTTTTTACAAAAGCTTACTTCTTTGGCCTTGACTATCTGTTTACTAATTCTGTTTATCCCTGCCTCGAAGTTGCTTCTAACTCCCTCTGCTATGACTCTCTGTGCTACTAATACTACTACTACTATTACTATTATTACTCTGTGTGTAGCGAAGCTTGCACAGTTGCCCACTCTTTAATAGAAGGTTTTCTTTGCAACAATAAAACTCTGATTGACCAATAGCTCTAGCCACTGGGTCCTGTCCTTTGGGTTGTCCTCTTCAAGTCTTCTCAATGTTGAGGCTTTGACAATTACCACAAACAAAATGCCCAACCAGATATTTGACTAGTATTTTTGATCGGATAGTACATGATACTACTATTGTCTCGGATTCTGCAGAGCCACATACAGAACTATGCACAACAAAATAGGATGGTGCTGATGGGAGGTTGGATCTTACTGATCACACCTCAGTCCGAAAAACCCAGGATCCCCTAACAGACTAGCTATAGTGTCTCACATTAGGGTCCCACTCCCGACCCCCCCACGAAGACGATACACAATGTTGATGATGACGGAGACAGAGACAATCCAGAACATAATAACAAACACCATTTTGCTCACACACTTGTGTAAGTCCACTCCACCACACCAAATACCACAGAGTCTATGTGTAAGTTCAAAAGGTTTATTTGAAACAAGTATCAAACTCTGTACATCGTTAATATGAAATTTAATTTACGACAGCCATAGTCAATAAGCCAGCAAAAAGCCTAACATTAAAACAGTAAACATTTACAAGTGCATGATTGACAACAAGAACAAGAGCCAAGATCTTTATAATTCTGGAAGATCCCTCACCGTAGAACGTAGAAATACTGGTTACATCATCTTGCATCCACTATGCTCTGTAAATCTCTGGTTTGTAGAAGGGAATCTTTCGCCTATGATATATGAGAAAAACGCTGCGAGTTAGCCGTTAGATAGTATACTGGTGAATAATGCTAGCATTTTGCAGTCATGCCAAAAAGTGTAACATGTATGTGTGATGGCTAAGCAATATAAACTAAACAAAGTCAATATGTTTTTTTTTTTCGACCTCTTCACTTGTACGCAACAGTCAAGCGGCCTTAAAGGCATCTACTGCACATGTCAATACGCTGGCAGGTATAATATGCACCAAAAAAATAGTAGTAGTCGACATGATGAATCTAAAAGGGTTACTCATGGCTCAGGCTAACTTTCAAAAGAGTAGAGTAGGACTAGATGACCCTAGGAAGTGGAACCATATTCTACTAGTGTCTGTCTACTGACTGTACTTACTGTCTAGTGCTGATGTATGTTGCATCGCATTAACTTTTTGTTCAATGTTCCAAGTGAACACTTAAAATAGGGGGAGGTTTACAGGCATCTAAAAAATTTTTGATGCTTTTTTCTAGGCACACTACCATCCACCAGTGCCGTCGGGGCCAGCGATGCGGCCATTCCGGAGGGGGCAGGCAAACTGCCGGCACCTGCAGGAGACACAGGGCCCAGGGGGGATCCAGCAGCAGTGGCCAGCGGCGGTAAGTTATATTCATTACTTCTTGACATTACAGCTAGATGGAACTGTGTTCACTATTTCACTGTACTGTGCGACATTATACAACGGTTGAAGAAGACACCCTTTACGTAGCATTACCAGCGTGAGTAGAGTAACCAATGGCCTCTTCTATTTGACTCCAAAATCAGCTGTGAATGTTTTATGGAGAAGACAAACTCAGATCAGATGACCTTCATGGATGTGTTGAACATAGAGGGAAAGCACTAAGGGTGGAAGGACGGGCGAGATAAACAATATGACTGACCGGCAGAGAAGGATATGTTGTTGGAAGCATGTATAGGAGTCTGATAGTAATAAGATCAGATGCATGGGTTGTTGAAGGATGGGTGGAAGGTGAAAGAATGCCTGCCTGGGTGGGCGACACAGTATGGGTGGATAGTACTAGATAGCAAGAATCAGCGGTGTTTTTGGTTCAAACTCAAAGCCAAGGCAAGGAAGGAAGGAGCAGAAGCATGGGTGTTTGTTGGTGAAACCAACTAAGGTTTGTTAAGAGATATATACAAAAGGATAGATGTTTACTTTAATGGATGTATGCCTGGATGTACTATCACCAAGAGACAGTATAGGTGGAAAGTGTCACTGGAGATTCTTACTTTGAAGAAAATGTAACAGAAACTGCGCGACAGTAGCAAAGCCTAGAGGAATCAAGGTAGTATTATGAGCATTCAGTACACTTGAAGTAGTTTGCAAGCACGTCATATATTATCAAGCGGAAACCCCTTCCTCCCACTCTGGGGACCACTCCCTACCTATTATTATTAATGTATTTTCGATTGGGGCAGCCAGCCTGCAAAGGGTGGCCTATCTGTTGTTTATTGTTTATGTATATTGGTTACACAAGCAATGAAAGCAAAGTACCCTCTGCAGTAGCGGTCGGTGGTGGGATTGTTGGCGGGCGGCGACATGGGGAGGGGAAAGGTGGGTGGCACTGGCGAGTAAACTGTGTATTACTGTTACGGCCAAATACAGGTAATCAACATAAAAATAAATAAAACTATTTTCAAGGTGCGCACTGCACCGCCGAATGCGATGCAGTGTGTGCTACTGTGTGCAGCAATGTTTTTTTTTTAATGTATTCTTTAATTACCTGTGAATGTCCTTAATCGATCGTTTACTATCCCCACCCTGCACCTTCCCACGTCACCGACCGGCAGCACTCCCACCACCGACCGCTACCGACCTGATGTCGTATATCGTATTAGCACTAGCAGCATCTATAATATGAATATAAGCAATGATCGTTGGATCCGATAAATAAATAATCAGCCTTTTTGTAGTACCCATGGTAGGGTGTAAGTGAAATTGTGCATGCCATTTGCCCTCATGTAACAGAGTATGACCAGTGCCAACGGCCGTAAGGCGTCAGACAAAAAGATGAGCTTCCCCACCTGCAGACAGTAGTAGTAAATAAAAGTAACGTGAGTCTGCAGCATCATGTGGCTCATATCTGTTTCTCTTGGGTGCAAGCTTAGCTGATGGACCTGGCATGCCGCCTACAACAAGGTTATGTAATTGGGCTAAACTACAGATAAGAACAGCACAACTGGTGTACCGCAGTACATACATAGTACGATTATATTTATAAATAATGTCTGAAACGGTCACAAATGTTAGAGTCCAAGGAAGTAGGATTAGAGATACTTACCCCAGCACCAAATCCCAAATGTTATGAACTGTGCTTGCTAGTGATACTGTGACACTATGTGTTGAATGATTTTAGTGTTCCTGTTTTGCTAAGAGTATTGGCTCCAACATGTTCTTTTTCTTTTTTGATATAGATGATACTCCTTCCAATAAACCATCAAGGAAGGAGTTGGCCGCTAGGGCCCGGCGCCGGAAACTGGAGGCCATCTGCGAGCATTATCGCCGGCTGGTGGCTCAGGAGGAGGAGGAGGAGGAGGCGGCTGAAGCTGCAGCCTCCTCCAATGCCCCGGGCCCCAGTCAGGCCCGGCCTCCACTTTCACGGCGCCGTGGTCCGGCATTTGCCCGCCGCCGCGCCTCGATTTCCAGCACTGCTGCCCCCCACCCTGGAAGCAACTTTAGGGCATTTCGCCGCCAGCTGCTCCGCCGGATGGCCCGCTGGGAGGAGAACATGGATGAGCGGGTCAAGATCCTGGTGGACAAACACCTTAAGGCCCGCCGACAATAGAGGACCTCGTCGTTTGCCCCTTTTTTAATTCCTTTTGTTGGTGGGTGGGTTTGTGGGCGTTGGGGATTTCAACGGACATTGGGACTTTGGACTTTCGTTTCGTTGGGGTTAGGGAGGGGGGTGGGTTAGGTCAGAGCGGGATAGTTTATTTTTGTTAGGGGATATTAAAAATATACTTACTATTTATTTATATGATGTTAATGTTTTTTGTGGTGGGTTACAGTTTTCCGAATTCAATGTAAGTTACATGGTTGTTTACTTTGTTTCCGTGCTGCTGCATGCCCACAGCCAGTGTTTGATTTAAAAGATCTGCCGATTTTGTAACACACAAACCGATAGATGCAGTACCCCTCACTGAGTTATTTTTAATTGTCATAGTACTGTCAGTCTCTCCTCCTAGTCCATACCTCCCACCAAACTTATCTTACCTGTGATTGATGATGAAGTTCGGCACACTGATGGCTGCATGGTTGGTTTCCCAAATTGACGGAGTAGATGCCATTATAGTGGTGGTAGTAGTAGACACTGGCAATAGCGTTTGAAAAAAGAAAGAGAAAGTCACTTGACTGAGACTCAGGGAGGAGGAGTGGAACAGAACACAAAGTAAACTACAGCATGGGTGGTCAAGCAGAAGAAGATCCTTGCCCTGCCTTAGTTGAAATTCAATTAGTGTTGCTTTCACCACATCTGCCCCAGAAAGCGTGTTATCAATTGGTGTACATAGTCATCACATCACACCTCAATATAAATCACACAGCCCGGGGGAAGAGGGTTAGGGATTGATGATTGGATGGGAAGTGGGGTTTTGGGAAAGGTTTGAGAAAGAAAAACAGACAATATGCATGGACACAACAAAAGTAAAACACAATCTTGTAAGACGACCATGATCCATTATCAAAGAAATCAAAGTATGAAGTGAGAGAAAGCAAATGCATGCATGCTGAGGAGGATAACTTGATGGTTAATGAGATAATGAGTTGTACTATAACTACTATGACCCAATGAGACAGTACAGTCAGGGACGAAATTGAAATTTGCCTTGCCTGTCTGACGCCCTCAGAGCTCAGACCGAACCCAATTACCTGCTCTACCGGGCTTACTTTCATTTTTCAAGCTAGCTAAGGAAACTCAAAAAAAGTTGGATCAATTAACAAACAAACCACAACACACAGTCGTAATGATTAAAGAGAAAAAAGCAAGCAAATAAATGTAAAGACGAATGATGATACTAAAGTTACTGTATTATCCTGGTCCAAATGAGGAGTTGCATCATTCTCGTCATTCTTCTTGGTCCTCCCTTCCATGGACACTCCGCACATCAATCTTGGGTATCACTGCCTGCCTGATGCGTATTGGTAAGGTACGTGTGAGTCGTTTCTCCCACTGTAGCACAGGGTAAAGGGCCGGCCGGCCTGTAAGTGTAGATGGAAAAACAAACGGGGTATTAAAAAATTACAGCCTTTACAACAATAAACTCAATTACAGTGGAGTGCAAGACAACACTCTGGAGAGAACACTTTCAGACTGAGGCAGCTTGGATAGGCTACATAGTGTGTCTACTCTACAGCAAGCATTAAGGTACAACAACAACGGGACAGGATTCAGGAGCCAGCACAGCCACAGAACAGGAGAACCGCGGCACAGGCCAGGCACCCTACCCCTTACTTACATTTTGACCGAGCCAGAGAAATGTCAAATGCACTGCAGCAACCTAGAATTTTCCCAATGAAGTGACTAAATCAATGCGCCACTGTCCGTCATACCACTACACTCTACTCCAGTCCACACCACTACAAGGACATCTAGCCTAGGTCTGCTGTGGTTCTTGTTCAAACTTTTTACCTTTTATGTCAGCCCATGAAAAGCCTGATGCGTATTGGTAAGGTACGTGTGAGTCGTTTCTCCCACTGTAGCACAGGGTAAAGGCCGGCCTGTAAGTGTAGATGGAAAAACAAACGGGGTATTGAAAAATTACAGCCTTTACAACAATAAACTCAATTACAGTGGAGTGCAAGACAACACTCTGGAGAGAACACTTTCAGACTGAGGCAGCTTGGATAGGCTACATAGTGTGTCTACTCTACAGCAAGCATTAAGGTACAACAACAACGGGACAGGATTCAGGAGCCAGCACAGCCACAGAACAGGAGAACCGCGGCACAGGCCAGGCACCCTACCCCTTACTTACATTTTGAACGAGCCAGAGAAATGTCAAATGCACTGCAGCAACCTAGAATTTTCCCAATGAAGTGACTAAATCAATGCGCCACTGTCCGTCATACCACTACACTCTACTCCAGTCCACACCACTACACGGACATCTAGCCTAGGTCTGCTGTGGTTCTTGTTCAAACTTTTTACCTTTTATGTCAGCCCATGAAACGCCGTTATTCCATAAATTTTCTCCAATCCAACTGACTGTGTGCAAAGATAGTATGCTCAGCATCCTCAATGATGGTGACCGTGTGGTACGTATTCTCCAACACCAACTCAGTCTGTAGTGACTGATTAAGTTTATAATATATTCCATATTACCAAATTGCAACGGATATTGGCCGGCACCTGCAGTGGTAGGAGTACAATGTGGTCATTATTAAACAGCAAGGAAACATTAACTGTCACCACACCTGAGTCACTTGTACTTTGTCGATAAACTAGTATAGTTCTACTTCATGGCATGCACAATTCTTCGTAGTCAGCCAGCATCCAATGCAATGCATGCCACCATCATTCACAATAATCACTCATTACCTGTCTTGGTGTTCTCTTTGGCTGTCTGATCTGATGCCTGCCTAGCCTTCTGCCAGTCAGTGATGAGTTTCTTTCGGATTGGAAACAAAATGGAATATAGGTGGAGTCACGTTTCACTTCTTATGGAGGGACTGTTAGAGGCAACATGTATTGTACTATTCTCCATCTCCATCCAATGTCTGACTTGCTTGAAATGTACTTAGGGAGAGTAAGGAACATGGAGCAGGACCCTGAGGAGTGGAGTGGACAGTTATGCACAGACGTGCAACTCCAATAGGGAAATAAAAAAAGGAGACTGTTGATGGCTTTGTTGTGAATGTAGATTTTGAACCAGAAAAACAGATACACACAGTCACACACAAATAAAGGAAGGGAGAACAATTTGAAAGCCTAGTTGTCAGGGAAGAGGAGCTCGTCCTCAAACTCTGGTGGTTCGGACAGCAGTACGTCTAACAATCCACTACTTTTGTCATCAAAGTCACTCTCCTCTTCCTCCTGTGATTCACGTATTTTGTACTCCGGTGGTATAAAGTGTTGATTCATTTTGATCATGGTTAACCTCTCAACACTTTTGGGCGAGAGACTGGTCCTTTTGACAGTAACAATGGCACCAGCAGCACTGAAAACACGCTCTGAAGAGACACTTGCAACAGGGCAAGCCACATACTTTATCGCCAGCCTGCTGAGCACTGGCCATTGGCTTCTTTTCCCATACCAATACACCAATGGGCTTTGCTCCATGTAGACCTCTGTTGTGTCATCTAGATAGGCCTGAACCATCCGCTCAATGTTCAGGGGTGCTCCGATTTCCTGGGCCTCTTTTGCCTTTGCATCAGTCATTGATGTGCAATACCCTTTCCGTAGAAACCAATCACCTGCCGTTTTTGGAAATGTGCCTGATGATCCTGTTGGTGCTGTTGATGTTATTGCTGCTGGCAGTGTTGACTGCTGGGAGGCAAACGCACTGCTCTTGGCTTCTGAAGTAGAACTTTGTTCTGGGTGCCCTGCAGTACTTTTTCTGCCCTGGAGGGGCGGGCCTTTAATGAAGATCCTTTCGTTTTCAAACTCAGTGGCTTCCTCAGCTATCAAAGTTTTGTACTGGGCAACATTCACTTCTGAAAAAGGAATGACTTCATTACTGCGCAGCAATAATTTGTAACGTGGATCCAAAATTGAGGCAGTAATGTAATGTGGATCTGACAGAATGTTATTTTGAATCCTTGTATTGTGAGATAAGCGAGTGGATAAGGTGTCTGCCAAAGAATGTGCTTCTACTTTGTCATCCACATCTGCGTACATTTCTGCCACATCCTTCAGCTGTTGCTCTAGCATGTACAACAATGGGATAGCTTGGCCCATAGTACAGTCCTCCCGGCTCACTTCACGGGTGAAGACCTCAAAAGGAAGTAGCATCTCTGTCAGGCTTTTGACAAGGTCCCATTGGGTCATCTCAACTCTAATGCCTTTCACTGTAGGATCCCCTGACCTTTTCATGACATAAGCATTAAGTGGTATGTACTGCTCAAACAGACGCTCAAGCATGTAATACGTTGAGTTCCAACGTGTTGGCACCTCTTGGATGAGTGCTTTGACTGGCATTTTATGCTCACGTTGAATCACCCTCAGCTCCTTCCGGGCTTTAAAAGAATGGTTGAAATGTGTGCATATTCTTCTGCAGGTGGTCAGTAAGCTGCTGACTTTGCTTTCATTTTTCAGAAAGTCTTTCACAACAATGTTAATGCAGTGTGCCAAACATGGCACCCTGAAATACCCACCATCTTTCATGGCCCGAACTACATTACTGCCATTGTCCGTGGCAACAAAACCAATGGTAAGACCTCTTGGTCGCAGCCACTCCAACACCTTGCTGTTAAACTCATCCAAAATGTTAGCAGCAGTATGAGATTTCTCCATTGCAAACATGGCTACAGTTGCATGTTTGCGAGTGTCTTTAAAAATCTCAGCGGTGTCAACAACGCCGTCAGATATCTTATCTTTAACACCCGAAAAAGAGACCCAGTGTGCAGTGATGCACATGTAATCAGTGGCTTGGCAACTGGTCCACATGTCTGTTGTCAGGTGTATACTCTGAACAGCACTCTGTTTTAAGGCTTTTCCAAGCAATTCCAGCACGTCGTGATGTAGTGCTTGAACAGCAACTCTTGCTGTGAACTTTCCATTTTGGGCAGATGGTGGTCACAAACTCAAGAAAACCCACCCCTTCAACAAAAGAAAAAGGGAGAAGGTCCAGTGCTAACATTTTTGCCAGCTTAGCATTGTACAAACGTGCTATTGGGTGATTGCGTTCGTACTGCCCCTCCGGCCTACTAAACATGCTAAGAATGGTAGGCTGCATGGTATTCCTTCCTGTGGTCGACGTCGCACTTTTTGGCCCAGCAGTACTCCTTGGTGTCTCAGGCTGGCTCTTACTCTTGTGCCAATGAGATGTGGCTGAGGATGTGGGCGTTACCACTGCAGTGCTGGGGACAGGGCTACTTTGTGTACCACTAGCACAGAGAATGTCTCCCTCTTCTTCCTGTTCCACCGTGAGCGGACTTTCTACTCGTTTATGCCCAACAGCAATGGTTCCAGTTTTGATGAGCCTAAGGTGCTCCTCCCACTGGATTGCGTGGTGTTTTTTCAGATGGGTCATTTGGCCTCCGGTACCATAGTTTGTACCAAGCTTTCCACGGCTAACAGAGGAATGACAAACGGAGCATACAGCAATGTTCTCCTCCTTTGGGCTAACCGTAAAGTAGTCCCACACTGGGGAGCTTAACTTTTGTCTCCTGCTGGAGGTGCCACTCCCACTTCCAATGCCGGATGAACTGGAGGGTGTGTGTTGAATTTGACTCTGTGCAGGACCACTACCTACTTCTGCTGAGGTGGTGCTTGTTGTGCTGGATGTAGGACGCTGCCGTCCCTTTGCTAATGTAAATATGGAAGCTGGAGGTCGTGTTGGTGTTACCTGTGTTGGAGGTATGCGTGCTACATCCCTCGCATCCATTTTGGATAATGTAAAAATGTTGCTCTCCATCTCCTCAGGCCCGGGAGTGATGTTTGTGATGACTGGCTCATCATCATCATCATCATCAACCTGTTCTTCTACATCAACATCCATAAGTGTAAGGCTTTCTGGAACCTTCCTTTTGCCATGCCTGCTCTTGTGATGTGTTTCCCTCTCAGACTCTGTTTGTGGCTTCCAAGTGACATCTAGATCATCAGAAGGGGGGCTTGGTGAAGAACTTGATGTACTAACCCTCCTTTTCCTTGCTGGGGATTTAAAAGCCAATGCAACTTCTAAAGGAGTGGCTTCCTCTTCTTCCTCTGCATGAGGCTCAATTTCCTGAACTGCCCCTACTTCAGGAGGAACAGCTACTATTGCGGGCGGTAGCTGCGGCTGTTGACCACTTATCTGCTGTGTTGATGATGTTCCCTCCTGCGTTGATTGTGTACTACTTTGAGATAGCGATAAGTTTAGTTCAGGCTCAGCATCACTGCTTTCTACCATAAGGCTGGCTACCTCTTCCACACTCATCTGCTTGGGCATGGGTTGGTGGGTTGGGCCCACTGATGTGGAGGTGCTGCCCCCAGCTTGCCCCCCCGACACCGCTGCTGCAGGGCTCATTTTTGTTGAACCAAAAAAGGTTTTGGGAGGCACACCAGACTTAAGTGACACTTCCTTCTTCTTCTGTTCCTTCTTCTCCATGGCAACTTTCTTGGTACCGGAGGACCTGCTACCTGCTTTCTTTGGGGGCATCTTCAACAGATGTCAAAACAGCACTCAGTTGCACAAGTTGCAGAGATGCCTGGTCAGGTCACTGACACGTCACGTTGTGTACACTACAGCAGCAGGACGTCGGTCTGGCACCACAACAGTGGATGATGATGACACACCTCTGTCTTTTGTGCACCTAAAAGCAAAAAAGCCAGAAGAACATCAGTCAAAAGATCCATAATATAATATATAATTTATTAGTGTCTCGTGGGTGGTCATCACAATTATTAAATTTCATGCAGTCAGTGAACAACATCAACAGTATAGCCAGCCATAAGAGACTGACAAGGCCAGGGATCCTGTTGTATTTGTACTGTGTAGTGTACACTTAGGAAGAAGAATAGCAAGGAAAAAAAACCCGCCGTGATGATTGCTGAGTTGTACCCCTGGGCCTACTGTACGACTAGGCCACAAGTTTGGACGCCTATGGCAAAGGCACAATGCATGCCTTCCTAAAATGGCCGCCACACACATGCTCAGCCCCCCCACCACAATAACACACAAAAAGTGATTGGAAAGGACAGGAAGAGGAAGTTGTAGTGTCTGTGGAACTTAATCCCTCTCATAAAAATGTTTTCCAGACAAATAACAGCTTCTCCCTGCTCCAAACCTACAGCTCAATGACAGCCTGAGGAGTCTTTTGTGCAGAAATGCACAAAAAAGCGTTTTCGAGAAGGGTCTATGTTGCTCGCGAGATATTGTTTGCCAGATTGCAAAAGCTGCGTGTTCGGGATCGCAAACTGTACAAAAAGGCTTTCTCGCGTGCGCGAACACGCATATTGCGAGCGCAAAAATGACGAAAACTGTAAGTCCGCGTTGTCGCGCTGTGCAGAGTTACCGAAAGTTCGCGAGCTGAATCCCTTGCCTTAAATGCAGGCCAAAATAGCCCAATTTGTTTAGCACACACCCAAAAAATGCTATTGCACCCCAAACACACCTTTTGCAACAAAATCCAAAGCCATCCATGGAGTAAAGGAAAATCACCAGACAACACCAACTGTACATTTAAAATCATGCACCACAGCTTGGAGGCTGACTACCTCTGGGCCTAGTGGAAGACTACTAGGCCACAAGCTTGGAACCGGATGGCAAAAGCAAGCACACTGCTTGGATGGCTTCACAAAATGGCCGCCACACACCCACAACAACCACAAGAAATGGGAGACAGTCAATGGACGCCTATGGCAAAGGCACAATGCATGCCTTCCTAAAATGGCCGCCACACACATGCTCAGCCCCCCCACCACAATAACACACAAAAAGTGATTGGAAAGGACAGGAAGAGGAAGTTGTAGTGTCTGTGGAACTTAATCCCTCTCATAAAAATGTTTTCCAGACAAATAACAGCTTCTCCCTGCTCCAAACCTACAGCTCAATGACAGCCTGAGGAGTTTTTTGTGCAGAAATGCACAAAAAAGCGTTTTCGAGAAGGGTCTATGTTGCTCGCGAGATATTGTTTGCCAGATTGCAAAAGCTGCGTGTTCGGGATCGCGAACTGTACAAAAAGGCTTTCTCGCGTGCGCGAACACGCATATTGCGAGCGCAAAAATGACGAAAACTGTAAGTCCGCGTTGTCGCGCTGTGCAGAGTTACCGAAAGTTCCCGAGCTGAATCCCTTGCCTTAAATGCAGGCCAAAATAGCCCAATTTGTTTAGCACACACCCAAAAAATGCTATTGCACCCCAAACACACCTTTTGCAACAAAATCCAAAGCCATCCATGGAGTAAAGGAAAATCACCAGACAACACCAACTGTACATTTAAAATCACGCACCACAGCTTGGAGGCTGACTACCTCTGGGCCTAGTGGAAGACTACTAGGCCACAAGCACACACATCCAACAAAGGTAAATCACACACACACACCAACAGTGAAATACACCACAGCCACGTTTAGCATTTCAATCCTATGCCATCCATGCCCTACATGATGTAGAAATTCTACAGACACCACAAAACATGGACCCATGGGTACCCTACTGGCTGAAACTGCAGAGAAAAACAACTAGGCCCATATTGAAAGTAGTACAGGCCACCCACCACAACAATAATTTTTAAAAACAATAAAAATCCCAGAAAAATGTAGGTACAAACAAGCCCCAATGAAACAAAAACACAAATTCTCCAACTTACTTGTCGTAAATTAAATCTCAAATCAAAAATTCCTCAAATAAATCCAAAAAAATGGTGTGATGCAGCAGACAGACACAAAAAGTGATCCTTCCAGCTCCAAATCCAAATGAAAGTGAACAACACATGCACAAAGCACGTGGGAGGAGCCTGCTGGACAGGAACAGGAAGTTGTAGTGTCAGGGGCACTTCCTTCCTCTTGAAAAAAAAGTGTTAAAAAAATTAAAGGACTCTTTCTTACACAAAGACTACAGCAAGATCACAATCTGAGGAGTTTTCTGAGCAAAATGATCATTTTAGAGAAGGTTTTATGAAGCTCGCGAGATATTCTTTGCCAGATTGCAGTTTTTCCATGTTCGGGATCGCGATCTTACCAAAACAGCCGCCGGAAGTCAGTTCGCGCGCACCAATGACGTGTTCGGGGGCGCACACTCTCGCGGGCTTGGGCAGCCATAGTACAAATCTCGTGGCGCTCGCAAACAGACAGAAAAGCAAGTTGGCGATCGCAGAATCAAGGTAAGACATTACCGCGCGCGCGAGAATGAATATTGAGCGCGCGAGGAAGCAAATTTACTACGCTACGCGCTAGATTGCGTAGCAATCTGCAACTTCGCGCTCTACGCGAAGCGCGAAGTTACCAAAACTTCGCAAGCTCCGCGAACGGAGCGTAGTTCAACGCCCAGGCTTAGTTTTATCTTTCATTGAAGGATATGCAACATGTGCTATACCTAAAAGCACAGAAGAGAAAAACTTAAAAGAGAAAGTTTTACGTTTCCAAAGTCATCGGTGTGGAAAATACTGTCGACGAAAGTACAAGAGTAAAGATAAATTCTACACAAAATGTCGATTTGGATTTACACGACCTGTTCTTTCAAAAGGAAGAGTAAACAGTTTTATGTCAGCTGTGCGACATACTATTACAAGAAAATCGCCTAAGAATACCTACAACCTAAGAAGAAAAGAAGAGTCAAAATATATAAATGACTACAACCCAGTCATTTTATCCATGTGGAATGCTAACATGGATATACAGTATGTGGCTGAAAATTCTATTGCTGTTGCTCGGTATGTCACATCTTACATCACTAAATCTGAGAAAACGGAATTGAAGGAAATGTGGGAAGAGATTTCTCACGAGAAGACTGTCAGTAAGAAGCTATACAGTTTCAGTTTCAGTTTAAAGATGTTATCGCATCGAGAAATTGGATCCTACGAATGCTCAGATAGGGTATCATCTGCAAGCCTGTACTCGAAATCCAGAAGAATAATTTGGGTAAGTTTAGGCCTTGCAGGAATGCGAAATCGGGTACTGAAATCTATTCGAGAAATTGAGTATTTAGCAGAGTTCGAACCAGAAAGTACAGACATTTCAAGAACAAACATGTTGGACACATATTACCCACAAAGAAGTCATCACCTTGAGAACATGTGTCTCTATGAAGTGCTGCAGAACTTCATTTTTAAACGGAATGCCACAGAAGATATCAACAATGGAAAATATAAAGTCAGTGGTGAGGAAGGATGTTTGGTGAAGCAATCAAAAGTAAGTTTGATTAATCACCGGAAGCTGAGTTGCGACACTCATGACAAAAAGGAATTTTACTACTTGGCACTTTTGCAGCTGTTTAAACCATGGCGTTCAGAGGACGAACTACTTGGAGAATTCCAGAGTTATGAAGATTCTTTCAATGCTAGCAAAGACAGCATAGAATGCAGTACTTTCTCAACTTATGTTCAAATGTTAAATGAAGAAATTGAACAAGAAGCAGCAATTGCAGCTGAAGTAGCTAGAGACAGTTCTCAAGACAGTCAAAGTTCTGGGACATTTAGTCAAGATCCTCTAGGACAACCAATCGTAGAAAATGAAGCAGCAATATCCATGAATGAAGTAGAAACAGCTATGAATCAAGCTCAGGAAAATTTAGTAGACTTAACATATTTGGAGCAGCAACTGAATGAAGAACAAAAACAAATTTATGAAGAAGTCAGGAAATAAATTGATCATGGATTACTACATGAAAAGAAAGCTTGCTCCTGCACATCTTTCGAACCAATGAGAATGTATGTAAGTGGACAAGCAGGAAATGGAAAACGTTTCTTAATTAATGTAATTAGAAGCTATCTACAGAAGAAAATGGATTACATTTTGTCTTGTGTTGTTACTGCTCCAACTGGGTTAGCAGCGTATAACATAAAAGGAGTTACCTTACATCGTTTGCTAATGTTACCGGTAGAGCATGAGAATAAAATACAGTACCACAAACTAGCAGGAGAAGCATGCTTGGAAGTTTCAAGAGTATTGAAGAAATTGAAAGTACTCATTATTGATGAGGTAAGCATGGTATCAAACTTAATGCTTGCCTTTGTGCATTTAAGAATGCAGCAAATTCTGAAGACAGAGTATGACGTGTTATTTGGAGGAAAACACGTCATAGTTTTTGGGGATCTACTGCAACTTACTCCAGTTAAAGGACAACCGGTATTCCATACTCTTACACATGAAGACACGAAAAAGTTGTTAGGAAGTATAGGCAATGTAAATATTTGGACATATTTTGAGTATAAGGAACTCATTACCAATATGAGGCAAGCCAATGATGAGGACTATGCAAGTATTCTGAAAGATATAAGAATTGGACTACTCACAGAACATGGCAGAAAAGCATTACAGAGTCGATTGCTGAGTAATTTGTTTACAACAGAAGAAATAGTTCCAGAGAAAATATACAAGAAAATTGCCGAAAAAAATACTGTAATCTGCTTAATGCCAACACTACATGAATGCTCTGTGTTCAATCAAGAACTTTTGAAATTGGAAAAGGAAGAGATCATAAAACTGGAAGCTGTGGATAAAATTCAACATGAACGAATAACTATTATATTGACAGGCAAATTGGCTACTAAATTGGATTCTCTGAAGAAAAACATTTCAAAAACAGCTAGTTTGGAAAAGAATCTTTATGTGTGTATGAACTGTAGAGTAATTTTAAGACGCAATTTGGATGTAGAAAAAGGTTTAGTGAATGGAGCAATGGGTAAAGTTGTGGGTTTTGTAAAGTACCAGAAAAAAGATGGAATTGAATTCTTAAAAATAAAAATTGATCAGATTGAAGAGGTTAAAGTGATTAGTCATTGTTCAGTTCATTTTTTGCTAGTGAAAGACTTATATGTACGTAGGAAGCAGTTTCCGATTTCTGTAGCATATGCTGTAACTATTCACAAGTCTCAAGGATTAACTGGTGATAGTGCTTTTGTAAACATTGGGTCTACTGTGTTCAAAGAAGGTATGGCATATGTTGCTTTGTCACGCGTGAAAAAATTATCTGGTTTATTCATGATAGACTTTGATGACTCAAAAGTAAGTGCTGATGCAAACTGTGTAAAGGAGTATAATAGATTAAGAAGAAGCTATACTCCTCATTTAGGTCAGTATCCTGTGTTTGAAAAACGTGTTGTTTGTCGGAAAAGGAGATTTGAGGATATCTATAATGAGGATGTACAGAAGAGAAAACAAAAAGATAGTGATGGGACTGCAAGCAAAAAGAAAAAGGACAGTGTGGAAGAGGTTGTTGGTTGTCATGTTGAAAATAGCTCTGGTGTCAACTGCTACGCAAATGTAGTGCTGAATGTTGTATTTTATCTTGAAACTTTGCAAGAGCAGATAATACTACATCATGAAAAAAGATTCTGTTCTTTGCTGAGTCTCCTTTATGAGAAGCTGAGTAATGATAAAAATAAAATAGAAAGTGCTTCTGATGTTAGAAATCTTTTAGATGTATGTTCTGGATGTACACAGTTTACACAAAATGTCCAGCAAGATGCACAGGAATTCTTGATGTATATCCTGATGGTACTGGAAGATGAAGGAGTAGAAGTAGAAAATTTGTTTGGTGTCTCTTATACATGGGAACATTGTTGTGATAACTGTATAAACACAAGCAGTAGTAATGTAGATTCTGAAAGGTTCATATATTTACCATTACCAGAAAGTAAAACAGTGACTTTTAGTAAATTAGTTAAAGATGCTAATCACAACATGGAATGTTCTAAATGTAAATCTGAAATGTTATCAACGTTATTTTTAAAGAAATATGGACAGTATGTAATTTTAATGGTACAACGTTGTAGAGCTGATGAAACAAAATTGGAAACTTTACTTAAGAAGTTTGTTGGCAACCAATTATCTATATCTGGAAAAACTTTTGTAGCAGTTGCAATAATTTTTCATGATGGTCCTTCTATAACTTCTGGTCATTACACAGTTTATCTTAAATGTGAAAAAGGATGGACACTGTGTAATGATTCTCAATTGATTTTCAAGCAACGTTTGCCTTATGATTTACCCAATTGTTACTTAATTTTTCTGAAACCCAAATTTTAAATACTAACATCATCATCGGAAGAAAGCATTATTAAAATTTAAAAGGATTAAAATTGGATATTTCACTCAAAAGGGATTTTAAACTTACCATTTGGCCTCAAGGAAAGGTAAAACAAACAATTTTGGACTTCTTTGACAGATAATATTTTGGAAAATGTTCTTTTGCAACAAGGTTTACAGACGTTATTTCTTGAAAATTGTTATTGTTCTTAAAAGGTATTTTTGACATTTCTATTAAGGTATGTTTTAGTGAGGATACATTTGGGCTTTTTTAAACAATCTTTCAGATTGTTTTTTTTTTGCCCGCTGTTAAATGATGAATACAATTGATTTCACTATTTTCAGTGAAAATCAAAACATTCTGAAAACAGCAAAAAAAGGGAAAACATTGGTTTGCTAAATATGAAAAAACATGTACTGTTTAATAAAGTGTATTGTTGAATATTAATACTTTTTTTCTTTTTTTCAGAACTAGAAAGAATATTTCGAAGATGTAATTCAGTTTTCTTTGCAATTAAATAAAAATATTTAATTCTAAATAATTTACTTTGATGGTCAGATAAGTTTAACATATCTGTATGTGTCACTGCTTTCGTTTCATGCTTCCTTTTCTTCACCTCTCCTTACTCTGCTTTTCTCATTTCTCTTCTCACTCTCTCTTCCTGCTTTACTACTCTTTTGTAACTCCCTCACTCCTTCTCTACTACTCCCCTACCATTACTATCTCCATCACTAATTTTTCATCCATGTTTCTTTCTCTGTATCCATATGTCTTAGTCTTTTTAACTGCCTTACTCCTTCTCAGTTGTTTGCTGTCTGTCTCTGTATCTGTCACTCTCGGTTTGTCTGTTTTACCCTTAATTTCCTTAACATCTCTAGGGCACATATACAAGCCACCTGCACCACCACTACGTCACTTTTCATGACGTACTAGTGGCACAGGGTGCTTTTCCATATTTACAAGGAGAGGATAAGCCACTCTGTGTGTCTTTTCCTCTCCTTGTAAATACAGCCAATTCAAACGCAGCACTAAAATGAGCTATTATCTTTTTTGCTAGGTTTTGGGTACCTATACGTAAGTACTGATGCAGAGTTTAAAGTTTAATAGGAAGACTCTCTTCCCTTCATCTGTGAAATGTACACCATCTCTTTTTTAATTACTTTGCCACTCCCCTCTCTTTGTCAGGGAGTCCCTGAAGGTTTACTAAAGGTGAAAAAAATGATTCTTTTTTTTTAAAAAACCCCATTGGGTGAGCGCAGGGTGCGCGCACCCCAAAAAAAAAATGACAAATAGATTCAAAAAACAAGTTTTTGTGTTTGGATTTTAGGTGGCTCTAAAAAGAGCCCTTGAGTTAATGTAGGGACAGAGGAAGAGAAAAACGAAAAAAAAAAAAGAAAACTATGGCCTAGTGCAAGGGTGCTCCTCAAATTTCCTCTGAATGAGATCAATACTGCTCTCACCCATAGTAATAAGAGTACTACAATCCATGCACCGTGTAATCATCCTCCCAAAATAAGGACGAATATCCAGAGGTGTGTTAGAAGGTGAAGGCACCGTTGCAGAAGAAGTGCTCGCCTGAGCTGCCGAAGATGTGCTCGGCTGAGCTGCTGCAGATGTCGTCGGCTGAGCAGGTGGAGGGTTTGCTCCAGAAGCTTGACGAAAAGTCACAGGATGCATTGCCTCAACGTGCCTCATCATAGTGTGAATACTAAAAGAGTACTTCTTATTAGCATTCCCACGTGACAAGGTGCGCTGACACAGTATGCAGGTGACCTTTGGTGCATTCACCTTCTTTTGTCCCTCAGGAAAAGTGAAAAACTGCCATATAAAGGAGTCTTTCTGCTTCCTCTGCCTCTGTCTCTCAAGAGTGTCCTGCTCACTCTCAGAAGGTGGCTGGTGCATTGCCATTGTCTCACAAAAACAGAGTAGCTCCTTCTCCAAGGGAATCAGAACTAATAATGAGGGTAGTGGGTGTGGTTTTGGAAGAATCTGGAACTGAAAGTACTTTGAACCAATGAAAAGTGATGTTGCTTGATCACATGACTTGCCATAAGGGGATTGGGTGTGGTGTTGAAACAATATGAAACTGAAAGTAATGAAAACCAATTAAAAGTGTTCTTTTATTAATCAAATAACCCGAGGTGCGCGCACGGAGCAAGCTCCGAGCGCGCACGGTGCAATTACGCATGCGTGAACGCGTACGCGCACATGCGCATAAGTATTGTGCGCGTACGTAACGCGTATACGCAGCGCGCACGCATGCGCGAACGTCAGCGTGCGTACTCTACGCGTATGCGTGAGTGTAGCACGCGGAGCACGTACGACGCACGCAAGCGTACGTACGCATGCGTACTGGGTGCGCGCTGCGAGCGCGCACTAAAACGTATGTATGCGTACGTAGATAACGTACAACTGCATACATGAAAAACGTACGCAAACGTACTAGGTGCGCGCTCTGAGCGCGCACCCTAAGAATTTATAGAAAAAAAAAAAAAATCAAGTGGACAAAACTTAATAGAATATATTAACTATGCTGTTCGACTTTATCCAAAATCAAAGTTAAAAAAAATGACCCACACAAAATTAAAGGAAACAGATAATTTATTAATGTATTCATGGGGACATTTTTGAAAAAAAATATATAAAAAATATAATAAAAAAAATAAAAATTAGCATTTAAAAAACCTTTGAAATTCACTGAAAAAACCATAGGTTTCACACACGTTATAGTTAGGAATTAGCATTTAAAAAACCTTGCAAATTTACTGAAAAAAATTTCATTTGAGATGTCATCAGTGATGTCATGAGTGATGTCACTGACCATGTCATGAGTGATGTAATATGTGACGTCATCAGCAGTGGATTGCGGGCGCGTGAGTTATAGTTAGCTGAACTAACTATAACGGGGGAATTTCATTAGTTTTTTACGAGTGAAATGTCCAGCTAACTATAACATGTGTGAAACCTATGGTTTTTTCAGTGAATATATATAAATGCATATATATGCATATATATACATATTTATATATATATACATATATATATGTGCATATGTGTGCATGTATGGAGGTAGAGAGAGGTAGAGGTAGAGAGAGGTAGCGAGAGGTAGAGGTAGAGGTAGAGAGGTAAAGGTAGAGAGGTAGAGAGTAGTAGAGAGAGAGGTAGAGAGAGAGGTAGAGAGTAGAGAGTGAGTAGTAGAGAGTGAGTAGTAGAGAGTAGAGAGTGCGTAGTGGAGAGTAGAGAGTGAGTAGTAGTGAGTAGTAGAGAGTGAGTAGAGAGTAGTAGAGAGTAGTGGAGAGAAGTAGAGAGAGAGAGTAGTAGAGAGTGAGTAGTAGAGAGTAGCAGAGAGCGAGTAGTAGAGAGTGAGTAGTAGAGAGAGAGTAGTACAGAGAGAGTAGTAGAGAGTAGTAGAGAGTGAGTAGCAGAGAGTAGTAGAGAGTGAGTAGTAGAGAGTGAGTAGTAGAGAGAGAGTAGTAGAGAGTAGTAGAGAGTGAGTAGTAGAGAGTAGAGAGTAGTAGAGAGTGAGTAGTAGAGAGTGAGTAGAAGAGAGTAGTAGAAAGTAATAGAGAGCGAGTAGTAGGTAGAGAGTAGCGAGTAGTAGAGAGTGAGTAGTAGAGAGTAGTAGAGAGTGAGCAGTAGAGAGTAGCAGAGAGTAGTAGAGAGTGAGTAGTAGAGAGTAGTAGAGAGTAGAGAGTAGTAGAGAGTGAGTAGTAGAGAGTGAGTAGTAGAGAGTAGTAGAGAGTGTAGTATAGAGTGAGTAGTATAGAGTAGTAGAGAGTGAGTAGTAGAGAGTACTAGAGAGAGAGTAGTAGAGAGTGAGTAGTGGAGAGAAGTAGAGAGAGAGGAGTAGAGAGTAGTAGAGAGTGAGTATTAGCGATTGAGTAGTAGAGAGAGAGAGTAGAGAGTAGTAGAGAGTGAGAAGTAGAGAGAAGAGAGTGAATAGTAGAGTAGAGAGTAGTGAGTAGTAGAGAGTGAGCAGTAGAGAGTAGTAGAGAGTAGTAAAGAGTGAGTAGTAGAGAGTAGTAGAGAGTATAGAGTAGTAGAGAGTGAGGAGTAGAGAGTAGTAGAGAGAGAATAGTAGAGAGTGGGTAGTAGAGAGTAGAGAGTAGTAGAGACTGAGTAGTAGAGAGTAGAGAGTAGTAGAGAGTAGTAGAGAGTAGTAGAGAGAGAGTAGTAGAGAGTGAATAGTAGAGAGTAGTAAAGAGTAGTAGAGAGAGACTAATAGATTTTTAATATAAAAGTATGTAATTGCAAAATACTGCAAAACTAGTTTCCAGAATGGCTGCATTATAGAAAAATGAAAAGTGAGAGTCAAGTAAGGTTTATTTAATTTAAGATACACAATAAATATCAAGGAAAAAGTTTTAGGATGCAATAAACAAACCCAGCTTAAGGAACTTCATGCTTGCAGCCTCATCGCCTAATGCAGAACAATGACATTTCGGATTAATGCAAAAAATAAAAAGGAGAAATTATGTGCAGGTGGTAGATATGATGGTTAGAAAAATGCTTCATGAATAAGAGTTTTATGCTCTGACATAAACCACCAGGTCAAATATATGTTATAAAATGAAATGTAAAACATAATTAACTTTATAAATGATTAACAGTACAAGTTTGCAAACAATGTACATTTTTTGTAAATACATAAACTGTTATTGACAAAAGCAACAACTTTTCCCACAAATTGTAAACTCCAAAATGTCAAAAGATACAAATATATTGTTCTGGAATCTAATAGAAGACGTTTCTGCAGATTGAATTGGTTGCGTTTGTACAGGTATGGTATATTTATTTTAGTTAACGTACATACGACTGTTGAATGTATGTGATATGAAGATCAGTAGAAATCCTATATCCATACATCTCAGACATAACCTTAACAATATCGACGTTTACTTGAATGTCTCTAGGACTTTGCAGTTGATGACAAACGTAGAAGATTGTAACAGTTTGCGTTAGAAATGATTCCTTTGAGATCCTTTACCAGGTGTTTGCACTGAGATGATTTCCACATCACGGCACGATTTTGAAAAATGTTTATTCATGTGTATGTACTGCACAAAGACAAGTAAATATAGCTTACAAGGTCACTGTGTGAGTCAGTTTGTTTAGCTTTAGTGTGATGTGTGTAACACATGTAGTGGTGTGGGCGGAAGAGAAGTGACAACAGAGGACCTTGTGCTGAACACGCACTGTAACAATCACTTTACGTGTGCTACATGTCCTCGTATTCAGACGTGACCTGAACATTCTTGTCGTTTTTTAAAACAAAAGCACAGGTGCACCACGCCTCAACAAACAAAACAATTATATAGTCCAAATCCAGTCGATAAAAAGAAGAAAGTTCCTTGATTTTATCTCTTTATTCCATATTCTTGTAATGTAGAAATAGAAACACAACACAGCCGACGCGTTTCGTCCTGGTACAGGACTTCTTCAGGGCACTGCATGTAAATATCAGAGTGTCTTCATGAGTAAAGGATAAAAGAGAAATTATATTCTCGAGGTCATAATCCCATCTAGAAAAATGGCTAAGCAAGAGTTACGAAGCCATCCAATTATGAATCAAGGGTAATTCTAGATTCTACCTTCTCAACCCACAGATATTGCCTCCAAATCCTCCACCATTCAGTTATTGGGGAGAGGATGCAATCAAGTCTTCATGAAGTCAAGTGCACATCTAGATCTCGATGGAATCATCAAGTTCGTAAGACGAATATCGTGATACGATGGTCCCGATCGACAAGAGCGTACAGCAGCAGAACTTCTTCCGGTAAGGCATTCTTGTCGTTTTTGTGCAAGCTCTTCCTTCCTTGTTGTGGATAACAAGAATTTCACAGTTCGCTGCTTATAAAAAGCATTCGATTAATTTAAACCTCGGTTGCACACGCACTTGCTCTAGAGAAATTACCATGCATGTATTTCCAAACAAAATTATGTCTGGTCCTGAAACACACAGTACGTCTTGAGTGGAAAATGTTAGCGCAGGGCATTACTCTGTCATGGTTATAAATTAACTGTCCGCGAGCCCAAGATTTATACTTGAATTCCGATACTTACTTTCTTCCGACACGAAAATGCACATTTATGGTGCATACAAGCGATATCTTACCTGGATAACGCTCCCTCCTGGAGCAAGGAGCAGCAATGCAGCGCTAAGGTGCTCTCAATTAATTCACAAATGTTGTAAGTATGAGCGACTAATGAATGTGTTATTGCCACGACGACACATCAGAATCTCAACTAATCTCAACTAAAGTCCAGAAAATGAGTTTGGGATCCGCTCTTAAACATACATTGAAATTGGTTTTGTGAAATTTCTGTCAGGGGTTTCCTCTGAAGCTCAGTGACAGTATATTCACAATCAGGACTTGTTTCCTGCAGAACAGGCGTGAAACAATTCCAAAGCCATCCAAGACGTGAAATCTTCGTTGAAAAATGAAAGATGCAAGTCAAGCAAAGACAATGCAAAGTAAATTTAGACACGCTTCGGCTAGCTGAGGATGTTTTATAAATGCGTGACGCTGAGCTGTGGGCTGACAGGTAATGGATAAAAGGTAATTAATAAAAGTTAATAAACTTACGACTCGACTGTCGTGTATCCAGATTGAGCTCCATTAACATGCCTGGCGCTGAGAGTCGGTGATCACGCTTGGTCGAGGGAAGCCTCCTCCTTCCCGGGGCTTTAATCCCCTTTGTCTGCGTGTCTGGGTTTATGGTGCTGAGGGCTTTGTGGCCCTGTGCGCATGGTGTGCTGAATGTAAATAAAGCACAATGTCCTGCCCGCAGTAGGACAAACTCAAGAAAGAAAATAGTACCAAGAAGAACTCTAAAATTCACACTACCGTGTGCAGGTCTGATGCATAACCGGTTAGGGCAAAGCTACTCATACACGGCTGGGGGCTACTTGCTAGTAAACGTAAATGTGTATGTGCTTGTATAGCACACTGCCACCCCCAACGGGGGTATCCTGGCACTTTTTACTCATACCGCTGTGGAACCCTTCCTGGCCTTTCCCTGTGAAATGTCCACTCCTGGGCACACCCATGGTGAAGCCAGGCATCCCAGCGCTGCTGGGGCCATTGTGGAGATTAAGCAAGCTATTGCCCAGAGTTGCAGGTAGGACCCATGATTAGAATAGGCACCAAGGCAAGAATTATCAGGTCCAAGGAAATTGCATCCAAGACCCGCCGAGGCGGGGGATTGAATTCTGATCCCGGGCCAGAACTCTGTATCAGGGTCTGCCGCTCTAACCATTGAGCCACACTTCTCCACCTCAGTAAATTGGGGTCACTATTATTTCAGTGCCCGGGCCAATTTTCTGACCCATCTCGACCCTACAGACTCACCCTTCTTCGAGACTAAAAAGGCTGAAATGTATGACCTTGGTGAACCTGGCTACTATGCTGTTATCACTGCATTTCAGTCATACAGGAAGAGATTCGGTGAGTAGTTTGTTAGGTTTTTTTAAAGTGCAACTAAATTACACTGTAATGCTGTATACTGCTAAAAACGAAAACCTATCTGCCGCAGGGAAACTTGAAAATAAAAGGCTGTTTCCATTTCGCTTCTTGTTAAAGACCATCCCCTATCCAATTCACCCCCCACCCTCCCTTCCTCCTCCTCGCAAGCCAAGTTCCTCCCCTTCTAGCTGCTGAGATCAGCGCCATTTGTTTTCACGGGTCGTATTGGCTTTAGGTGGCACGTTTGCTGGATGGACATTATGTTTTTAAAAAGGCGACCAAGGACATTATGTTTTTAAAAAGGCGACCGTTTCCAAGCTGCAGTGGCGTCACAGCTGAATGTAAACACAAGGTCAGTGCGGTAGGCTGTGCGTGTTTGTTTTCACTAGAGAGCTGCGTGTCTGCGAATTCCGGACGCTTGTCAACATACCCAGCAAAGAAAGTTCACTGGAGACGAGGGGAGGGGTGGGAAGGTTTGAGAAGGGATAGGAATGGAGCGTTGGGCTTGGTGAGAAAAGTGGAGCAGGAAATAAATAAATAAAGTGAGCGAGGTGCCTAAAGCGGGCGCCACACTTATTAGAGTAAAGTAAAAAAGCATAAGGTGCGGGTGGCGGACGACACAGAGGGCAGGTAGCGGCGGGAGGACGAGGGGGGTGGTATAAGGGGAGAAATAAAAAGAGCCTTCAAACTCTTCCACCATCTGCACACTTTTTTTTTAAATAGTGCAACTAAATCACACCATAATGCTGTATAATGCTAAAAACGAAATCCTATCTGCCGCAGGGGAACTTGGAAATAAAAGGCTGTTTCCATTTCGTTTCGTGTTAAAGACCATCCCCTATCCAATTCCCCCCCACCCTCCCTCCCTCCCTCCTCCTCGCAAGTCGAGTTGCTCCCCGTCGAGCTGCTGAGATCAGCGCCATTTGTTTTCACGGGTCATATTGGCTTTAGGTGGCACAGCTGAATGTAAACACAAGGCCAGGGCGGTAGGCTGTGCGTGTTTGTTTTTACCAGAGAGCTGCATGTCTGTGTCTGCACATTCTGGACGCTTGTCAACATACCCAGCAAAGAAAGTTCACTGGAGACGAGGGGAGGGGCGGGAAGGGTTGAGAAGGGATAGGAATGGAGCGTTGGGCTTGGCGAGAAAAGTGGAGCAGGAAATAAATAAATAAAGTGAGCGTGGTGCCTAAAGCGGGCGCCGCGCTTATTAAAGTAAAGTAAAAAAGCATGAGGTGCGGGTGGCGGACGACACAGAGGGCGGGTAGCGGCGGGAGGACGAGGGGGTGGTGGTATAAGGGGAGAAATAAAAAGCGCCTTCAAACTCTCCCACCATCTGCACATTCAAAAAAAAAAGTGCATCAAGCAAAGAATAAACCTACTACGTCACGCCGCCGGTAAGAGATCCAATCCCGCAGGGCGTGGATAAAAGGAGACAGGGTGGCAACAATTAGGGATTGACATGCCTTCAGTGCAATCACTGCACTGCCTTTGGCATAATTCGTGACACAAAATGACGCGCATGAATCAAAACTTAAGGCAGAGCTGACATGAGGCTTCTGGAATCGTATCGATTCCAAGAAGCCTCGTAAGACGAGGGCAGCGCATGCGCTGCTTATGTCAGGCCGAGCCCTAAAAACTACAGCCATATGACAACCTGTGGAGTTTTCTTTGCAAAATGAATAAAATCATCATTTTCGAGAAGGTTTTATGGTGTTGGAGAGATATTCTTTGCCAGATTACAAATTCTGCGTGCTCGGCATCGCGATCTTCACAAAAAGTCGTTATCGCGTGTGCGAACACGCATATTGAGCACGTGAAGAAGAAAAAAAGTGTAAGTCCACGTTGCCGCGCAGTGCGGAGTTGCCAAAACTATGCGAGCTGAAAGCCTAGGGTTACCTACTGGCTGAAAAGTCCTATTTATTTAACACACACCAAAAAAATGAAATTCCACCCCAAAAACACATTTTGCAATTCAATCCAATGCCAGCCATGCCATAAATCATGTTAAAATTCAACAGACAACACAGAAACAGTTTTTATGCACCCATGATGACTACCTCTGGGGCTACTGGCAGACTAGGCCACTCGCTTGGAACTGAAGCCTATGGCAAAAGCAAGCACACTGCCTTACTCCAGAAAATGGCCGCCACCCACATGTCCAGGCCACCTACAATAACAAGAAAGTGAAGACAGACAATGAATGCAGGCCTATGGCAAAAGCACACTGCCTGGATGGCCTCTAAAAAAGGCCGGTAGCCACCTACAACAAAAGGAAATGGAAGACAGACAATGCAAGCCTATGGCAAAAGCACACTGCCTTACTCCACAAAATGGCCGCCACCCACATGGCCAGGCCACATACAATACCAAGAAAGTGAAGACAGACAATGAATGCAGGCCTATGGCAAAAGCACACTGCCTTACTCCAGAAAATGGCCGCCACCCACATGGCCAGGCCACCCATAATAACAAGAAAGTGAAGACAGACAATGAATGCATTCCTATGGCAAAAGCAGTGCACACTGCCTGGATGGCTCCACAAAATGGCCGCTAGCCACCCACAACTAAAAGAAATGGAAGACAGACAATGCAAGCCTATGGCAAAAGCACACTGCCTGCCTTCACGAAATGGCCGCCACCCACATGGCCAGGCCACAACAAGCATAAGCCAAGGGGAATAAAAAAAAGACATGGAGGCCTATATGGAAAAAGCAGCACACTACTAAACTACCACCACGAAATGGACCCAAGCCACATGGTCACTCACAGTAACAACAGGCCATGGAAAACAATGAGCTCAAGCAGACCTATATATGACCTGACAAAGGAGGCCTGCTAAACAACACAGCTTTAATACAAAAATGCAAAAACGAAAATCAACAGAGCTACAAAAGGTTGGATAGTTACACAGCAAGCACACACACACATCCAACAAAGGTATTTATTTATTAACACACACACCCAAAAAGTGAAATACACCCCAAAAGCCACATTTAGCAATTCAATCCAATGCCATCCATGCCCTACTTGATATTTAAATTCAACAGACACCACAGAAACATGCACCCATGAGTACCTCTGGGCCTACTGGCTGAAATTTCAAAGAAAAACAACTAGGCTCCTACTAAAACTACAGGCAACCCACAACAATAAATTTTAAAAACGATTAAAATCCCAAAAAAATGTAGGTACAAACAAGCCCCTATCAAACAAACAAGTACACCAATTCTCCAACTTACTTGCAAAATCTCAAATCCAAAAGTCCTAAAATCCAATCCAATGATATGATGCAGCATACAGACACAAAAAGTGATCCTTCCAGCTCCAAATCCAAATGAAAGTGAACAGCACATGGACACAGCACTGGTAGGAGCCTGCTGGACAGGAACAGGAAGTTGGAGACTCAGGGGCACTTTCTTCCTCTTGAAAAAAAAGTAAATAAAGAAAAAGGACACCTTGCACAAAAAACTACAGCCAAATCACAATCTGAGGAGTTTTTTTGAGCAAAATGATAATTTTCAAGAAGGTTTTATGATGCTCGAGAAATATTCTTCGCCAGATTGTAGTTTCTATGTGTTCGGGATCACGATCTTACCAACACTGACGCCGGAAGTCAGTTTGCATTCTCACACTCTCGCGGGATCGTGCGGCCGGATTCCAAATCTCGTGGCGCAGGCGAACGGATAGGAAATCTCGTCGGCGAACTCAGAATCACAGTAAGTCGTTACCACGCATGCGAGAACGTATATTGAGCGCACGAAACTCCGCAAACTCTGCGAACGTAGCGTAGTTCACCGCCCACGGTTAATAACAACCTCACATGTACATATACCTTGTCAGTCAATTTTATTTCTAAAAATAAAATAGAATTCACATACCTGAAAATTGAGTTTGCTGATTAAATTGGTTTTTTTGCTCGTATTTGATAGATTTAACAGTCTCAGGAAATATGAAAACTAAGTCTAAGAATGGCACACCTCTCTCATACAAAACAACCATTAACGGCAACTTTTTAAATTTATACTCTGTTATACTATGGAAGGCAGCAAATAAAAACATAGATTTCATTTTTTTAGTTTTGGAACTCCACTTCTGAATGTTTAGTATGTGTCAACCATTTAATGCACTTTTATAAAGAAGCCCAATATGGCAGGGTACTTGTGCATATTTACGACTTATTCCAGATCATTGCTTCAAATTCACAAAAAAAGGAAGTCCAAAAACATATTTACCTGCTAGTTGTATAACTTTAATACTACAGCACAGTTTATTAACAATTTATCATTACAAAATCAAGCCATTATTATGCCACAATAAGTCTAAACAACTTTAATTTCTAAAAGAAGACAACTCTCTCTTTAGAACCCTTTCCCCAATATAGTCTTAGCACAGTCTCCATTGCAACCCACTAGAACTCGTAGGTTACAAGTTCACAGCACATTCTAGAAGGACTATGCTAGTTACAAAATAAGCTGCAGCAGGTGTGGTTTGCAGTACAGTATTAAAAGTACATCCAAGACTGTATTACAATTTTTTATTTTTACCAGGGCCAATCATTGATTTAATTACTAATACTTTTAAGACACTACCTACTTTCTTTCAGCTGCATATTCACATTATCCAATCAAATGTGCTTTTTTGTTTAAACCAGGAGCACACCTCCATTTTACTTACCTTTCATCTTAAAAACTGTCTCATTCAGCACCAGCCTTCTCCTGTCTGCCACTGCTGCTTCACTTCAAAATGGTTAAAGTGTGGATTGTGGGCCACAGCTATATCTTTTTGGGCTAGAGCAGCCACGTCCGCTGCAGTAGGAGCAGTGGGGTGGTAGGGCCAGGTGAGGGGGGATTCCAAGAGATGACCAAGAGGGAAAGCTAAATAAATAACTAATTTTCCTTCGTGGTCAACTGTCGAAAAAACCCTCCTCACCTGGCCCAGCCGCCCCATGCTCTTACCTGCAGTGGTATAGGATGGGCTAGAGAGTCTCTTAGAAAGATTGGTATTGACAAGGACTTGTGTTGGGCTAATGTAAATATTACTTAGATTGGCAGAGAGGGTTAAAGTGGTAACAATTGCTGCCTTTGGTTAAATGCATTTTGGATTCCCAACCCCCTGATCTCATGATTGTGCACTGTGGTGGCAATGACCTAGGCATACGGACTGGGGTAGGACTGGAAATCCTAATAGAAGTTACCTTTGCACAATTAATAACACTTTTCCCTTACAGTGTCTTGGTGTACGCCAACATCTTTCAAAGGCTAAATGGAAGTGGTAAAATCAATTCTGTCCACAGATTGACAAAGCTAGGAAACATGTTAATAAAACTGTTTCTGCCTTCCCTCAGAGTCCATAACATGGGCTCTATCTACAACAACAACCTGTGTTTTTGACATGCATTGAATCTATAGCAGTGGTGAAGTTCACTACACAGATAAAAGCAACAAGGTGTTTCTCAACAGGCTGAAACTCTGCATTCAGTCTTATGTGTAGCTGTCACAAACACACAATGAACACAAAGGCTCTTCTCAGAACCACCCCATTGCCAAAAAAGCTGTTCATTTTCTTTATAAATATCTTTCTTTCTCAATTATTTGAAATATTGGCACAATGTTGCGATATTCGCAAATACGCAAAAAAAAAGTAGATATTCAATTGCAACCAGCCCATTCAAAATTCTGAACTGTATAATTGAGTCTGTGCATCACACTAGGTCCATCACTATCTAAATAACTCTATAAAAACATGTATGAGTCTCTGAGTGTGTCTGTGGGTGCATGTATCAGAGTTTGAGTGGATCTGTCAGTGGGTGCATAACTGTCTCAGAAGCTCTGTCAGAGGGTGTGTAAGAGTTTTTCTAGGTTTAAGAGAGAATGTGTGAGTAATTGACTAAGTGTGTGAGTGGGTATGTGAGTCTCTGAGTGATTCTGTCAGTGGGTGCATAAGTGCCTGAGTGGGTCTGTGGGTGGGTAAATGAGCCTCTGAGTGGATCAGTGAGTGGACGCATAACTGAATGAGTTGGTCTATGAGTGGAAGCATGAGTCTCTGGGTGGGCCTGTGAGTGGATGCATAACAGTCTGCGTGGGTCTGTAAATGGGTGTGTGAGTGTCTGAGTGGGTCTGTGAGTGGGTGTATGAGTCTCTTAGTCAGTCTGTGAGTGTTTGTATGAATATGTGAGTCTTTGAGTGGGTCTGTGAGTGGGTGCATGAGTGTCAGAATAGATGTGTGAATAGCTGAGTCTCTTTTTGGTGCTGTGACTCGGTGTGAGTCTCTGAGTAGGTTTGTGAGTCAGTGTATGAGTCTGAGAGTGGGTCTGTGAGTGGATGCATGAGTTTCTGAGTACATCTGTGAGAGGGACCATAAGTGTCTGAGTTCATACATGAATAGGTGAATGAGTGTCTGAGTGGATCTGTGAATGTGTGAATGAGTCTCTGAGTGGGTCTGTGAGTGGATGCATGAGTCTCATAGTGTGTCTGTGATTAGGAGCATAAGTCTCTGAGTTTGTTATAAATCATGTGTTCGAGCACACCTTTTCATCGATTTTGGTAGGCCAGATGGGTAACGCTATGATTCCTTCACCCGGATCTCTTGCAGGCTTAGAAAAATCGGGAACTACAATGCCCATTAGTCTTAACGAGTTACATCGTGCGTGATGGAAACCATCTACTAAATGGAGAATGGACAATGGACCGCTTTGGAAATTCTTCCCGGTTCCGGATCGAAGGCAGGACTCCATCTTGCCCGTTGGTTTGGTAAGGGTGCTCTGAACCACTCGCCTTCTTTTTTACTTTTCCCTGTTTCACAGGGAGGCTTTCTCAGTGCGTGCTGTGCAGGGGATAATAATTAGGATTCGCTGTCCATTGCACCCTCTCCTTTGATTACCACCCTATCCTACTCTAGAAGAGCCTTTTGGATACGGCTCTTGCTGGCTGACTTGTTTACATGCTTTCCTACCTGCAGACTGTTTCGTGTCCACGAGGGAGAATCATGGTTAGTGGTTCTTTCGATGTTATCCCTGACATTTTCTTTAGCTTTACTGGGAGCATGTACTCTGCAAAAACCTTTCCCATTTGATGAAGATTGTTTTGAATTTGCAGGGGTGATTACCAGAGCGGTAAACGGCTACAGTCAACCCCTCTGATGACTTATGGAGTCGATAAAGATTATGTCACTATGTGGGAAGAAAATTGGAAAAGAGAGGAGGCGCACTCTGGTTCAAGAGGGGTAGTCTTTTCCCCTACATTCACAATCCTGACAGTTTATGCACTCGTTCGTAGATTACCATCTCTCACGTTTCTCTAAACTCACAGTGCGCTGACGCGTAACGCTTTCATTTCTACCCTATTATGTTTAGTACTTGATCTCTTCTCTTATGTATTTTTGTTCTTGTTTTAACCGCACTTTTGAGCATCTTTCTTTGTTGCACGTGATTACATCCTTATTTTCATTTAACGGGACTATTTAACACACACAACATACACAACTTTTTCTCAAAAAACGGTACCTTCGCTTCATTGCCAGCACCTTTCATATACCATCTTTTTTCATGAACTACTAAACTTCATTTACTTTGAATATATTAACAAAGTTTCCTTTCACAGTTGTTTATTGTTGACATATATTGCACTGATTAAAGCTGCTTCCTTGTATCCTCCTATTTTAGTGCCTCCCCTGACGAAGGGCCACACTGGCCCGAAATGCATTGGGCTACATCGAGTTATGACGTTGAATACACTCGTTTGTGATGCTGAAATATTATGAATACCACATCCTCTAAAGGATTCATTGAATGGATTCACCTGAATAAAATTTTCGAATTACAGAATTTACCCTCGCTTGATTAATTTCTCCGTTGGAGTGCACCTCGAGTGACACGCTCTTGGCTAGAACGTGCTTTTGACTATGTGGGAAAAAGCATTGATTCCTTAGCATTGACATTAGAGTGTATGGTTGTGCATTTGGTGTTATAGAGATTGACCATCTATATCTATATCCTAATACAGCAAACCCAACAAAAAGAATTATACTTCCCCACCGGAGCTACGGATTACATAGGATACTGCATACTACATAGGAGTATTAAGCTTTGTTACAGGTATTAGTTTTATGTACGATCTAATGAGGAATTGTGGTGGTACATTTGCATTCTGCAGCGCTCATGGAATCAGATGTTTATGATTCTTGTTGATGTAATTTCAGATCTCCCTTCTTGCTGTTCCCTCCCTTTTCTTCCCTCGCTTGATCATACCACTGTACTGTACTATTATAGCTGTTCTAGATTGGGACTATCAAGAGGTAGACCATTCTGAGCAACAAACCGACCCTGAGGATTTCTACCTTGACAGAGTGGGTCTGTAAGTGGGAGAATGAGTCTTTGAGTGGGTCTGTGAGTGGGTGCATAACTGTCTGAGCAGGTTTGTGAGTGTCTAAGTAGATCTGTGAGTGGGTGTGTAGGTCTCTATGTGGGTTATTGAGGAGGTATGTGGGTTTCTGTTTGGGACTGTGAGTGGGTGTATGACTCACTGAGTGGGTCTCTGAATGGGTGCATGGGTCTCTGAGTGGATTTGTTGTGAGTGTGTGTGAGTATCTGAGGGATGTGTGAGTAGGTGAATGAGTCTCTGAGTGGGTCTCTGACTCGGAGATAGTCTCTGAGTTAGTGTGTGAGTGGGGGCATGAGTCTCTGAGTAGGGCTATGAGAGTATACATGAGTTTCTGAGTGAGTAGGTGCATAAGTGAGTGGGTCTGTGAGTGAGTGCACAAGTCTGAGTGTGTCTGAGACAGTCTCTGAGTTAGTGTGTGAGTGGGTGCTTGAGTCTGTGAGTGGATCTATGAGTGGATGCATGAATTTTCAAGTGAGTCTGTGAGTGGGTGAATGTGTGTCTGAATGGTTCCGTCAGTGGGTGCAAGAGTGTCTGAGTAGGCCTCTGAATGGGTGTGTGAGTGCCTGAGTATGTCTCCAAGTGGGTGCATGAGTCTCTGACTGAATGTGAGTGGGTGCATGAGTGTCTGACTGGGTCTGTGAGTGGGTGCTTGGGTCTCTGAGTAGGAATGTGAGCAAGTGCATGGGCCTATGAGTTGGCCTCTGAGTGAGTGCATGCATGTCTGAGTGGTCTGTGATTGGGTACATGAGTATCTGAGTGAGTCTGTGACTGGGTTCATGAGTATGAATGGAACTGTGATTGGCTGCATGAGTCTCTGAGTCATTCTGTGAGTTGGTGCATGAATGTCTGAGTGGATCTGTGAGTGCGTAAGTCTCTGAGTGGGTCTGGGTTCATAAGGGTCTCAGTGGGTCTTTAATTGGCTGCATGAGTGTCTGATTGGGTCTCTGTGTGGGTGTGTGAGTTTCTAAGTGGGTCTTTGAGTGGGCATGTCACTGTCCCAGTGGGACTGTGAATGAGTGAAACAGTGTCTGATTGGGTCTGTGAGTGGGTGTGTCAGTATCTGAGTGGGTCCATGGTTAGGTGACTGAGTGTCCCAGTGAGTCTGTGAATGCGTATGTGAGTGTCTAAGTGGGACTGAGGGTTGGTGTCTTAATATATATATATTTATATTTTTTCATTGAAATCCATCAATTAATCACAATGTATATTTGTGAATTCACTGCAACATTACACCTGGGGGGCCCGCTCTGACCGTCGCGGTAAATTGGTGAGTATCACGCTTGGAATAGGAAAAACTGTTTCTCAACATATTATACACATCAGGGGTTTCTCGAATACCACTATATTCCAGCCATGAGGTCAGGTCACATCCAACCTGATCCCTTATGCCATATTCTGTTATTTTGTTTGAGCGCGGGAACTGTTCTGATTAACTAAAATGGTGAAGCAACTCTTTCTTCAGGTTGTAGCCAGCCAATCCTTTAACATAACATAACATTCCTGTTGGTGCGTGCATTGGCGATTATTCATAAAATCATTACGAATCA
Source organism: Triturus cristatus (assembly GCF_964204655.1). Lineage (NCBI taxonomy): Eukaryota > Metazoa > Chordata > Amphibia > Caudata > Salamandridae > Triturus > Triturus cristatus. Next base: position 1,131,242,433 of record NC_140583.1, read on the forward strand.
TGCTCTATCAATCTATCTATCTATCTATCTATCTATCTATCTATCTATCTATCTATCTATCTATCTATCTATCTATCTATCTATCTATCTATCTATCTATCTATCTATCTATCTATCTATCTATCTATCTATCTATCTATCTATCTATCTATCTATCTATCTATCTATCTATCGATTTGTATGTATATATATATTCACTGAAAAAAAACATAGGTTTCAGGCACGTTATAGCTAGGAATTAGCATTTAAAAAACCTTAGAAATTCACTGAAAAAACCATAGGTTTCAGGGGCGTTATAGTTAGCTGGACTTTTCACTCGTACAAAACCATAGAAATTCCCCCGTTATAGTTAGTTCAGCTAACTATAACTCGCGCGCCCGCAATGCACTGCTGATGACGTCACATGTTACATCACTCATGACATGGTCAGTGACATCACTCATGACATCACTGATGACATCTCAAATGACATCACTGATGACATCACTGATGACATCATCCAGTGAATGTGTGTTTTTCTGAAAATTACATATGTTTTATATATGTATATCTCAAATTCGATGGATGAATAAATGGGTATATAAGTGTCTAAATGGATGATTTGTTTTTGAAAAATTGATTGTATAACTGACTGATTAAGTGTATCTTAGTGAATACATGGCTTAGTGAGTAATGTTTAAATATGTAAATATCTGTATCAGTCTCTCACTTTGTGTATAAGTGGCTGCATGGGTCGGTGAGTAGCTACATGAGTGTCTATATAGGTTATTAGTTGGTTTTTTGAGTATCAGTATAAGGGTCTGATGTCTGTATGGTTCGGTGGGGGGTATTACGTAGTGCATAGGTGCATGAATGAGTGACTCACTGTTTGTATGTGTTGAAGACAGCATGTGTGCAGGACTGTATGGGTGGATGAGTGTGTGCATGGGTGTGTTAGTGACTGTCTCAATAGTGTCTCTATGAGTAACTACATATGTTTTAAACTAGTATATGTGACTATTGGTGTATATAAGTGAGTATATGTGAGAGTGAGAGATTGAAAGAGTTCCTGTATGAACAGGTATGTGTTTCTATAAGTGATTGTTAAAAAGACTAAGTATGTGTAAGTTTCTGTAGAAGTAAGTGTGGTGCTGTGTGTATAACTGTATATGCAGGTAAATGGATGTTTGATTCTTTATTAGCATTAGTGACTATGTGTGTGAGTAACTTTATGGATGAGTGGCGTTGTGTAACAGGATGTATAGGTGTATGAGTACATATGATGAGTGAGTACATGTATGAGTGACTGTATAGGACTGTTGGTGAATGAGTGGATGTGGATGTGGATCTTACAATTACTGAATAGGTTGTTGTAACTGGTATTGGTATGTCCATTGTTTTGAAAATTGTAATTTCTATTTTTGAATGTGTGTATCAAAGGTTATATTAGGGGGAGAGGAGGTCTGCCACTCTATCACAAGGATGATGTCATCAGTGATGTCATCAGTGATGTCATGAGTAATGTCACTGACCATGTCATGAGTGATGTAATATGTGACGTCATCAGCAGTGCATTGCAGGCACGCGAGTTATAGTTAGCTGAACTAACTATAACGGGGGAATTTCTATGGTTTTGTACGAGTGAAAAGTCCAGCTAACTATAACGCCCCTGAAACCTATGGTTTTTTCAGTGAATTTCTAAGGTTTTTTAAATGCTAATTCCTAGCTATAACGTGCCTGAAACCTATGTTTTTTTCAGTGAATTTCAAAGGTTTTTTAAATGCTAATTTCTGGCTATGCCTACAGAGATAGGACATGTGAAGAAAGAAGGAAAAACGCACAGAAAGAAAAAAAAAGAAATGCAGAAAGAAGCAACAGAAGTCCTCAAAGATGAAGAAAAGTGCAGGAAGAAGTATAACGTGCAGAAAGAACAATCAGAAGAGCAGAAACAAGACTTGTTGCAAAATCATCCTGTACCCTCAACTTTTTCAGACGGATACTGGTGGTAACTGAGTCTGACTAACCACTCCTAGAGCCAGTGCTATGTTAAAAGACACTCAGAATACAGTGACAACACCTACATACACTAGGGCACACTATGTGTTGGGGTCCCCCTGTGATTAGCATGACCTCCTCTGTAAGCCCCTAGTATATAATAGGGCAGGGGATTAAAACTACCTCTTAAAACGCATCAGAGGGCGTGTTTGAACACGTCACCTCATGCCCCGTCCCCACCCTTCCCCACTGTGTAAACACGCCCTGTAGCCGTTTTAAGTTGGGAGATTAAGTCCCCTTGAATCCTGAGGGTCCCTAGGGTCCAACTAGACCACTAGGTACCTCCAGTAAGCGCCACAGAGCTGCGTTGCAGAGAGGTGTAAAAAGTGGCACGCCCTGCACCACCTCTCTGCAACGCAGAGCAGTGGTGCTTACTGGAAGCACCTGGTGGGCTAGTTTGACCCCAGGGTCCCTCAGGATTGAAAGGGAATTATTTCCCCAACTTAAAAACGCGCCACAGGGTCTGTGGGCGTTCTGAGTTGAGAGATTAAGTCCCCTTGAATCCTATGGGTCCCTAGGGTCAAACTAGCCCACTAGGTAACTCCAGTAAGTGCCACAGAGCTGCGTTGCATGGAGGTGTAAAAAGGGGCGTGGCCTCAGAACACCTGTCTGCAACGCAGCTCCCTGGCTCATACTGGAGATACCTGTTGGGCTAGTTGGCCCTCAGGGAGCCTCAGTATTGAAGGGGAATTAATTCCTCAACTTACAACCGGCCAGGGGGCGCGTTTGCAGAGTGCTGCAAGGAGGGGGCGTGGCTCCGGCGCGATGCCGGTCTTTTTTAAATTTATTTTTAAGAAGGAGGGCTGTGTGGCCCCCTTTCTTTTTCTAATTTATTAGCCCTGGGGACCCCATCCCCCAGGGCCTGCACCCTAATTATTTTTTGTTGAAAAAAATTAATTTGGCCCTCCCAAGGCCTTAATCGGCCCCGGGGACCCCAACCCCCAGGTCATGGCCTTTTATTTATTTTTTTATTCTTTAGGAGGGGGGCTGTGTTGCCCCCCTCCTCAGGCCACTTATGGCCCTGGGGACCCCATCCCCGGGGCCGGACTTTGTTTTTTATTTTAAAAAAATATATATATTTATAGAAACACCTAGGACATGCTGGACAAACCGTATGTACCTATCACCATGATGATTTGCGTGATATTCATTAAAAGGCGACTATGCATACAATGAATCCACGTAGAATGTAATCACACTGCTAGTGAAGCTCTGACATGTCTGACACCCTGCCGTGCCTAATCCCGGCGCAACCGCTGGTGGGTACTCTCCAAGTAGACACCCTTGTCATTTATTTATACAAACATGGGTAGCTATTGATGGGCACATTTAATACACATGCACACCAAGCCATTCAAAGGGAATTCGACAAAAATTCGACCAAACTATGCAAGAAACCCCCTCACGGTTAATAAAACACACATCCACCGCCGGATGTGTAATACTTTTCATTTTACTCTCTGGAAAGGAGACAAACCTCACTTGAGAGTCACAGCGTGCTCCTCGCAGAGCCCAATGCTGTGTTACACCTACCAGTGCCCGCCGAGTGCCACACACCTCTGTGTTGTATTCCACCAGCTAGTGCGTATGCCATGACACTCTCTAGCCCATGTGCACTGTAACACCACCCCGTGAATATGTCATGCCACACTTGCCTTCGCACGGGTTATATTGCCCCATCTAACGTGCCTTCCTCGATGCCTATGTTATAAAGCACAGCGCTATGCCATACATATTACAATCTGGGATCCATATCTTTGTCACAGTGCATATGCAATGTTACACTACCCAGCACATATTTTATATTACAACTTTAGAGACTACTTAGGTTACACAACACTGCCCTGTGCATATTACACTCCAAGGCGCATATCACATAGCAAGCGCTAATGCCTGTGCTATCTCGCGCTCTCCAATGAATCTGTCATTGCGCACAATGTATTGCATATTATATTTCATGCCCCGGTTCATCTTATATCACAATTTTTGGTGCATAGTTTATACCATATACGATATCTAGTTTCATTTTCAATCGTGCTCTCAGGACTATGTTCTATATAACACTGCGTCCCTTTTCATGGGCATTACATTTTGCGATGGGGGGTGGAGGGTCAGGGGATGTTTCTGCCAAGTGAGCCCGGAGTCACAGTCCCAAACGTCCTCTTCTTCCTGAATAAAAGTGAGATTATGCTGCATACTTGTTCATATTTTAAGTAGTTCGCACAGACACACATTTTAAAAACAATAAAGTTCCTAACACCCACCTTCTATGAACAGTTAGCTTGCTGCCCCATCCACCTCCTCCTTATCCTCTGTTGTCTGAATCCATGGAGTAGCCTCCTCCCTCCTGCCATGCATGGTCTGATGTGCTGCCACTGCCCTGCATTTAGCATGATGTACCAGTCCACTCATCCTTCCCTCCATTGCCCAATTCTATGGCCCATCATTGACCTCCTGCTTAGCCTCTGTGCTTTGCTTGCTGCCCCTATTCTCCTTCCCCCTGCCCTCCGATGTCTTTGTGCATGCCCCTGCTCCATCCTTTTTGACCACCATGTTCCATGGACCTGCCACTCCTATCTACTCTGAGTGTTCTGTTGAGCTGCCACTCCCCTACCACCTGCCTAGCATTGTCAGGTGACTGTAACCTGTCCCTGCCACCTCCACCCTGCCTGTCCACATGCCATGCCCCTATCCCCTTCCTCCTGTCCTCCATGGTCCATTTTACTGCCACACCCTTCTGCCCTCCCTGGTCTGTTGTGCTGCAACTGCTCCTCCTGCCTGCCCCGCGCGGTCTGTTGTGAGGCCCCTTCCCCTGAACTCTCTTGTCTGTGCCCAGGTCCTGACCCTCCCTTCTATCCTCCATGGTCCTTTGTGCATGCCCCTGCACACTCCTTCTTGCCCATCATAGCCATTGTGCTGCCACTAACCCTCCCGCTTGCCATGCATGGTCTTCTGTGCTGCCATGGCACCTCCCACCGTCCCTGTGTGGTCAGCTAGCTGCTCCTGACCCCCTCCCACCTTCCCTCCATGGTCTGTGTGTATGCCATCATAGTCTCACTGTTGCTCTCCATCGTGCGTCTTGTTTCGAGTGCCCATCCTGCCTGACCTCCATGGTCATCTTGCTGCTCCTGCCCTGCCCCCTTGCCACCAGCTCTCTGTTTCCATGTGCAGACCCCTATTCCCTCCCTCCTGGCTTTTCGGTTCCATTGTAATGCGCCTGATCCGTCTCTCCTGCCCTTTATGGTCTGTTATGCTGCAGCTTTCTCTCCTGTCTGTCGATTATGGTCAGCTAGCTACCATTGCCTCTTTCCCCTCTGTTGTCTGTTGTCCATGTGCATGGTCCTGTCCCCTCCCTATTGCTTTCTATGGATTGTTGTGCTGCACTCCCGTCCAGCATGCCCTGTGGGGTGTATTGTGCTGCTGCAAACCCTGATGCCTGCCCTGTAGGGTCAGTTTGGTGCACCTCTCAATGTCCCTCCTGTCCTCTGTTATCCGAGTCCATGTCCCTACCCCAATTCCTCCTGCCTACCATGATCCAATGTACCATACTTGCGAACATTTTGAACTTGGTAAGAGGGAGATTTTGAAATAAAACTGGGGTATTGATTTTCCCCTTTGAGTTACATTGAAAAAGAGAAGATTGTAGACAGGAAACAGATCAAGTAAAGCCCATTTGAGCTTAAAAACATTGGACGTTTCCTGGCTGAAACGGGTCTGTTGGCATGTATGGTTGTATGACCACTGCCTCTTCCTTCTGCCCACAATGGTCTATTATATTGACACAGCCTCTCTTGCCAGTCCTGTATTGTTGGTTTGTTACCCTGCCCCCTTTCCACTGCCCTCCATAGTCGTTGTGCTGCCACTGCCCTTCCTGCCTGCCTAGTGTGGTCAAATTGTTGCCTCTGCACTCTCCTACCTGCCTTCAATTTTCAGAGTCCGTGCCCCTGGCCTCTGCCTCTCAACAGTATCCCAATGAACAACTAGATTGCTAACATTGTATATTTATTACAAAAGTGTGGAATGCCTGACGTCATCTTGATGTAATCAAAACTGTAATGCCTAGAGCATTTCCTTTAGAAATTACATATATGAGAGGGTCTTATTTGCATCAAAATTATGGTTAGTGCTCTAAAAAAATAAAATGAGGACATATTTTCGGAGTTTTCAAATAGCGACAAAGAACTTTTAAATTATTTGTAATCTTAGTTTTTTTATCCAGTTGACCACTTGATTAAATGTTGCATCCAAGGGGAGAGGGTGTGGTGTTACTTCCAGAGCTGCAGACTTTGCAACTGGGGAACCAGGTTGGAGTTTCTGCTTCAGCTCAACATTCTGTGATTCTGGTCAAATCACTTAATCTCCCCATGTCTACAACCAAAATGGATTTGATCTTGTGTGATGTAACCAATGTTCATGTAAAGCACTCCAATACCTGACAAGTCTGCATTATATAAAACTGCAAATACACAAAAAATAAGTGTTTTGCACACTTCTGTCATTGGGCTACATTTGGGCTACATCTGGGTGATATTTGGGCTACATTTGGGCTCTTTTGTCTCTGGTGGCCATTTTAGGAGATTTATTTGTTATGAAGTTTCCTAATTTCCTCATTTACTGCAGTCTCCTCAGTAGGAAATGCTTTCAGTTTTTTACTTTGATTCCATCAAGAAGGTATTCAGATATGTAACACATTTGCCATAAATTCTGAATGTTAGCACTCTAGTTGCTCATTAGATCACTGTAGTAAAGCTACTGCTCACTACGGAAGTCTGCTGCTAGTATTAGAAGTGCATGTTTCAGTCTGCATATCAGAAGTTTTTCATGAAATAGAAGAGGATTTGAGAAGTCACTCAAAATGTGCCCTAATTTTTCTTTCTTCAGCACTAATCATAATTTCTATGGTAAAATGAACCCCCTCATTGTGTTCCTTTTTAATTTATATGTTTTAAGTGTTACCAGTTTATTCCAATCAAGATGGCTTCAGGTGTGCCATACTTTTGTTATAAGTAAGACAGTAAGCGCTCTAGTTGTTCTTAAGACCACTCTGGGACATTCTGTCATTGGGCTATACTTGGGCTACATCTGGGTGATATTTGGGCTACATTTGGGCTCTTTTGTCTCTGGTGGCCATCTTGGGAGATTTATTTGTTATGAAGTTTCCTAATTTCCTCATTTACTGCAGTCTCCTCAGTAGGAAATACTTTCAGTTTTTTACTTTGATTCCATCAAGAAGGCATTCAGATGTGTCACACATTTTCCATAAATTCTGAATGTTAGCACTCTAGTTGCTCATTAGATCACTGTAGTAAAGCTACTGCTCACCAGGCAAGTCTGCTGCTGGTATTCAAAGTGCATGTTTCAGTCTGCATGTCAGAATGTTTTTATGAAATAAAAGAGGATTTTAGAAGTCAAAATGTGCCCTAGTTTTTCTTTCTGCAGCACTAATCATAATTTATATGGCAAAATGAATCCCCTCATTTTGTTCCTTTCTAAATTAAATGTTTTAAGTGTTACCACTTTATTCCATTCAAGATGGCTTCAGGTGTGCCATACTTTTGTCATAAGTAAGACTGTTAGCGCTCTAGTTGTTCTTTAGAGCACTCTGGGAAGCTGCAGTAGAACACAAAGGAATCAACTGACAGTCTCTGCCCTTGTTGGATGTACATGTTTTACTGAGAATGTCAGACTTCATTCTTACATGACTGAGCAAGATAATGTGAATTTACAGAAAATATGCTCTCAGTTTAGCTTATAGATCACCTTCCAAACCTCTGTGGGATAAGTATGAGAAAATAGTTTTCTCTCAAACATGGTTCGTGATATCACAGCAGAAGGCTTTTTCACATGGTAAAATCACCTTAGAACACACCACAATTCCTAAAATGAGTATGGAACCATCAACAAATGATTTATAATGTAACTAAAGTCTCAAAACCTTCTATTAACTGCAATGCTTTTTAATGAGGTGCTATCATGTATATTGGTCCCAAGATGGCTGCCAACACTTCTTGGATGAAGTACTGACAGCCAATCAGATCTCACGATGAGATGTGTGGTTAGGCTCCGCCCAGATATGTATGTGATTTTATTTTTGATTTTCTCAGGTACTACTGAACAGATTGACACCATATATGCAAAAGGCACATGCCTGACCTGAGGACTACCTCTTTGCCAAATTTCAAGTAATTCTGTTCAGCTGTTCGGGCTGTACCTTGGACTAAAGGTCCCTATGGAAAATTGCATGGGGAAAACGTGTTTTGAGACCCCCCTTTTTTCTCAGCCCCCGCTTGACGAATCCCCCCAAGACTTTTAGGGTAGGAGCGGAGTGGAGCGCCCCACCTATTTTGAAAATTTCGCGAGGATTCGTCAACCGGCGCCAAAGTTATTCCAAATGGAATGTTGCGGATTTCCTTTGGAAACACGGTCCTAACTATAACTATCTACTGGCGACCGCCAGTAGATAATATATACATATATATATATATTACCTACTGGCGGTCGCCAGTAGGTAGCTATAGTTAGGACCTAGTTTCCATAGGAAAAGTGTTTTTTCTTTTGCCAATATCTTTGGCGCCGTTTGACAATTCTTCGCAAAATGTTCTCAAAAAAAGGTTCCCTCAGGTCAGGTCCTGTTCTGAAAGTTTTGGGGGGATTGGTCAAGCGGGGGCTGAGATAAAAGTGGGGTCCCAAAACACGTTTTATCCATGTTAATTTCCATAGGAACTTTAAACAAAGCTACAGCCTGAACTGCTGGATGGAATTACAACAAATTTGGCAAAAAGGTAGGTCGTGGTGTAGAAAGCTTTTTTTGTTTAAATGGTGTAAATCCGTTCAGTAGTTGCAGAGAAATTAAAATAATAAAAATATTGATATCTGAGCACCGAGACGGATTTGCGAACCCTCCCGAGCACGAGCTGACTTTTGATTGGCTGCCAACACATTAAAAAACAAGAAAAGGGGGCAGGGTAGAAACACCCCATTCCCCTAGGTCTGCTCAGAGGGTCCCACAAGAACCCCCAGGGCCCAAAAAAGCATTTAAAAAAAGAAATCAGCTGAATTCGCGCTGGGTGCATAAATCTGGCCAAGAAAACAAAAAAAAAGAGGGGTGGTCATCCGCACTTCGTTATTGTTAAGCTCATGTGTGGGCCAGGTCCTGGGGCCACTGTAGAATTATATAGTGGGACCCCCTGCAGCCCCAGGGACTGCCACCTCCCCGGGGCTTTATACATAATGTGCGGGAGTACGTGGCCCCCAAGCAGCCCTGGGGACCGCTGACTGAGCAGGGCAATCTGTAGATATGAGGGGCACCTTGTGGGCCCCCCAAGCCCCGGGGACCACCACCTCCCCAGGGCTTTGCTAAATAATTAGTGTGGGGGGCTCAAGGCACTGTTTATTTATAAATGGGGTCTGTTGCAGACCTCTGGGCCCCAGGGACCACCACCTCCCTGGGGCTATCTTAGCCTTCGGAGGGGGGCTGCGTGGCCCCCGTCCTAGACCCCTTGATGGTCTGGGGACCTCCACCCCCCAGGGCCAGCTCCTGCAATGTCCCGGCATGTCCACCCCAGGGACATTGCCGTGTGCTATGGCAGGGTGGGTCCTGAGGACCTCAGGACACAAGTGGACTTCATCCCCTTGAGCAGCAGTGCACCACGAGTCATGTTTGCAGAGTTGTGTAAAAGGGGGCGTGGCCTCAGACCATTCTCTGCAATCCAGCTGTATGGAGCTTACTGGAGGTAACAGGAAGGCTAGTTGGCCCCCAGGGACCCTCAGGAGGAAAGGGGACTTCACCCTCAACCAAGAGTGCAGCAGGAGGCACATTTGCAGAGTGGTGGAGGAAGGGGGAATGACCTGTGTCCACCTCTTAGCAATCCCACTGTGTAGGACTTACTGGAGGTAAGAAGTAGGCTAGTTGGCTCCTATAGCTCCCCCAGCAGCGAAGGGGACTTCAATCCCCATCCAAGAGCACACCACGGAGCGCGTTTGCAGAGTGGTGGGCAAAGGAGGCATTGCCTGCTATGAGAATTTAGCAATCCTGCTGTGTGTGACTTGGAGGAGGTAATAGGAAGGGTAGTTGGCCCCCAAGGATGTCCTTGGGGGTCAACTACCCTTCCTGTTACCTCCAGTAAATCCCACACAGTGGAATTGCTAAAACGTCTTCGGAGGCCATGTCCCCCTTTCTCCATCACTCTGCAAACGCACCTCCTGGCAGACTACAGGATGGGGGATGAAGTCCAATTTACTCCTGAGGGACTTTGGGGGCGAAGAAGCCCTTCTGATACCTCCTGTAAATCCTACACAGCAGAATTCCTGAGCGCTGGTTGGAGGCAAAGCACCCTTTCTTCACCACTCTGCAAACACAACTACTAGTTAAAGAAGTGTTTGCAATGTCATAGGTTTTGCATTTGCGAGACTTAGAGCTATTGGTGTAGTAAATGTAAAAGGTTTTTACTAATTTTTTTGGAGTGGAGTGGATATACCTTGTGTGTAGTTGAATTATGTGGTATGTTTACAGTGAAATTATGTGGATAGAAAGTATGTGGTATTCACTGTATTGGAATTATGTAGAGTGGGATTGTGTGTCATGGAGAGTAATTCTGTGGTATGGTAGTCTATCTTGTGAAGTGGTAACCTCAGGTTTAGTCTTCCTCGTTTCCATACAAGCTCAACTATGTACTCAGTGAGACAAGAAGGAATCAATGAGGAGCATTTGTGGACTTAGTCAGAGGTATGAGCAGGGCCACTGGAATTATGCTACTGTTTGGCTGCACCGACTTTCGCACAATTATACATTTTCTGCATTAGTCACATAATTCATCATCTGCTCCCTAATCTGCAGATTTGAACAAAAAAGTCTAATTTCTAGCTCAACGGGCTCAAACATTACCAAAAATGCAGTGACAAGTGTTACAGCATGGTGGAAGGCCCTTTGCAAACCTAGAATGGTCACCTGTTACTTATTGCTAAATCTGGGTGTTAAATTGGTACTAATGATGTGCAAGCCACTCTTGCTTCCTTCTGCGCCTCTCTTGCCTCTTCTGCACTTCTCTTGCCTCTTTTAGCAAATCTCTTCTACTTTCTGCACCTCTCTTCCTTCCTTCTGCACATGTGTTGCCTCTTTCTGCACCTCATTTGCTTCTTTCTGTACCCCTTTTGCCTTTTTCTGCAACCTTCTTCCCTCTTTCTGCACCTTTCTTGCCTTTTTCTGTACCCCTCATGTCTTTCTGCACCCTTTTTACCTCTTTCTGCACATCTGTTACTTCTTTCTGCACTTCTCTTTCTTCTTTTTGCACCCTTCACGCCTCTTTCAGCACCTCTGTTGATTCTTTCTTCACTACTCTTGCTTCTTTCTGCACCCCTCTTGCCTCTTTCTGCACCTCTGTTGCTTCTTTCTACACTTCTATTGCCTCTTTCTGTACCTCTCTTACTTCTTTCTGCACCCTACTTGCATCTTTCAGCACCTCTGTTGCTTTTTTCTACAGATCTCTTGCCTCTTTCTGCACCTCACTTGCCTCTTTCAGCACCTCTGTTGCTTTTTTCTGCAGATCTCTTGCCTCTTTTTGTACCCCTCTTTTCTCTTTCTGCACCTCTCTTGCCTCTTTCTGTACCCTGTTCCCTGTTTCTGCGCCTTTCCTGCCTGTTTCTGCCCATCTCTTGCCTCTTTCTGTACCTCTGTTGCCTCTTTCTGCACTTCTTTTGATCTTTCTACACCCTTTGCCCCTCTTTCAGCACCTCTGTTGGTTCTTTCTACACTGATCTTGCTTCTTTCTGCACCTCACGTGCCTCTTTCTGCACTTCTCTTGCTTCTTTCTACACCTTTGTTGCTTCTTTCAGCAATTCTCTTGCCTCTTTCTGTACTTCTCTTCCTTCTTTCTGCACCCCTCCTGCCTCTTTCTGTACCTCTCTTGCCTCTTTGTGCACATCTCCTACCTTTTTCTGTACCCCTCTTGCCTCTTTTAGCACCTCTGTTGGCTCTTTCTGCCCTGCTCTTGCTTCTTTCTGCACCTCACTTGCCTCTCTCTGCACTTCTTTTGCTTCTTTCTACTCCTCTGTTGCTTCTTTCAGAAATTATATTGCCTCTTTCTGCATCTCTTTTCCTTCTTTCTATACCCCTCCTGCCTCTTTCTGTACCTCTCTTGCCTCTTTGTGAACCTCTCTTACCTCTTTCTGCACCCGTCTTGCCACTTTTTGCACCTCTTTTGGTTCTTTCTGCACTGCTCTTGCTTCTTTGTGCACCTCACTTGCCTCTTTATGCACTTCTCTTGCTTCTTTCTAAACCTCTGTTGCTTCTATCAGCAATTCTCGTGCCTCCTTCTGCACTACTCTTGCTTGTTTCTGTACCTCTCTTGTGTCTTTCTGCACCTTTGTTGCCTCTTTCTGCAATTCTCTTGCTTCTTTCTGTACCTCTCTTGCCTCTTTCAGCACCTCTGTTGCTTCTTTCTGCAACCCTCATGTGTCTTTCTGCACCCCTCTTCCCTATTTGTCCAACACTCTTGCCTCTTTCTACACCCATCTTCCCTCGTTCTGCACCACTCTTGCCTCTTCCTGTACCTTTGTTGCTTCTTTCTGCACTTCTCTTGCCTATTTATGCACCCTTTGTGCCTCTTTCAGCACCTTTGTTGCCTCTTTCTGCACTCCTCTTGCTTCTTTCTGCACCTTTCTTGCCTCTTTCGGCACCTCTGTTGCTTCTTTCTTTACCTCTCTTGCCTCTGTCTGCACACCTGTTCCCTCTTTCCCCACCCATTTGCCTGTTTCTGCAACTCTCTTGCCTCTTTATGCGGTTCTCTTCCCTTCTGCATGTCACTTGCCTCTTTCTGCACTTCTATTGCCTATTTCTGCACCTTTTGTGCTTCTTTCTGTAGGCTTGTTGTCTCTTTCTGCACCCCGCTATCTCTTTCTGCACTTCTCTTGCTTCTTTCCACACCTCTGTTCCTTCTTTCAGCATTAGACCTATCAGTGGCCTTTGATGCTTCCCACCAATATCTTTGGCAAAATTCAAAGCTGACTTTGCATCTGTAAAGAAGTGAGCTGTGCCATCATACAAAACTTTCAGCTTGGCATGATATAGCAAGGAGTAGGGGACCTGGGTCTGCAGGAGGATGTGCTTGGCTGGCAGAAATTCTCGTCTTGCCGCGTGTACAGCAGGGGTAAAGTCCAGGTAAAACTAAATGGCATTCCCTTTGTGCGTTAGTTGACCTTTCTCTCTAGCCAGCCGTAGGATGACATCTCTGTCCTGGTAGTTCAACAGCTTTGCCAAGATTGGCCGAGGCATTGCCCCAACTGGGGGTTTTGGACCTAAGGATCTATGTGCTCTCTCCACCACAAAGACAGGGGGCAGGTGGGGATCGAAAAGTTTGTCCAGTAGGTCTGAGACAAAGGTCTCCAATGATATGGCGGTAGTTTCCGGGATACCAGTAATGCGTAGGTTGTTTCTACGCGACCTCGCCTCCAAGTTGTTGCTCTTAGCATGGATGATACCTAGTAGCTTGTCCATATGTACTAACTGTTCTTTAGTTTCCACCTGAAATTCATGAAAGTCAGTGTGACGGTTTTCTAGGGCATCCAGGCGGGACTCTTGCACAGCTACCTGGGTCTTGACCGAGTCCAGCTGCGTAGTCAGGGTATCCAGCTTTGAGTCTATGTTTCTCAGGCTGGAGCGCATCTCCAACATGAGGGTGCGCAGGTCTTCACCCTGATCGTCCGTGAGCAGGTCCTGCTGTCCGTCCACTTGCGCATCCGGGTTCGATTTGGTGTGACGCGTGGCACGCTTGTTATCAAACGTGAGCTTTGGTTGCTTAGCGTCTTGTTTTCCCACGGTGCAGAGGCAGTTAGGAGATGCAGATCTCAAAGAGGGGCAGCCCGCACCCAGCACGTTCTTCCACCAAGCACTATAAATGCAAGCGTCTTCAGCCACTATATCTCTTTCCCCTACAAGCGCCTCTCAAGACACCCAGCGCTTCATGCCACACAACAGACCCTCTCGGCCCGCTAGTACTCACGCAGGTCGACCATGCTTGTCACAGGGTATCCATAGCAGTTCCGGGCCTCTGTCGCTAGCTGCCTCCAAAGATGCACTCCGCAGTCTGCAGGACGCCACACACAGTTATATCTGGTATATATGAGCTCAAGACCTCACGGGTACAGTCAGGGTATTGTGTGCACCGTGAAATGGCAGCAGGGCGACGCAGCAGTTTTCAATATCAGTTAAGCCTCAAACGGTCCCATAATAGCAAGCCTTCAATGCAGGGTATGCCCAATACACACAGCTCGATCTCCACATATGAACAACGCTTCCCTGGAGTGGGCCTCCTCCCTGCGATCTGGCCGGAACCTAAAATGGCCAGTTCTGCGCCCACAGCGTTGCACCAGCACAAGCACCACTCACCAAGCTCAGCGCCCACTTGTAATCCGCAGATCCCCGCAGTACGGGATCGGTGGCGGCAACAGTTTAAGGCAAACAGTGAATTCAAGGCGCCGATCATCTCCTTGTCGCCGCCCTCGGCCTCAGCATAGCGCGTCCCCAAGATGGAGTCGCAGGTGCCCTGTAATATCGGCGCTCTTCACCGCATACACAGCCTCAGGGTGCAGCCAGCGGGGGCACCCGCAGCAAAGCTCTCCGCAGTTCCTTCTTCCGCTCAAGCGGTGCACATACCTCGGATCGTGGGGACACCCCGATCCGGGGACGCTCGCCTGCCCTCCTAGTCCGCGGCCCGTGGCTCAGCAGCAGCCGCGTTCTCGATTCCCAGGCTGTTCGCACTCGCATGCCCAGGCGCTCAGAGCACCATCGGCAGCCGGTGGTTCAGTGGATCTTCGCGCCGGCCAGCCTCAATGCATCCGCGGGTCCTGGAAATGGCTCCTCCAGGATCTAAAGGTGTTACGTAATCAGCAGACACTTGTCACAGGCGCAACACTGCTCCATATGTAAGGATTTTACCAGGATTCATTTCCCGGCCGGCGGAGCGCACTCAAAGAGCGGCCATTTCGCTGCACGGCAGACCACGCCCCCCAGAAAGCAGGGATAGTTAGCAGTTGTTTCAAGAAAGCAATTTAATTAATACACAAGCTACTGGATTTAAAAATTGCATTTTGTGTATGTTCTAACTGCCTGTTCTGTAATTCTCTGCTGAGGAGGGCTGTCATTCTGTGCACTCGTTTGAAGAGGTGTGGCGCCGCGGCCAGGGTGACTGACTCCAGAATCTGGGGATAACGGTTCGATCCCTGGTGGCAGTGGCAGGTTAGCCCAGCACCATGTGACTCTGGTCAATAGCTTGCTTAATCTTCCCGATAGCCCCCAGTGCCTCGAGACCTTTATGGGTGGGTGTTCGCGCTTTACAAATGTGGATATTATTATTGAAGTAAAATTGTAGTCCTTCTTCTATTTTCGTGAAATGTCCCGGTTTTGGCTTTAAAATTCTGGTCACCCTATTTTGAGTGGAAATGTGACTCAGGCAGTTGCATACAGTCATAAATATGAGTCATGAGCAATATTTTGGGGAATTCCATGGGACTAAAAATAGTGAACCTCATGGTATACATTTGATCACACTGCCTCTACGTACATGGTGAAAAGTACATTCTTACACTGGAGGGACAAATACATGACAATTAGAGCTTTTTAGGATAGACCTAGCTTTCACCTTTCGTCATCCGCATGTATTCAAAAATAAAACAATGCATACAAGGATTCATAGAAAGATGTGAGTCAGCAAACTTCATGAATTGTCTTTTACCTTTTAGCCTGCCCACCACAGCGTGGCTCTTTAAGCATCACAATTTTTCATCATCATGTGTTCATGCCCACCTAGAAACATGCGTGGTTTATTATAATTATCCACATTTGTAAAGCGCGAACAATCACCGGTAAGGGTCTCTAGGTGCCGTTAGGAAGATTAAGCAAGCTATTGCCCAGAGTCACATGGTGCTGGGCTAATCTGCCTCCGGCCAAGGGGATCGAACCGTGATCCCCAGACTCCGGAGTCAGTCGCCTTGGCCACGGCGCCGCACCTCTTCCCTGTTTATTGTTGGTAGGTATGCCAAAACATAACTTTGCCAATGATTTTTTGATTTTTTTTCTTTCTCTTCTTTGTCTTTGATTTTTCAGTCATCCTTGTCACTTAAAACTATGCGCCTGTTTTAGAGTCATGCGTCATAAATGTGTTGGAGGACCCTGCCCGCTAAACCCTGGGTCCACCCGCTCGAAGTCGGGCAGGCTATTCGTTGACGATGACAGAGCACCGACTGGCTCCACCATAAGAAAGTTTACACTGACAGTCTACTTGGAGTGACGTCTTCAGAGTAAGGACTTAAACATGGAATTCAATTTTTTTTTAAGAACGTGATTTTATAAGGACTATTACATCCAACTAGTACAGACCACCACAAAAAGCAGCATTTATTTCAAACAAATTAGTAACGAATCAAACATCTCTTTCACGTTAAATCGAGAAAAGAGTGGAGAGGAAGAAGTTTGTTGAAAAAGTCTGGAGTTTTGAAGGCACACTCCCATGAATACAGATAGTGGTGAGCTGACACAGATAATGACTTCCTCTATTATTGTCAGGCTATTACAACTAATGGGGTTTGAGCGTACCAGTCACACTCGGGGTTTTCTGCTATTCTGTACAAATGCAAGATGTTGCAGGCTGCAGAAACAAATGGATTGTAACTGATGCCATTTTGCTTCAGATGGAGTTTCTGTGTTCCAGAGAACGAGCATCTCCTACACTGAAACGGCATCATTTAAAGCGCCAAATGAAATATCTGCTTGGTTGACAGCAGTCCCGAGAAGTATGAAACAAATACTAGTTGTTGAATATGCAACAGCGAGCAAATGATCAGCACAAGGCGACACATTGAAACTTTTATTTCCCTGACGGTGTGAGCCGTTCGAGCATGATTAATATTAACTGTCAGCAGATCACATTGCTAGATAGCTTATACAATAACAAAAGGCAAAGGAGAATCATTTCAATGGTGCCTTATGTACCTTTGACGCTGCACCTTTTATAGGTTTTGAGCTACAATGCTTTTATAAGTAGGGAGAATAATTTATATTTGATGATTCTGGATCACTTTTCTTGCTTCTCTGGTGGAAATTTTATTTGGATTTTAATCTAATGGCCCGGATGGCCCATTTATCACATGGTTTAATGGAATCCATTGCCTGGACTTGACCTATTGAATATCTACTAATGCTGTAGACCATGCCTTAGATACTGGAGGGCAGATTTATGTTGCACTTGCGGCACTTTTGCGCCGCCTTTGCGTCACTTTTGTGACGCAGCAGCGGCGCAAATCCTGCGCCATGGTGCGGGGCATTTACAAACGTGACGCATCTCCCAGATGCGTCACGTTGTAAAGCCCTGCGCCACATGTAGGCGTTCCAGGGCAGGTGGGGGCGTTCCGGCGCAGGAACGCCTCCTCAAAGTGGCTGAGTGAAATCTACAAGATTTCACTCAGTCACTTTTAGGCCCATGCTGCGTCAAAACCCTGCGCCTGCTTGAAGCAGGCGTAAGGATTGACGCAGCATTGTACAGATAGGGCCCCCCAGATCATTGCTGGAGCTGCGTCGCGCTTGCGACGCAACTCCAGCAATGCGCCACTTTTCGGCACAGATGCGTCACGCATCTGTGCCGTTTTTGCCCCATGGTGCGCCGCATTATAAATGCGGCGCATCCATGGTGGCGCAGCTGTGGCGCATAATAACTGGCGCATCCCTGCTGATATGCAGGGATGCGCCAGTCATCATAAATCTGCCCCTGGGTGTCCAGCTCAGGCCTAGGATGTCTGGATCAATGGCAGATCTTCAGTATACTTTCGCTCTGAGAAGGAGAAGAGAGGAACTTACTAATGCAGCCTCCCAAATGTACTAACAACACACCACAAGGTATATATAGAACGTTTTTAAAAAGTCTTTCTGCTTAATGAATGACATTATGATGCTATTTCTCTCAATCACACAAAAGGTAGCAGGAGTATGCTTGCAATACGTCTAACAACTCGTGTAAGAACCAGGGTGTTTTTTGCAGGCTCTCCACTCTTTTTGCCCCAATTTCGCCTGCTAGCTGCTGTTTTTCAACTCTGAAAGTGCTCTGGTGTCTGCTAAACAGGCCCCAGTGCCAGTGCTCTCTCCCTAACTCTGATTCATGTGATTTGTTAACCCCAATTGCAAGTATTTTAGCCCCCTTATAAGTCTCTGGTAAGTGGTAACAGTGGTACCCAGGGCATGGGAGATAAAGGGGTCACCGGAAATAGAAGCACTGATTGTGCCACCCTGAGTGACTCAAGTAAACTGATGACAGCAGATCTGCCATTGGAGACAGCATGAACAGTGCAAACTGCTCAAACTCAACATTTTGCCCTCACTATGAGTGGCAAGGTCAAAGTGCTATCTTTAATATATGCCAGTCACCTCTAAGGTAGGCCTCCCAAGCCCAGGGGGCAGGGTGCATTATATTAAAGGTGTTTTCATGTAAGTGCAAGCTTATATATCCCTATAGTGGCCTCTTTCCATCAAGGGCTACTGTAAGTGGTAAGGGGGCCATAGGATACCATGGGCTAGCACCTGATCAGCCTGAGGTGTACAACTCCATTATGGTCCACCTGAAATAGGTCATGTTTGAATATCAAATGAACTGTCCCATCAAACCTGACATGATTCCAATGTCAGATCTGATGTGACATCCACCCAGGAGGCTACTTTAGAGGTTACCCACCTGGTTGGAGTAGCCTTTCCTTTGCCTTGGCTGACAGCCTTACGCTGCTGCCGCCAAGACTGGAATCTGACCCGGAGCCAGGAGATGTGAACACCCCCAGGAGTCAGAAACAAAGGCCTGTCTGGGAAGGAGGTGACAGCTTCCTCCCTGGCAGGATCACCAGTGAAGTGGTACATCAAGGTGGTGAGTATTAAAGCTTACACCGCCTCTGATATGCAACCAGGAAGCCTCCCAAAGGAGAAAACAGCTAAACCCCTACCCCCAGACACATTTGCTACTGGGCAGGTGGGAATATTATATAGTCAGGAGGTGTACACCCCCAAAAGGCTGGCCTTACCTCTAGGGTGGGCTATCTGGTCTGCACAGCTAAGGAAAGTTTCTGCCATTTAAAAAGTGGCAGAATAGAGGGTTCTGGGTAGGAAAGGTGGCACACACCCCTAGATGTGGCCACCTAAGGGGCGAATTAGCAGTTGGCGCTAGTAGCCCATTAGTTACTTGCACCCACACCACTAACACCTCTAAATCAAGGATTTAAGGGGCACCCCTGTCACCAGAGTCTCAAATCCAATTTGACTTGCAACCAAGGACAAAGAAGAGCCCCCACTCTGTGACTTCAGGACCTGCACAAAACAAAGAGGTGATACTCTGCACTTGTGGTAACCACCCTGCAACTGCATGTCTGTGACTCTTCCCGGATCAGAGACTGGTTCTCCATGAATGAGAAACACCTCTGAGAGCCAAAGGCGACTCCAGGCTCCCTTAGAGTAGTGGCTCTAGTCCCCTGCAGCCCACAGGTAAAAATCATGCTTCCGGAACTAAAGAATAATTGGCCTGTAACCCGCAGAGGGATCACCCAAAAGTAAATGGTCCAGTGCATTGTGGGAAATGTCGTCCTGACCTCCAGAAAGTTTCAGGTGGTTGCCATTTTCCCCTGCAGTCCAGGATGTCAAAATATCTCCAAGCTGAGCTCGCCACAGTCATGGCTTGTTGGTGGCCAGCCTGGCTACTACCTTTATTCAACACTGTGCCTC
The DNA here is from genome assembly GCF_964204655.1 of Triturus cristatus. Lineage (NCBI taxonomy): Eukaryota > Metazoa > Chordata > Amphibia > Caudata > Salamandridae > Triturus > Triturus cristatus. The sequence continues at coordinate 1,131,262,210 of NC_140583.1, forward strand.
TAGTGAATCCCGCAACAGCTTCAACTAGTGACCTCAGTTGTTTTTGCATCCGTTTCCTCAACAGCATCATCTAAAAGGTAAAAATAGATGCCCGAGGCTCCCGCTCCAACACAAGGGACAGCCAGGAAAACTCTACACACAAGCATTAGGACCAGGTAAAACTCAACTGACTGTCGTGACCTGGTTCTGGGATCTGCACCAACTTACCCTCCAGTGGGTTTCTCTCACCTCGAACTGCAAGTGACTGATTGTCACTAGTGCTTTTTACCCATTGACTGCAGTGTTAATTTTTTGCAGTAGTGAAATGCACTTATTTATAATTCGTTTTAAAATCCATGGCTCTGGTTATACTCATCCAACTGTCTTTGTTTTGGTGTCTAACTTTATATAAACATTGGCTTTATTTTTATAAATTGGTGTCAGATTTCTTTTGAGTCTTGTCAATTACTTATCATCCATGTTGGTACTCTGAAATGCTTAACAAGTTCCTCCAGTAAAGCTTTGAATGCTCTGTGCCTCACTAACAGGACTCATCTAGGAATGTATTAGTGTGAATTCAAAGGACCTATTTTGGGGTATTGTGAGGATATTGCATAGTGAAGCCTAACCAGCCTCACTGCATAATAACCCTCTTTCCTACAACCGGCAATCGCTCATGGGAGCATTCTAACCCATTGTTCATTTGCCCACTATGCCACCTCAGATTAGACCCAGCCATATTCAAATCAGTCTTAACACTGCTCCTATAGGAACAGTCTAGCCCAAACTGCCAAGCGAGAAGCTTTCTCAACCAGAACAAATCAACCCCAGACTGTTTGATAATTTTCACCTTGATTGGGGATCCTAAGTTGGGTGAAGCTTAGTTACAGTGGCACAGTGAGTAGAGGACCTATGTTTGGGCATACCATTGGCACTGAGGGTGTTACATAAAGCACACAAAAAGTGATAGGAGCATGCTTCCAGTAAGTCCAGCTGGAGAAAATCACTTGGGGTAGAATTCCAATCCATAAAACTTTTGCCCACCACGCCACCTCAATTTAGACTCAGCCTGCTATTTCTTTTATAATCATCTACATTTATATTATGTAAACACCATGAAAGCTAGACTTGCATATAGACCTTCTGAATTTATGTTAGACACCGCTTAAATAAATCACAAAAACAAGCACACTCTATTATCTGAATAAAGACACAAACTAAACTAAAAAAACATCAGAGAATCTGGCAAGGTTATGTGGAGCAGGCCAATTTTCCAATCAATAAGTACTCAAGGTAGAAAGCAGAAGGTCACCCACTGCCTGGGTATTATGGTTGAGCACCTTAAAGAGAGTGTGAGGTGAAACTAGGTGCAATGCAACAGGGTGCCAATAGCTGGTCTAATTAATGCTGAATGATTCCGCTTGTCTTGGGGATACGGTTTGTGGCCTTCAAATTCCAGCACAAAATCCAGACTGAAGGACAAAACTGGACTAGTGAGGAAATAGTAGACAGATCAAAGAAAACTTCAGTTTCTTACAGATACAAAATCATGAAGTCAACAAAGATCTTCTAAGGATTAAGGCATATCAATGAGGCTGGGAATGGAAGATGAATAAATAGAACACTGAAGAATCAGTTGCACAGAAATACTCTGGAGCGAGCAGGAAGCAAGAAAAGTGATATTGAAAATGTCCTGCCAAATACATTGTCTTCTTTATATGTTAGTAAGCAATTTGATCTAGAAGAGGATACAAAATTAACAGGAAGTGAGTCGCTTCCCTAATGGACTGAGAAGGAAGCTTAAAAATGTTTTAGGAAACTTAAAAGTAAATGTGAAAATTTCAGTAAGCCGCAAAAAAATCCTAGTACGGTTCTCAACTAATATAAAAGGCAATGATCAGGATTAAAGTTCCCAAAAAGATAGAAACTCTACAATGGCCATTAAAAAAATTAATGTGTCAATCGTTTTTTAACAGTCATGCATGATTAGACTGTAAAGGACACTCTCCGAACGGCAGTAAGGAGGCGTGTAAGGAGCACATTACATCTCCCAATCACCACCATCCTTCACGTTTTTAACCCTGGCGGGAGGGTACGGGAATAAAGTTTAGACATTAACCTGCACCACACTGCACCTTTCACTTACAGTTTTCCCAGTCTTTTTAAAAATATTGTTTCTCTTTTGTGTTGTATTGCCTTCCCCATCCCTATTGCTTCACCCAAGGCGTTGGCCGCGCCCGGGTGTTTTGTAGCGCCCTATGATGAAGCATGTCACACAATTGTGTGAGTGAGGGCAGTATGAAGACACGACACATGCCACTACAAGACAAAGACCCCTTTTTTTTATTGCTCCCTACTCCTTTTGGTGTATAAAAATGTACCCCAAGTACCGCTGTAGCAAGGATTTCATCTGCACACAGTGTGGGTGGGCAATGAGACATAGGTAGATGGACGTAAACAACATTACCCATACATCCCATGTCCAGATTGTGGTGGAGAGGATGCTGTGGGATTGGGCATTCCTGGGCCATACATGACAGAAACGTCTTTAAAGCTATGTTTACAACCAGAAACTTGCAAACATTTGTAAGGCATGTCCCCACTTTATTTATGGTCAAATATTTCCTCGTGTTTGCATACACAGTGGGATTGAGGAGGGATCACTTCTGAAACTGATGGGGATAAAAGTGAAGATGTCAGGATTGGTACTGATTGGGTAAGAGTCCCCCAGTTGAGGCTACAACCCAGTAGTCAGATTAGGCTTGTGCGAGGGAGGCGTAGAAGCGTTTCGATAAGATCGCTCTCCGCAATCCTTCGTCCATTGATGGTCTAGGTTTATTCTCCCCTTCCCTCCCAAGATGGCCGCTGGTAGGTCCTTCAGTTTTCCCTAAAGGTTTACTCAGGTAGTGTTGCAGTGTTTTGGAGTTGATGTTGCGCGCGCGCGTTCTGAACGCGGCGCACTTCAACCGTCAAATCATGTCGAGTGGTGGTGTTCGTTCGAGCTCCGTCTCTTCTGTAATTTTCCCAGTCAGAGTTTAGCTTCTTCATAGCCAAATATTGTCGCACTCCTGTGCGGCAGTCTTTTGTCCCTTCAGTGGGAAATATTCTTGTGTATCTCTCCCAGGCATTCGGGGTGGTGGAACCAGTGCTGCCCAAGAGAGACTTTCGTTCATTTTCCTCTCCCTGTTCATTGCGGGGAAGTTCTTCAGAGTAAGGCAGACAGGCTGCCTTCACACATTCGACAAGTACTTCGTTTTCACAGAAGAAGAGTCGCAAGAGAGGCAAGTTGCATATGACATTCCAAGAAGTAAGTGTTGCCTAAATTATTATTTTTTCGCATCGCCTTCAATTCAATGGAAGCATTCAGTGACTTGAGTAGTTTAAAGAAGACAAGCCAGTCAGCCTACTAGCAGTGAGAGTCCAGTACATGGAGTCGTCAGTCAGCAGCAGTTTAGCAGCAGAATTCAGCTTATTGTGGAAAAGAAGAAACAGTAAAGTGGAGTGAGTAGAAAAAGACTTCCCAGCTTGAGTCAACTCGGATACAATAATATTTATATATATATATATATATATAAAGAACTTTCCAATCAGCATTCATCTGCGGAGTCCTGGAAAGAAAGAAGATTAGAATCTGAACATTATAAGAACATTTTCACATTTTGGGATTTGATGGTATACTCCTAAAGGTGGTAGACAGGTAATGGCAGTCCTGTAGTGCTAGGGTGGGGGCATAGGCAAATTGGTATTACATGTATTTCTCATTGTAGGAGTAGCAGCACGCTAACAGTACAGCCCCTCTTCCTCTGAGAAAAGCACCCAGCAGAATGAGTACAGAGAGCAGCTACACACTGTGTCAGGACAGGTAATCGTGTGGAACCAGTTCTAATATGTACAGTTGAGTTAGGTCTTTGAAAGGCAGTTGCTGAGTTACTCTCGTTACAGGAGTCTTGCGGAAGGTGCTCCGAGACCAGTCCAGGAAGAAGACGCAGTGCAGTCTCTCTTTGTCTGTCCAATTTCCCTTTCCCCCTCCCTGCTGCTCGTGAGCCTTGAGCTCGCGGCAGTGGAGTAGGGGAGTGGAGATCAGGCATCTGTTCCCGTGGAAGCCAGACTTCAGTACAAGGTACTTGACAGATTGAAGTGCCACAGACTGAATTCCACCTGAGCACGATGGCTGAGGGAATTGACGTGAAGGCTCTAGCCACAGTACTAGATAGCATACAAAAGCAGTTAAGCGATACCATGGAAGAGAATAAGTCCTTGAGAGAGGAGGTTAGAAAGTCAGCCTTAGATGCACGTCATTTGCGTCAACAGTTTGAAGAATTCTCCAGGGGGTCCCGTCCAACTGTCCAGGAAGATAAACCCCCCTCTTTTGCCCCTGCCCCATCAGCGGCCGAACTCACAATGCAGGTTATCCACGCAATCTCCCCAACAATTCCATTGGCAGCTCCTGAAAGGTATAGTGGGGACCCAAACAAGGCCCAAATTTTCCTCACGCAATGTTCATTACACTTTCTCTGTCGGCCCATCATTTTTAAGGAAGACCAGTCTAAGGTGGCGTTCATGCTGTCATACCTGAGTGGAGATGCCGCCGCCTGGTCCATGCCTTTGGTGAACAACAATGACCCCATCTTGTATGAATTTGAAGGATTCAAAAGAGAATTTCTACGGATTTTTGCTAGACGGTCCATCTCTCAATCCACGGACAATGAGTTATTAGATCTAAAGCAGGGAAACCGTGAGTTAGTGGCATATTTGGCTCAATTTAACAAACTAATAGTGGAGACAAATTGGCCAGAAGCAAAACGAGCTGCAATTTTTTATCGTGGTCTAAAAGATGAGCTCAAGGATGGTCTATCACAGATTCCTAAACGTCCCACAGAGGTTTCCGACTTAATTGACCTTGTTCTTCAGATTGATCAGCGTCAAAGCGAGAGGAAGAACGAGAGGCAAAAAGAGACTAGGTATATTCCTCCCCGTTTTGACAGAATGAAAGCAGAAGGATCCAAGCCCAAGGAAACTGCATCTGAAGACGAGCCAATGCAGATTGGTTCCATAAGAGGACCATTGTCAAAGGAAGAAAGAGAGAAAAGACGTTTGGGCAAGCTGTGTATGTACTGTGGAAACTCTGGTCACTTTGTGAAGGAGTGCCCAAAGAAGCCCAAGAACAATTTGTGGGTAAAAGATCGGCTCCACCAGTAGAAGGGGTTGCCCTGGTGGAAGCGAAGGAACAGTCAACTCCCGACCTGAAATTAGTGGCTAACACCTTGCAATCTGCGGCCCCACATTTAATTTTATCTGTTCAAATAAGATTTGGAGGGCGGATCAAGGAAGGAATTTCCGTCATGATCGATTCAGGGGCCACAGGAAATTTTTGTGACACTGGTTTTGCAAGGGCTCTTGGAATCACATTCGTGAGGAAGGAACGACCGGAACCGGTACGTGCAGTGGACGGAACGAGTTTGTCTTCCGGACCAATAGTCTATGATTCCGAGGAGATCGTGTTGTGTGGACCTGGACAACATTTTAGCTCCTTGCAATTCAGTTTGATCGATGCTCCACAATTTCAATTCATCTTGGGTCTGCCGTGGCTCACGGAGCATAATCCTCTGATAGACTGGGCCCGACGATCTATTTGCATGAACTCGGACTATTGTCTGCGACATTGTTTTCACTCAAATCCAGAACCGACAGTAGTCTCACAGTCCCAACAGTTAGCAAGTGTTTCAAGGACCATCTGTGCCGTAGATACTCAAAAAATTCCAACAGAGTATGAAGATCTCGCCCCAGTGTTTGATGAAAGAGAAGCGGAACGTTTACCCCCCCATCGTGAGTACGATTGTCGAATTGAGCTGGAGCCGGGAGCCTCTTTGCCCTGTAGCCGAATTTATGCGCTATCGGAAGCAGAAAATGTCCATCTCAAGGAATATCTGAGTAGATATTTGGCCAATGGCTTCATCCGCTCTTCACAGTCTCCGGCTTCCTCTCCACTCTTCTTCATTCCTAAGAAGGATGGCCAGCTGAGAACTTGCATAGACTATCGCGCCCTCAATCTGGTGACCAAGAAGAATCGTTATCCCCTGCCTTTGATTTCTGAGCTCTTGGATCAAGTTAAGGGAGCGAAGGTATTTACAAAATTGGATCTGAGAGGCGCCTATCATTTGGTGCACATGGCTGAAGGAGAAGAATAGAAGACGGCCTTTCGTACTCGTTTTGGGTTGTTCGAATATCAAGTCATGCCATTTGGTTTATGCAACGCTCCCGCAGCTTTCCAGCACTTTGTAAATGATGTTCTGCGTGAATTTTTGGATCGATGCGCAGTTGTTTACATTGATGACATCCTCATTTTCTCGGCCAGTGTAGAAGAACACATTCTGCACGTCAGATCCATCCTGATGAAGTTGCTTGAGAACCAACTTTTTGTTAAATTGGAGAAGTGTGTGTTCCATTCCACACAAGTTGAGTTTTTGGGGTTTGTTTTGTCTCCAAATGGTGTATCCATGGATGAATCAAAAGTCAGAGCCATCAAGGAGTGGCCCTCCCCGAGTTCCGTGAAAGAAGTTCAGCGTTTTCTCGGTTTCGCCAATTTTTATAGGCGCTTCATAATCAACTTCTCAGAGTGAGTTTGTCCTCTCACTAGATTACTAAAGAAGAAGACCAAGTTTGAGTGGAATGCGGAAACAGAAGCAGCCTTTAGAGAACTCAAGAGAATTTTTGTATCTTCCCCGGTGCTGCTCCATCCGGATCCTGGAGAACCGTTTTTTGTGGAAGCAGATGCCTCCAATTTGTCCATTGGAGGAATTTTGTCTCAGCGTCATAAGCAGACGGGCCAGTTACATCCAGTGGCCTTTCGTTCGCGGAAATTAACGGCTGCAGAAATCAATTATCCCATTGCGGATAAGGAACTGTTGGCAGTCAAGGATGCGTTCTCGGAATGGAGACAATATTTATTGGGGGCCAGGCACGTGGTGACCGTTTTCACGGACCATCGGAATCTCCAGTTTTTGAAATCCGCCCGTACCCTTACCCCACGTCAATTGAGATGGTCTCTATTTTTTGCAGATTACGATTTTGTCTTAACTTACAAACCTGGATCAGCTAATGGTAAGGCGGACGCCTTATCTCATTTGAATGTGAGCGAAGAGATCAAGACAGTAGAAAGAGGAGTTATCATTCCAGTTGATCGAATAATCGGAACACTCACCTACACTGATATAGAAGAGAAACTACAAGATTCTTTGTCTCAAGAAGAAGTGAGGGATTGGACAGCTAAGGGGGAAGAATTCCAAGTCAAAGATGGAAGGCCCTATTATCTTGACAAATTGTTTGTGTCGAATCTGGAACTGCGAAGACAAATCATTGAACACTTCCATGATGAGCCCTTGGCAGGACATAAGGGGGTGAAGAAAACTATGGAGTTAATTCGACGAGAGTTCCGGTGGCCGGCAATGGAAGCTCAGGTGCGGCAGTATGTGGCCACTTGTGAGTTGTGTATCAAGGGAAAGACTCCAAGGAGGGCCCCACAAGGTCTTTTACAGCCGTTGCCTCCAGCCCCATATCCCTGGCATACCATTTCCATGGATTTTATCGTGGATCTCCCATCCAGTGGGGGTCTTTCGGTCATTTGGGTGGTGGTGGATCTTTTCTCTAAAATGAGTCATTTCGTCCCATTGAAAGCTCTTCCAAACGCCACACAGCTGTCCAAACTGTTCACACAACACATAGTCAGGGCGCATGGTATTCCCAAGACAGTCATTTCTGACAGGGGCCCCCAGTTTGTTTCTTGTTTTTGGAGATCCTTCTTGAAAAGGTTGGTGGTTGACTCCCGTCTGTCCACCAGCTTCCATCCAGAGACGGATGGACAGACGGAAAGAGTATATCAGGAATTGGAGCAATACTTGCGCCTGTTCTTGATGGATCAGGAAGGAGAGTGGCCGACCTGATTTGGGCAGCCGAGTTTGCTTACAATAATGCCGAACATGCTTCCACAGGTTACTCCCCTTTTTATTTGAATTCTGGCAGACATCCAAATACACTGATAGACAAAGAGATCAGTAATGTTCCAGCAGTGGAGATGGTGGTACAAGAACTACACGAGGCCTATCTATTAGCTTCCAGAAATTTGTCTAAGGCTAAGGTTTCTTATAAGAAGCAGGCAGACAAGAAGAGGCGGCCAAATCCAGTTTATGAGAAGGGAGATCAGGTCTGGGTTTCCACTCGAAACTTACGCCTGAGGGGGAACCGCAAGTTTCAGCCGAGGTTTGTGGGCCCTTTTCGGGTAGACCGAATGGTGAATCCAGTCAGTGTTAAGGTTTGTCTGCCTCCTAGGTTAAAGATTCATCCAGTTTTCCATGTTTCCCTGCTCCAGCGTAATCCAGAGGGAGTTAGAGTCAGGAAGTCTCCTTCATCTGTTTGGGTGCAGGGTAGTGAGGAATTTGAGGTGAAGAGAATTCTGGACTCTAGATTACAAAGAGGGAAGATATTCTATTTAGTTGACTGGAAGGGTTATGGACCAGAAGAGCGTTCTTGGGAGCCACGATCCAATATCCATGCTTCACGTTTGCTCCGAGAGTTTCATCGAACTCACCCCACTAAGCCCAAGGAGGAGAGGAGGGAGGTTTTGGTGGGGGGTACTGTCAGGATTGGTACTGATTGGGTAAGAGTCCCCCAGTTGAGGCTACAACCCAGTAGTCAGATTAGGCTTGTGCGAGGGAGGCGTAGAAGCGTTTCGATAAGATCGCTCTCCGCAATCCTTCGTCCATTGATGGTCTAGGTTTATTCTCCCCTTCCCTCCCAAGATGGCCGCTGGTAGGTCCTTCAGTTTTCCCTAAAGGTTCACTCAGGTAGTGTTGCAGTGTTTTGGAGTTGATGTTGCGCGCGCGCGTTCTGAACGCGGCGCACTTCAACCGTCAAATCCTGTCGAGTGGTGGTGTTCGTTCGAGCTCCGTCTCTTCAGTAATTTTCCCAGTCAGAGTTTAGCTTCTTCATAGCCAAATATTGTCGCACTCCTGTGCGGCAGTCTTTTGTCCCTTCAGTGGGAAATATTCTTGTGTATCTCTCCCAGGCATTCGGGGTGGTGGAACCAGTGCTGCCCAAGAGAGACTTTCGTTCATTTTCCTCTCCCTGTTCATTGCGGGGAAGTTCTTCAGAGTAAGGTAGACAGGCTGCCTTCACACATTCGACAAGTACTTCGTTTTCACAGAAGAAGAGTCGCAAGAGAGGCAAGTTGCATATGACATTCCAAGAAGTAAGTGTTGCCTAAATTATTATTTTTTCTCATCGCCTTCAATTCAATGGAAGCATTCAGTGACTTGAGTAGTTTAAAGAAGACAAGCCAGTCAGCCTACTAGCAGTGAGAGTCCAGTACATGGAGTCGTCAGTCAGCAGAGTTTAGCAGCAGAATTCAGCTTATTGTGGAAAAGAAGAAACAGTAAAGTGGAGTGAGTAGAAAAAGACTTCCCAGCTTGAGTCAACTCGGATACAATAATATTTATATATATATATATAAAGAACTTTCCAATCAGCATCCATCTGCGGAGTCCTGGAAAGAAAGAAGATTATAATCTGAACATTATAAGAACATTTTCACATTTTGGGATTTGATGGTATACTCCTAAAGGTGGTAGACAGGTAATGGCAGTCCTGTAGTGCTAGGGTGGGGGCATAGGCAAATTGGTATTACATGTATTTCTCATTGTAGGAGTAGCAGCACGCTAACAGTACAGCCCCTCTTCCACTGAGAAAAGCACCCAGCAGAATGAGTACAGAGAGCAGCTACACACTGTGTCAGGACAGGTAATCGTGTGGAACCAGTTCTAATATGTACAGTTGAGTTAGGTCTTTGAAAGGCAGTTGCTGAGTTACTCTCGTTACAGGAGTCTTGCGGAAGGTGCTCCGAGACCAGTCCAGGAAGAAGACGCAGTGCAGTCTCTCTTTGTCTGTCCAATTCCCCTTTCCCCCTCCCTGCTGCTCGTGAGCCTTGAGCTCGCGGCAGTGGAGTAGGGGAGTGGAGATCAGGCATCTGTCCCCGTGGAAGCCAGACTTCAGTACAAGGTACTTGACAGATTGAAGTGCCACAGACTGAATTCCACCTGAGCACGATGGCTGAAGGAATTGACGTGAAGGCTCTAGCCACAGTACTAGATAGCATACAAAAGCAGTTAAGCGATACCATGGAAGAGAATAAGTCCTTGAGAGAGGAGGTTAGAAAGTCAGCCTTAGATGCACGTCATTTGCGTCAACAGTTTGAAGAATTCTCCGGGGGGTCCCGTCCAACTGTCCAGGAAGATAAACCCCCCTCTTTTGCCCCTGCCCCATCAGCGGCCGAACTCACAACGCAGGTTATCCACGCAATCTCCCCAACAATTCCATTGGCAGCTCCTGAAAGGTATAGTGGGGACCCAAACAAGGCCCAAATTGTCCTCACGCAATGTTCATTACACTTTCTCTGTCGGCCCATCATTTTTAAGGAAGACCAGTCTAAGGTGGCGTTCATGCTGTCGTACCTGAGTGGAGATGCCGCCGCCTGGTCCATGCCTTTGGTGAACAACAATGACCCCATCTTTTATGAATTTGAAGGATTCAAAAGAGAATTTCTACCGATTTTTGATAGACGGTCCATCTCTCAATCCACGGACAATGAGTTATTAGATCTAAAGCAGGGAAACCGTGAGTTAGTGGCATATTTGGCTCAATTTAACAAACTAATAGTGGAGACAAATTGGCCAGAAGCAAAACGAGCTGCAATTTTTTATCGTGGTCTAAAAGATGAGCTCAAGGATGGTCTATCACAGATTCCTAAACGTCCCACGGAGGTTTCCGACTTAATTGACCTTGTTCTTCAGATTGATCAGCGTCAAAGCGAGAGGAAGAACGAGAGGCGAAAAGAGACTAGGTATATTCCTCCCCGTTTTGACAGAATGAAAGCAGAAGGAACCACGCAACATGGTACAATCATGACGCACATCTCTAAATCAGATTTTTTAAGCCATGCAAACCCACTTTGTGTGCCTCTGAGTGGCTTAAAAAATCTGGGGTAAATCAACACAGCATAAATCACTGAGTTGCATTACTATGCCCTGGGAAGGAATTCAATGGGTGTTGCATGGGTGTTCCCATGCAACTCCCATGGATTTTGACACATCCCCAGCTTTACGAGAACTTGTAAACCTGGGGATATGCCAAAATCTTATTTTTTCCCTGGGGAGGTGCAATGAGAAGGAATATCTCTTATTTGTCCTAATTTCCTCCTCTTTCTATCTGTTCTGCATTCTGCAGCACAGATAGAAAGAGGAATATGCCTTGCAGGATTGTTTTTGTGCAGCAAGGTGCTCCTTCGTCCACCAAAACAATCCTGCATGCAACACAGGCACCCTTGCACCATGGTGCAAGGGTGCCTGCGTTGGTACTTGGCTGCCAAAAGGGTGCCAGCTCAATGGGAAGGACAGGAATGTGCTTATTGCCTTAAACATGGTGCATTCCCACCCATTCCCTGTCATGCAGTGCAGGGCAGAAAGGTAACTGTGCACTCCATCACAGGCTCATAAATGAAACTCCTAGTGTCCCAGCTCCCTTTGAAAATCAAGTTTCAAGATCTTTTCACGATTAGATCTATTTTTGTTGTAGCCACTATTTTCCAGGTACCAGAGTGGTAAACAGTGCAAGAAACAGTTCACTCCCTCCTCCCCTTAACCAGACATGTTTCTTCCTTCTTGAATCCTTCTTTCCTTTCTTGCTTCTCTTTTTTTCTTCCTTGTTTTCATTCTCTCTTGCATCAACAGCATCATTGGCTGCTCCTTCTTGTCTTCATACCCTCTCCGTGATTCTTGGCAGTTTGTTTTCATAGGGGTTTGTGTAACAGAAAGCTAGCTGTGGTGCAATAGGGTTCTGCAAATCGATAGATAGGACATGCCAGTGGATTTAGAATATGATACATTGGAGACGGCAGTAAATCATGGAGGCCTAGAACACTGAGGGGGCTATGTACAAACCCCTATTACCACCACAACATCACCTATATTGACATTGTGGTGGCGATAGGGGTGCGCCTTATGTACAAGGCAGCGTTAAGCCACTTAACGTGGCTTAACGCTGCCTTGTACATAATGCCCCCTTTCACGCTATGGTTAGCGTGAAAGGGGTGGGTGTTAATGTGGGCGTTCCACCGCAACACCCATTTATTTTGACACTGATCTCTATGTACAAGGGTGGTGTACATAGGAGGCAGTGCCAACATTAAGACCAGGTGATAACTGGTCATAAGGTGGCTAAACAAGGAGAAATGCATTATTTCTCCTCGCTTTTTGCTTTTTCCAAGTGTGTTGCCACACATGGAAAAAGCAAAATGCCATGGTTCACCTTCCTACACATAAACAATCCTTTCCTGCACACAGACACCCTTGCACTCTGGTGAAAGGGTGCCTGTGTTGGCACTAAGTTGTTAAACTTAGCGCTATCGCAGGGGGAAACGCAAGGCTGCACCGCATTCTTGTAAATATGGTGCGGCCTTGCATTTCAGAAGTGGAGGATAGAGGCGTTAGGCCAGGAAGGCTAACTCCTCTCTCCTCCACTTCCTTCTACATATCCACCTAAGTGTGAGGGCCACTGTAAGGTGTGTAGACGCCAGTGATGCATGGAAGGGAGAGTTAAATGGAGTGGAACTGAAATGCACTCCCTTCCTTTCATTGTTCTCGCCTCCTTCACCATTGCGTTTTCCCTTTTCACTTCCTTTTTTATTTCTTTTTGCTTTTATGTTTGTTGTGCCTGTCTTGCCTTGCCTGTCTTGTCTTGCCTTGCCTTCCCTTCCCTTCCCTTCCCTTCCCTTCCTTCCTTCTCTCCCTCCCACCCCTCTACCATTCATTTATTTTCCTTCCTCCTATCTCGTACTCCCGTACTTTCTTTTTTCCTTCATTTCACACTACCTTCTCATTCTGTCGTTCCAATTCCACCTCCCATTCGTCTTCCTTATTCCACTCTTCGATCCGTCCTTCATTCCGGCTCACCTTGACACCAATGCTATAGTTCCCAGTGAATTTTATATTGACCAGATTCCCAGCAATCCTAGATTGCAATATCTGAGTCGAGATCTGACTCTCACGATTAGAGTGAAAGCTATTCAGGTTTTAAATGGCTGTCTGATGTGCAGAATATTGGGAGGCGAAGTGTAATTCTCCTGATTCCGCATTGGTTCATTTTATTTCCACGCCGCTTCACACACTATTACAGTTCCCTCAGATACACCGCTGCTGCCGGGAGCCACCGCTGAGCCGAGGGAACCTCCCACGATACACTTAAGAGAGAAGAAACGCTCCCATCGAGTGAGACTTGCTTTGCCATGATGCTACAGTAATAGACTTGTTTCTGCAGACACCAGTATAGAGTTGCCGCTTATCAAATAGGATAATGGCATTATCTAAGTGCTCGTGTCTTTAATCTTATTTGATTTAGTAAGATAAATAGCCTCCGGGCACCTTTGGCAGCAGCCTTTGTTTGGAAAGAAACTGGAGAAGCTCGAACAGTGCTGCAGACACAATAAAGAACACTGTTCAAGCAGAGGGGAGGTGTCCTTTTCAGAAAGTATACAATATTTCTGAATCTTAGCAGAGATGGCATTTGATACCCAAAGGAAAAGGGGTCATCGTACTGTTTTTTTTTTAATTATACTAAAGTGCTGCTAAATTGATTTGGATGCACTGCTCATTTTGATTGGCCCAAAAAAATTGAAATCATTGTCCGTCTTTGATCAGGGTTATTTGTAAATGTGACAAAATCTTTAATGCAGCTGGAAGGTTTTTAGTTTCTGTGGGGTACTGAGTATATAATACTGAATGATCTTATTCAGAACAACACCTGCCTGCCGTGGGAATATATATAGATGCAGATAATGTCCTTGACTTTAAGGGAAGGCGTCAAAATAGGTCCCTATATTTTGCAGTCGCAAAGTCCATCTACCAGTATCAAAGATGATAAAGGCTGGTGTTCCTAGCTGACCAGGACCAAAGATGTTCCATCTGGATGGAAAAGTCCCCCCTCTCCCATCCTTCTTCATTTTCTGGGGCTGTCAGGGTCGAGCAGTCAAGACATAGCTCAAAGCAGGTACCATAGAGCATAGTCTTCACAGTTACAATACCCTCACAGCTGGCCAGACAACGTGATGTTTTTGGTAACAATGGTACAACAATTTAAAAATGGCTGTATGCTAGAAAATCACGCCTGACACAAAAATAGTGTCCTGAATTTTGTTTAATAAATATCTTCGAGTTAAATGTAGACTTTCTGGTATTTAATAACTTTTGGAGACCAAATTTAGGACACGACAGCAGTATTTTTGTGCCACTCCTAAAACATCTTTAAATATCTATATGTATGTACCTTAAAACTAATGTGAAGCATTAAATATCACACGAATTGAAACACAAATTAAAAAAGATTTGCGGTGAAACAGTAATAAATCAGAGCTCATGAAAATAAAGACCAGATACGTTTCAATCACTTGATAACTGTAAACATCAAAATAGGCTGAACACAAAAACTATTATAGCAATAGAGCAGCCGAACAGTAACAACAAAGCATATAAAAGCATCTCTCGGGGTGCATGAAAAAAAAAGATTATGTAGAGATTAGCCTATCTCCCAATTTAGAGGTAGTGGTTCTTGGTCCTTTAAAATGAGCATGTTGCCCTGCCTGGCCTACTAGTCCTAAACTTAAAAGGTTAGGGGCATATTCCCAGGAGAAATCGCCGAGTTAATGGCACTTTATCGCAGCCAAAGTTGCGATAAACTTATCGCCCCATTCACAAGCTGGTGTCAACAGCCCACAACACCAGTTTACCCGCGATAGCAGCCGCAAAAAACATCGCCACAGATGACCACGGCAACTATTGCTAATGAGATGCAGAGTATGCGTTCCCGTGCCAAAAGCCGCGACAACACCACTCCACAACATTCTCAACGACCAGCCAGATCAGCGATAAGATCACAAAACATGCGATACGGCGCGTTAGCAGCAGGAAATTAACACCTGCTCCGACCTGGTGCAAAGTCGGACAACAGCCAGCAACAGACAAGAGAGCACAGCCCAGAGCCAAACATGAAGAACAACAGATGCACCCAGTCAACTGAACATGCAGCCCGGAGCCCCAATAGGGCAACAACACCCACCGCCACCACCCCCAGGACCCCCTTGGATCCCCCCACCCCCCGCTCGGACCAACACTGAGGCAGCACAGACAAAGACAGTGACCTGCTGAAAACGCTACAACCTCACAGACCCAACACCAGGGAACGTCATTGCCCACAACAGGCTCAAAAGGACAACTATCCTATGCATCCTGACCACCATTGCCCACAGGCTGATGGTACCAACACAGTGGACAACCAACATCCCTCCGTAGACAAAGCTGCTGGCTGTGCCGCACCTGTTGGCCTCTGGGACCTGCCAACCAACAACCGCTAGAGTCTGAGGAGTCTCACAGCCAGCCACATCCAAGCCCCCCCAACTGTCTTGGATGCCATCATCAGCTTGGTACCAAACTACCTATCCTTCCCCCACACTGCGCAGGAACAGCTGGAAACCAAGCACAGCGTCAAAGCCATAGCTGGCTTTCCTCACGTATCAGGGGGCAAATGAATGCACACATGTCCTACTTGTGCCCCCTGGTGACACTGCACACAATATCCACTTCCGAAAGCACATGCATACCATCACTGTACAGACAACAGTGGACCACCTGGGAATCTCTGCCAACATCGACGCCAACCACCCATTCCGATTGCATGAGTCCTACATCTTCCGACAGCCAATCATCACCCGGCGCTTCCTGGCTGGCACCGATGGAAATGCGCTGATCATTGGCAAGTACCAAGTGAACACACCACACACCTCAACTCCACAACCATGCAACTCACAACACTGGGAATGCACACGTCACAAACTCACATACAACATGCCAAACAACATGCCCACCCACCAGACACGACAGCACAACTCACTCTCGCAACCTGGGCCAGCCATGCACATAAGCCATCAACTGCATGGCACCTCAGCCACACAATAGCGGATTGTGGGAAGAGGTGGGGACCAGGCATGTGCAAAGGAGACAACTGACCGATGAATGACAATGTACACAATGCCAAGTGTGGCATTGAAGCAATGGCCAGACTGCAGTATGCAGACCACATACATATCCATGTTGACATACCCCGCTGGTGTATGGAGCGCAGTGGAAAGTGGACGCAACCATGTCACCCCAGCCAGTGGGGAAAATCCTGGAAATGTAGCTTGTTACGTCCCCCACTGTCAGCGTGAGCAGAGTCAGCTGGCCCGGTGTATGCCGGGCACGCGTAGGGGTGTGAATAAAAAGCACATAGCTCTGGGCGTGGTCCTCCTCCGGAATACCAAACGACTCTGCCAGGGCGGCGCCCCTCACCCCGCCATGTGGCCGACATCGTTGCCGTGAGTGGTGTTGCCTGCGTTCCTGCCCGCCTGCTGCAACCCGGGCTGCAGGGCCCGGTACCAGTCCTGCCAGGCCCGGTGCACCAAGACCTCAATGCACACCTGCCGACACCGGCATGTGTTGATGAAGGCCCACCATGTGCCGGTGCAAGCTCCAAGTCCGAGTGCTGCAAACCTGGCACCCTCCTCAGACCATCACAGCCTCCACAACACCAGCCTGCTGTACTCCCTTCTCGTTGACGTGCTCCACCTGCATGCACAGCGGAAAAGTAGGTCACACATTTGGAACTGAGTCTTGATTACAACATGGCAGAGAACATCAATTATGGCAGATTTTATGTCACTATACTCCCATCGATGTGGTGCCACCAAGTCTGTGCAAAGCATTCCAACCACAGGTGTCCGTGGGCCCACGCGGACTATTGCCCTCGAGGCCAAGCTGCCTTCTAGACGTTCGCACATGTGGGACTGAGTCTTGATTTGTCAATGACAGAGTACATATCATTGCACGCAAGGAGAGGTGTAAGAGGATGACGCGTTTCAGTCCCGAGGGTGAAAGGATCATCGTTACGGAGGTGATCGTGGTGCAGATCAGAGCTTCCAAATCCCCTATACTTCCACGGACGGAATGATTTCACAGTCACACACACATACACACATCATATGCTGGTGGGGCCCATTACAACAACATTCACTACAAATCACACTATCCGTGCCCTGTAAAGGAGAAAACCAACTTTCACATATGCTCCATCTGATCTGCCTGTACTTTGAGGTCAATGAGACCTGCTGATTGCTGTAGATCTAGCAAAATACATTTCAAAGAATACACAATAAATCAAATAAACATGACCAGAAATAATCACCCGAGACAGGAATTCAAACAGATTGTTCATTTATCTAAAATTTCAAGAAAAACCAATTAAATGCAAATTCATTCATTCAAGATAACTTTATTTCGGTCCTCAGACCATAAAAGTACAATAAAATATTTACACGTACAGAAGTAAGACCATAAATAAGAATTGATTTAAGACAATTATTAAACATTAGGTTATCATTGAAACTTAATACAAACATTCCATCAGTTAAGACTCATCCTTCTTCGCCACATGCCATGTAAAAAACAGGAAACAGCATAAACAATGAGAGGGTTAATGTCATACGTCAGGACTCTACATGCTTGGGCACACTGTCTAAGGCCCAAATTTTTACACAGGGGGACAAGCCAGCATTTTCGGATCGTACAGTAAACTGGGCAGAAGAACATAATGTGAATAATGTCTTCGTGACAGATTTTACAGGCTGGACAAGTGCCCTCCTTTGTTTTATCCCATCTGGATGTTAATGCCCCGATTGGCAAGGACCCATGCCTCAACTGAGTGTATAATTTTCTGGCTAAAGGAGGCTGAACTAAATCCAAGAATGCCTCAAAGGCAGAATCTGTTTTCACCATTAGGAACTCAGAGGTCAACCTCCCCAGAGAGGTAGAGCAGCATACTTTTTTAGAATTGTAAGATCTTACAGCTGCCCGTATCTCTGACTTCTGAGTCCTCACACAACTTATAGCCGGAGTGTCCCAGAGATGGGATAGACCGACTAGATACAGGGAAGTCTTGATATGGAGGAGCCATGGTATTTTCTTGTAATTTAACTGTCTCCATACCGCTATGAATTACCCTCTATAAGTTGTAAGTTCAGGAACAGACCACAACCTTTTCCAAAAAAGTAATGGTCGTAGGGCCGCCAAGTCACTTACAGATTCTAGGTCCATATCCAAACGTAATGGTGTTAAGGGAGTGCTCTGTGGGAGGCCAACCAACCCGCGCATGAAAGCATGTTCTACCTTCTGCATGTTGGATATATTTGTATGGCCCCATAATTCAGCGGCATATAAAGCCGCTGTCCTCACCTGAATTTTATAAATTTCCAGCGCAGGAGTGATTGGCTTAAATATGGAAGTTCTGTGAGATCTTCCAATTCCTCCCGCTATCTGCGAAAGTCTCAGGGAAGATTTAGCTACATGAGCATCCCATATAAACTGCTCAGTTAGGGTGACTCCCAGGTAGGTAAAGGTCTTAACTCTTTCTAGGGGGACCCCAGCTAATGTAGGGTTCGGACGGGTGCGCCTAGGGGGACTGAAGATCATAAACTTAGTTTTCCCCAAGTTAATCTCCAGTCCCCTCGAGGCACAAAAAATCATAAAGCCGTCCAAAACCCGCTGGATACCCGTTGATGTCCGCGATAACAACAATGTGTCATCAGCGAACATCAAAGCGGGCACCCTACCAGAAGCCAAAAACGGTGCATCACTATCCTTAAGGTTATTTAGTTCATGAATCAGACCGTTTACATATAAACTAAACAGTGTGGGAGCCAGTACACATCCCTGTCGAACCCCACGAGTTACAGGAAAGCGGGCTGAAAGTTCCCCATTCTTCCCGCACCTCACCTGCGCAAAGTTCCCTGTATGGAAGCGAACCAGGACATCAAGAAGAAACGTTGGTAGACCAAGATCCTTCAGGACCGACCATAGTTTCTCCCTAGGGACCAGATCAAAAGCGGCTCGCAGGTCCACAAAAACGAGATAGAGGCTGCCACCCTCCACTCTTGTGGTTTTCCAATAGAGGACCTGGAGCCGAAAGATCTGGTCAAGAGTAGAAACTCCTGTTCGAAAGCCAGCTTGCAAAGGCGTCAGAATTTTATTCATTTCCATCCAATCGAGTACTCTATTAAGAAGTATTCTACCCATCAGTTTTTGGGTGGTATCCAATAAACTGATGGGTCTATAGTTGGATGGGGCAAGTGGACAGCCCTTCTTAAATATTGGAACAATCTCGGCTCCAAGCCATGTCTCTGGCAGCGCTGAGCCTTGCAAGACCGCATTAAAGAAAACGGTCAGGTATGGTGCCCAGATTTTAGGTTCGGAACGAAAAAGGTCCCCAGGAATCTTGTCAAGACCTGGCGCTTTGTTTAAGGGTAGACCCTTGATTGCAGATTCAACTTCTTTTAGGGAAATGTAATCAGAATAATAATCGACCCCATTTCCATCTGTTAAATCATATGGGCTCATCCCTGAACCTAAATGACTCTGGGGTAAGGAGGGATCTGGAAGAACAGCCATCTCTGGGGCTGGCATATAATTCTGGACCAAGTTGGAGGTGGTCCTCGAATCAGGAGTGGAATAGAGTTCGTTGAAATGTGCCTCCCATACCATGGGGGCAATATTGGATACCCCCTCCTCCTGCTCGCCTCTCGATGAAAGAGAGACAATATCCCAGAAATTCTTATAATCCTTGAAAAGGAGTGCCTGTCTCATATCCTTCCATCTAGTTTCCTCCCACTCTTTCCTAGCCCTATTCAATTCCTTCTTATAGGCCAACCTAAGTGTTCTGATATTAGAAGTAACCTTTGATTTAATTGCGACAAGCATGTCTCTCTTTGCAATTTTGCAAGCATACCAGGGGTGAGTTTTGGCCCTTGGACACCGAGACCTAGCCATTGGATAAAATATTTCTCCAAGAGTCGTGGTCAATTTCCTATGTATTACAACAGCCTGGGTAGGAGAGGCAAGGACCGCCATTTCGCTAATTAATGGGGTGGCAATCTGATAAATTTTTGCAAGGCGTGTTGGTGAATTCAAGCATATTGGCCATTTAACCCTTCTCCTGTTATTAGACAAAATATGTGATGGGGGGGCTAACAATGTACTTGGATCTGTATTGAATAGACCAAAAGCACCAGGCTTAAGCAATAAAACCAGGGCGTTATGGTCGCTATCTTGCCTATTTACAACAGTAAAATCTTTAAGCTTGTCCCAATGTTTAGCTTCTATTAAAATGTAATCTAGAATAGAAGTGCTATTGGCTCTATTGAATGTTGGTAGGCCAGAGCAGGAATTATCAAACCTTCCATTGCACGCCCATAAGGACATTGCAAGTGTAAAAGATTTGATTTGTAGAACAAGCTTGGTCCATGCCCTTACTGGGGCTATCGCAGGAGATGGAATAGATCCCGACGAATCCACATCATTGGAATCATCACAATGAGGGATACTCAAGGGTTCATACTGGCAGTTAAAATCACCGGCCAGAATAATCGATATAGTGGGGTCAAGGGACTGGATAAAGGAGTCAAGAGTAGTAATAATATTTGACTCATTTCCATTTGGAGTGGGTCTGGAATAAATATTTATAAGGGCCACTTGTGACTTGTCTGGTAGAATTAGTAGGACACATTGGATGTCTAAAGAATTTGTTCCAAGTACAACGGCTTGAATCCCCAAATGTGTTCCTACCCAGATAGACAGGCCACCAGAAGGGCGGCCCATGCCTGAAGATACCGCAAGGATATCAAAGGTCGCAAAACCGTGGCATATACTCCCTTCCAGGGCCCAAGTTTCTTGCATAATGCAAATGTCATGGTCTGTCATAAAGGTAAGCCACTCTGGCTCCAATAATTTGTTCCTTATTCCAGCTATATTCCATGATAGGATCTTCACACATCCCTGTTTCCTTTTGTCTAAGCCATACGCCTCCATCCCCTGTTCTACTAAGGGAGTTTGCACTAAAATTTCATCAGTTCCCTTTTGTGCCCTCACAATATCGTTAGGGGAGGAATCAGCGCCAAAGAATTGAAGAGAAGTAGTCACCGTCGATCCGGAGCCACCCTTCGAGTCACTATGGATAAATTCCGTGCTAAGGGTTTCCCCATGGATCAGTCAATCTACCTCCTCTAAGGCACTGAACCTATTCCTATGGGCATATGTCTGAAGGGGGGGGATGGGATTTAGGATACCTTCCATGGATGGCTTCCACTGACAGGTCCTATTGGGTAACAGGTACTGATTTCTATCACTTTGGGGCCTCTGTGCATAGGTTGAATTTGGGCTTCGGATGGGGTAAAAATAGGACAAATGCAGGGGAAATATCTGGGAATTCCACCAAGGAGGAATTCTGCAGATATAATCCACTACAACAGGGTCCCTAAAATTAATTATTATGACATCTCCTGCCACTGTTTTGGGACCCCTTCCAATCCAATCAATTCTTCTCACCGCCAAGATTTCCCCTGTCATATTTGGGGGGAGAGGTCTATTTTTACTTAGCCATTGGATACATTTATTTTTCAAATCACTGTCATATTCTTTTTTCCCCTCGGAGAGGGTTGGAACACCTACTAGGACCACCACATAGGGTTGTGCCTCTGGGGGGAGATTAATAGAACACAGCTGGAAAGTACCAGCCCTAGGCTCCTCAGATGTCTTTGCCATAGATGGAACGATTTTTGTAAGCGTCTCTTTCTCTTTATAGTGCGGCCTAAGATTAGCAGAAGGAGTCCCTAAGGGCTGGGAGGTGGAGCTCGCTGCCACTGAAACAGGGGGAAGTGTAAGCGTAGGGTTTATATGTTTGTCAGTATTTGTAGGAATTCCCTGGTTTAAGTTCTGCACTACTCGGGTATCATCAGTTACTACCCTCGGACTACCAGATGCAGGTGATGTCTTGTCCTTAGCAGTTATAGGCTTCGCTGTACCCCCTTCCAACTTATTTATGAAAGACGAAATTCTATCTAATTTGGAAACAAGAGGTTTAATATGGGAGGCTATAATTCGCTCTAAACATGTCTGTAAATCGGCCACCATATTGGAGACCCAACATGGCACCCCTACTTGGGGATGCAAAGAGCAATCTAGTGGGGTCACCAAGTTGTGGTTAGGCTGCGATTTTTTCACAGGTTTTCTAGTTTTATTTTGGGGACAATTTTTCCTTAATTTATGGCCTAGCTTCCCAGGTTTTACTATCCCTATAGGGGAGGAGGAGGGAGGAATAAAGCGGATGTCCGCAGCATTATTAAATGATATCACAGAAGCCTGGACTAATTCCTCACTCCTCTCGAGTTCTGGGAATATCTGTGAACATGGGAGTTCCGCGTAAGTAGGAACAAGAGAGGAATCAGCAATTGTAGGGTCAATAGTTGTAGCAGAACAATCCCCCCCATAGTCTTGCAAACATAAAGTAGGAGTAATAGAGAGTCTCCTTTCTGTGTTTTCTATGGCAGTGGCTACAACTCCAATAGTCTGTTGTAGCATTTTATCAATGGCCGTAAGTGTCGGTAGCGGTTGAGTCGTAGTTGGATGAAGTCTGGTGTTAGGGCGGGCAGCCATAGACTTCCGTACTTTGCCCGATTTGCTCATGGTATAAATAAAGTTCTATGCACTATAACAAATGAAACCACTGTAAAGTAACATGAACCAGATTTATAAGCAAATCAATGAGAGCCACATCAAAGACATAGTGGCTCAATTAACCCATAATCAGTACCTTCATTGCACAGCCAGCCGGAGTTCAATGGTCGAAATCCACTTCCACAATGTCAATTGCAGGATTACAATGATGCGGCCCAGCCCTGCCCCCTCCTGCCCCGGACGGCCACAGATGGTCCCGCCCTTGTCCCCGCCTTCTGCCGGCGTCGCCCGCGCGCATCCCGCGACGCGGGAGGAGCGACGGTCCTTTAAGCGCCTCCGGGCGCGTATGCAGCGCAAAGCACTGTGGGGGCTGTGGTCTCCGGCCGCGAATGGTGGTGGCAGCAGCGTCGGGGAGGCACACAGCGAGAAGGCACCCGGAAGCGGCGGCAGCAACACCAGCACCAAGGTGCCCAGGAAATGTCACCAGCGGGTAGGCAAGTTTGAAAATGAACAGGATTCCCGCTCTGCAGGAGGAGCGACGGTCCTTTAAGCGCCTCCGGGCGCGTATGCAGCGCAAAGCACTGTGGGGGCTGTGGTCTCCGGCCGCGAATGGTGGTGGCAGCAGCGTCGGGGAGGCACACAGCGAGAAGGCACCCGGAAGCGGCGGCAGTAACACCAGCACCAAGGCGCCCAGGAAATGTCACCAGCGGGTAGGCAAGTTTGAAAATGAACAGGGTTCCCGCTCTGCAGGAGGAGCGACGGTCCTTTAAGCGCCTCCGGGCGCGTATGCAGCGCAAAGCACTGTGGGGGCTGTGGTCTCCGGCCGCGAATGGTGGTGGCAGCAGCATGCAAATTCATTTTCTCTCATATTTACCTATTCTGTCTAAATGTCAGATCCTAAGTCAGAATGGGTCCTCTGTAGAAGAATTATAGTTTTCTGCCATCATGTAGAGTCATCGTCCTCTCCGTCAGCATAGGGACCTCGCATCATCAGCTCGGGAAGAAGTGGCGCTAGACCTCTCTAGTCTACGTACTTTTATACTGAAAATTACATTCTAAAAAGTATCATTTCTTTATTCAGAACGGATGAATGGCGGAAATAATGTCGTCTTGCAACATGAGCAAAAGTTCCCAATATTGTCTGTCTTAAACGATGAATAGAAAATGTAATGTCCATAATTTTATCCGTTACTTCTACGGATGTTTTTCCCAGATTAAATGTATCATCTTATGAGACCACCGAAAGTTCATGTAGTCAGATTTATTCAGTTGCTACAATTTTCTCATCCAGGGGTTTTTGGCTGCCAGCCTGGATTTGTCGTCATGTTCATGGCTTTTCAGTTCGACAAGAGGGCAAGGTCACAGGCAACGCGAAGCCTTCTTGCAAAATTTTCCATTAAGTCATCTACTCGACTGCAGGCTGCAGGAGGTGGCCATCTTTCAGTAGGCCACAATTGTCAACTTAAGAGTAAAGAAACACAAAACATAATAACTGCATAGAAATGATTAAACAGTGTTATTCCCCAGCTAATACCCTTATGTGTGTGTATTTATCTAGCCATTTGCGACATCAGAAGACATTAATGCATATTAATTGTAAGCGCAAAACACCATAACATCACATAAGCAACATCGTATTCTGTCAGTTTGCTCACCAACTTTGTTCACTTGTTATTTTAGCCATGCATTAGCATTCCCACGTGTAATTCTCTTGTTAATAAGGTTGATTAGTCAACATTCGACAAACTATTAATCATTAATAATTATTCAGTAGTGCTTTTAATTATAACATGCGAAAATGAAACAGGTATTCCATTTTGGAGTAAAAACCCTGCTCCATCAATCGAACAATACCGACAACTGCCCTGGTGTCACTAACTCTGTGCATCGCAAGACAATGACATGTGGCTGTGGACTCTTGCTGACCGCTGCTCAGGACTACACTGCGGTCGAATAGGTCACACTATTCGAATTCAGTCTTGATTTATTAATGGCTGACTTGATGTCATTGTACAGGACTCAACGAAGACTGCATCCCCTTTCAGCCTGGGTGCCAATAAGTCTGTTCCTCGAGACCCATGGACACTTTCTGGTTGAACTTTGGTGGCGGCCGAGTCCATGGACTTGGGGTTGTCGTTGCCATCATGTCAGTGATACTGACTTTGTGGCTAAAACGATGCCGTGGCATTCCACTCCTCGATTTGCTGCTTCCGGACAGCTTCCACCTTCTGCATCATGCCCTGGAGGACACCTTCCACTGTCCCCCGCAACCCTCCTCCACATACATCTCGGACATTGATGAGGACCCGCTCAGCTCGCATGGCCCATCTGACTGCACCGCAAGTCACTGTCCCATGGTGGGGTGCCTGTGCCGGCCGCAGTGCATCCAAGGCCACCAACTCTGTGCTGATCAGGTCCGGAACCCCTTCTTCTGAGTTATTGGATGGCCTCAGAGGCGATTTCTTTTTTTGTTGTTGACGTTTTTGTATAGCGCATGGCTACCCTGAAGTATCCCAGTGCTGCGGAGGTGGCTAGAGGGCAGATGGAATTACGGAAATTGCCAAGTTTTCAGATGTTTGCGGAATGTCAAGAGGTTGGTTTCCTTGCGGATGGTGAGAGGGAGGGAGTTCCAGAGTCTGGAGGCCTGATAGGAAAAGAGGCGGCCACATGTCTGTGCCTTCTTAATTCTTGGGGTGTCGGCCAGGTAGAGATCATCAGAGCGGAGCTTTCTATTGGCTTTATATGGTTTGATCAGGTTTTTTATAATAGGAGAACCCTTGCCCTGAAAGATTTTGTGCGTGATGCAAAGGGCTTTAAAATGAATTCTCTCCTGTATCGTGAGCCAGTGGAGTGATCTTAAGACAGGTTTGGCAGAGCACTGTTTTTTTGTGCCTGTGAGAAGTCTTGCTGCCGAATTCTGGACCACCTGTAGCTTAGCGATGACTGATTTGGGGGCCCCCAGATAGAGGGTGTTGCCGTAGTCTAGTCTGGAGAGGACAAGCACCTGGATTAGGAGCTTTTCTTGAGTGGCAGGGTAGGAGAGGCAGTATTTTCCGCGTGGTTTGGAGCAGACCATAGCAAACAGCGGCGGTTTTCCTTGCTTGGGTTCTGAAAGTGAGGTCCTGGTCGAGCCAGATGCCCAGGCTCTTTATCTCTTTTTTTGGAAAAGGAGCTGGTCCCATACAGGTCGGCCACAGAGTGTTGGGTTTAAAAGTTGATTGGTCGCCCAGCAGTATGAGCTCAGTTTTTTCGCCGTTAAGTTTGAGGTGTGCTCTGTTCATCCAGCAAGTAACTTCTTTGAGGCAGGAGCACAGGTCTACCGGGGACTGTTCTGCCTGATTCAGTGTTACGATTAGTTGGGTGTCGTCCACGTAAGTAACCAGTTTAATTTCGAAGGGGGCTACTATTTCTGCCAGTGGGGACATGTACACATTAAAAAGTGGAGGGCTCAGAGATGAGCCCTGGGGAACCCCACAGTGGAGTGGTACTGGTTGGGACCGGATGTTACCTTCAAATACCTGGAAGGTTCTATTTTCCAGGAACAATTTCAGCCAGGATAAGGCCGAGCCTGTCACTCCTACTTTTTTGAGTTGGTGTACCAGAGTGCAGTGGTTCACCGTGTCGAAGGCTGCACTTAGGTCCAGGAGGATAATGGCGGCGGATCCCCCCGAGTCAAGAATCTTTCTAGCCTCCTCCACCACCGCTATCAGTGCAGTCTCAGTGCCCTGGCCAGGGCGGAAGCCCGTCTGAGAGGAGTGGAGTGGTCCAAAAGACTCTAGGTGAGCAGAGAGTTGGCGATTTACATATTTTTCTGCAACCTTGCTAATTCCACGTAGTAAGGAGATGGGGCGATAGTTGCTCATCTCTGTGGGATCTAGGTGTTTTTTTTTTAGCAGTGCCTTTACCATGGCCTTTTTCCAGTCCAGGGGAACTATTCCCAGTGTTAGGGAGGCATTGATTAAATTAGTGATGGGGAGTTGATGGTGGGTGTTGCTGACTTCAGGATATTAAACGGGGCCGGGTCGAGTGGAGAATCGCTTTTGATCAAGTCTAGGATAGGGGAGAGTAGTTCCTCTGTCAGAGGAGCGTATGATTCTAGGCAATGAGCATTATTCTGAGGTTCTGATTAGTGATGCTCAGGGTAGTGTACGTTGTTGTAAAGTGGGAAGTGTTTTAGGATATTTTAAATTTTGGTGGAGAAGAATCCTGCTAATTCATCGCATCGATGGCAGAATGTGTCAGGGACTGGGGGTGGGTCGGGGGCTTTCAGGAGTTTTTTGACGATGCGAAATGTTTCTCTGGAAAAGTTAGAGGAGGATCGAATATTTTCCTCATAATAGGCAGCCTGTGTTGTTTTCAATGCCACTTTATAGGAGGTAATGGTTGATCTGTATTCATCTTTTTTCTCACTGGCAAAATCTTTCCTCTGTGCTCTTTCTAGTCTTTTGCATTGTTGTTTTAGTTTGCGAAATTCCGGAGTAAACTAGGGGGATTTGTTCGGTCCACTTTTTTTTAATAAGGTTTTTTTAGGCAATACTGTGTCCAGTGCATTCTCGATCCATGAGGAAAATTTTCTGTCTGCTACTGAGGGATCAGGATCATATGTGGGTTTGGTTGATTCAAATACGCGAGTCCAGTCCTCTACAATCAGTTTGGGCCATGGCCGGGCTTGGATGCGTGAAGCTGGCATGTGGGGGTCCCTAGTGAGTGGATGCCAAAAGAACGGAACTAAGAAGTGATCCGACCAGGGAACGGGGATAGGTTCCCTCCCTTTTAGTTCTGTTTTGTCTGAAAAAATAGGGTCCAGGAGATGACCTTTCATGTGTGTAGCTTGGTGGATTTTTTAGGTGTAGTTGGTAGGCTGCGAGGTCAAGAGCTAATTCGTCAGCCACTTTGTCCAGTGGGTTATCGAAATGCAGATTTAAATCTCCAAGAAGGTTAAAATTGGGTGAAACACTGGCCAGGGAGAGGACAGTTTCTAGTAGCGAGCTGGAGAATTGTCCCTGTGCTCCTGGGGGGCGGTATAGGAGGATGCCAACAAAAGAGCTTGCGGGGATGACATCAATGGAGAAGTGACCGTTTTCACAATCTAGGAGGGGGCTATCTAAGATGCGGCAAATTAGTTGGTCTTTGTATATGATTGATATCCCGCCGCCCTTGCCACATGTTCTGTCAAGGCGCTGAATCAAGTAGCCAGGGGGGAGAGCCTGCACAACGTCGAGGTCTGAGCTTGGAGATAGCCAGGTCTCCGTGAGAAACAGAACGTCAAGTTCTGTATCCTGTAGGAGCATGGAGATTTCCAGGGTGTGTTTTGGTAGGGATCTGCAGTTCAGCAGAGCCATATTGAATGGATTCCCTGCCGAGTGTTGGGTTACCATTGACGGAAGTTCATATGGGCAGTGGGTGCACTTGTCTTGCTGTTTCTCAATAGAAATGGAGTGGGAGCATGATGGCTTTGGGGTTTGCCTTATATAGAATAATTTTTCCCTGTAGTATTGGTGGGGGGCTGAAGGCGTAGGGGCAGGTGTTCCGGGACCTGGGCCCGGTCTGGTGCAGACGGGCTTGCCTTTGACGCACCTTCGGCACGTCCGCTGCGCGTCGAGGCGGGAATCGGGTTTTATGCTGGTGATTTAGCAGCTAGACCGCTAACCGTCCCTGTAGCAATTGAGGCAGTCTTCCCTCTACTCAATCGGAACAATCCGTGGTGGACCGGGGAAGACTCAGACCTGGTGCCAGTGTATAATGCTGTGATCGGTAAGTAAATGTTAAAAACCAATATGCAGTAGGTTAAAAATGAGGGACGAATTTAAAACAGTTAGGACTGCTAAGATTTTAAAAGATTTTCATGCAGTGGGCAACACCAAGTTTACAAATGAAAGCAGCAGTTTAGTCAATACCGTACGTGCAGAACGAATCAAGAGCCCTTCCCTCAGTCTGATTACCCGGTTAAGGTTCTCTAGCGCGTCCGCTGCGCGTCGAGGCGGGCATCGGGTTTTATGCTGGTGATTTAGCAGCTAGACCGCTAACCGTCCCTGTTGCAATTGAGGCACTTCCGGTCTGCGTCAGCCTTCCTTCCATCGGAACAATCCGTGGTGGACCAGGGAAGACGCAGACCTGGTGCCAGTGTATAATGCGGTGATCGGTAAGTAAATGTTAAAAACCAATATGCAGTAGGTTAAAAATGAGCGACGAGGCAATGGCCTTGAGGTCATCAACGCCATGTGTCTGTGGCCCTGTGCTGTGTGCTGCCACCGGCCTCAACTGCTGCCCACTAGGGCTCACACATCAAATCGAGTCCTGACCGGCCCAGATGTCGCATCACCGCAGGAGGCACACAGCTGCATCAGGAATGTCCAGAAGGGACACAATCCTAGACATTTTCTTCACATGAGCATGCTCAGCTCTGGGTCCCCAACCTCGGCGCACTGAATCTCATGGACAATTCTGTTTGTATGGTGTGTGACCTCTGTACTTGCACTGGCTCCCTCCATGTTGCTCAGCAGTTGACTCTATTATGCAGGTGTTTTCTGTTTCCATTGCACTGGTGTCTACTGTTCAAGTTGTTGCCAGCACCAAGCACTCCGTGCGGGCTGCCTTATACTCACCCCACACACATCCAGCACAGGCGTCACTGTACATGTGGTCCTGCCAATAAAGGGGCCGGGCGCAAGTACCCGTAGCCAGTTGAACATGATATCTGTGTGTGTCGCTGTCGTCTTGTTGTATGCATGAGGGCCCTGGGCCCTAGAACATTACATTGTGCTGTGTACAGCGGACGCAGACATGTCACCGCAGGCAGCGGGTTAGAGCTTGGACATGTAGCTTTGTCGTCATCCACTCAAAGGACAGTGGGACTGGGCCGTCGTACTCAGAGCCAATGTGGGTGTGTGACTGATATGTGCGTGCCCCTGGGCGTGGTTCTATACTGGGAATGTGCATCTGCATGTGTCTCTATGGCAGTGAGGGTCTCCTTTGTGGGGTGTAGGTGGTCCCTGAAGGGTAATAGACACCCACGTATGTGATCTAGTTTGCCTTCCATGGGTTTGGACCACACCCGCACCTGTTTGGTCACCTCCTTTTGGCATTCTGACACCTGGCATTGGGGTACCATGTGTGGGTCGGTGAAGTGTTGTGAGCCTGCCATGCTTGTGGATGCTTCATGCTGTGTGGTCTATTGCAGGGGCTGGGTTCTCCTCTAAGTAGCTTGGCTGCCCTGGTTCTGGTAGGGGGTTGCGTGGGATGTCCATGGGCTGTTGTAGGGCGTCAGTGTCAAAGGTGTGGTGGTCCTCTCAGGCATCACTGATGTGTGGTCTTCTCTGCTCTGCTGGAGGTGTTGTGTGTCCCTCTGCAATGTGGAGGGGAGATGCATGTTGAGATTGTGTTGTCATGTGTGTTGGCGCATTGTTCTTGTTTACATGCATACTGTATGACAATGTACATTGTGACTGTTTTGGAGGTGCGAGACAGTGTACATTTGGACTACATGACAGATGTGAGGTTTTATGCGTACATTTCCATTTCACAGTTTCCAGCTCTGTCAGATGTAGTGGGCCTGTTTCTGCGTGTGTGCGGAGCCAGTTGTGTCCTCTGTTCTGCAGTGTCGGTCTTGCACATTGTACCACATTGTCGTCAATGTGGATGTGCTTTTATTGCTATGTGTCTGTGCCCCAGTGTGCCACGGGGATGAGGGACATGATCCAGGGTCATTGTGGGTGTGCAGTGTGCTACACATAGTTGTGCGTGTGTGCCATTGTGCCCATCTCACCCCGTTCCCATAGTTCCTGGTCTTTACTCACCCTGTTGATGTTGTGTCAGGTCCTCCGAACTGTGTCCACACTCCCGACTCCTTGCACCGTCTCCGCACTGTTGACTGTGGCTTCAGTTTCCTCCAGGTACTCTTGTGGCGCAGGACTCCCACCTTCTGTCGCCGTTGCTGCCTTCCTGTTGGCAGCAGCTTTGTGCCTGGTTTAGATTTTCACATCATGCCAGCGCCTCTTGGCCTCCTCCATTGCCCTCCTCGACACTACGACTGCATTCCATGTGGTCTAATTGGGGGTCAGTTGATAGTTGTGTTCTGTCAACTCAGTGATGCTGGTCTGGTTTTGCTGCAGACTTCTCCCTGTCTTCCTCTCCCTCTTCACCTTGGCCTTCCCGCGCACGTTGTTCCTTGCTGGTGGTCTGTGGGGCCTGTGGGGTTTGCGTTGGCCTCTGCGCTCGGTCAGGGTGCATCCATGTTGCTACGCACTCTGGATTGTTTCTGGTGTGTTGTCTTTGTTGCTTTTATAGTGGATTTTCCCGCCAGACACGTGGGATTTGCAGGCCTGCCGCTGGTTTTTGCAGCTTTTTGTATCGCGATTGGCCTCATTGCAGCTTTTTTTGCGTTTGTGTTTCACATTTTTGCGGAGTGCCGTTGATTTTATCGCGGCCATTTGACACGTTGTCTGGTGACTATCGCATGGTACCGCCGTGTTGTAAATACTTAGTTAACACAGAGTCATTTTCCTACGATAGGCTGCGATGTTGAGAGTTGAGTTAAGTTACTTTTGCGATGGTTATCACACTTTCTTGAGAATTTACCCCAAGACTTCAAATAACTGTGGCTTTACCCTGTAAATTCCTATCCATCATAATAGTCAATTCTCTGTAATTGAATTGTTTGCTTTATTATGGTTTGTGCTCCAAGAAATATTGTTTGTGCATGTACATTTTATGCTAATTGAAAATTAAAATGTACTTGTCAGTGCTTTCTAAATGTATTGTCTTTTTGTTGGCTTGGTAATAACAGGTTTAATTAGCAAATCAATAGTGAAAGGTTTCTGAAATTAATCTACACGTTGACCACAATGGAATGATATACGTCTTTTAATCCATAACACTATACCAGAGTTAACAGATATATTTTCCAATACGCTTTCTCATTATCTTCTTCCACAGGTAACATTATAAAAATACAATGAAGAAGGTGTTTTATATCCATATAAATGAAATCATTAATTTGCCAATAGATCAATTACGCAATCATTAATCATTTTCAATTATGTAATTTAAGTTTTTTATCAATACTGAGGGTTTTACACACAGTAAATAACACCACATAATGAGGTTAAGAATTTGCCATATAGATTTAATAAATATAAGTACCACATAAACTTGTGTTCATTATGTTGCGCAACACATTGTTAAAAAGTGATTTAGGTAGATACCATGCACATAAAATGACTCTGTCACATATCCAAACATTAGTGGTAGACATTAATGTAAACACACATTGCAATGCTTCTGCCAGTCAGTAAATCTTTCTTTAGAAAAGAGAACAAAAATACCACAACAGGGACACTAGGGGGCTCATATATTCAGATCTAGCGTAGGGCAGTGCCGCAAGTCTTCTTGCTGTGCTGCACTACGCGAATGTGAGAGGGCAGGAATGCGCCAAATTTATTAAATCCAGTGCATTCCTGTCCTCTCCCCCTGCACTGGTCCGTAATTTGCTGCCTAGCGCCAACGTAGGCACTCTTGCACCATGGTGCAAGGGAGCCTCTTTTGCCGGTAGGATTGTTTATGTGCAGGAAGGGGCATCTTCCTGCAACAAAAACAATCCCAAGAGGCATTTTCCACTTTATATGTGTGATGCACAATGCAGCACATATGGAAATAGGAAAAAACACGGAGAAATAAATATATTTTTCCTTGTTATGTCTTCTCTTGGGAGGCGTAAGGTTTCGGCACTGCCCCAGGTTTACGTGATTAAGAAAAGCTCGTGCAGAATGAAAAAACTATTGGTGTTGCATGGAAAAACACACCGCAGAGCCCATGAAATGCCTTCTTGATGCAGACTAAGATAAGGCAGTGACTTGTGCTGCTTTGTCTTCCTCCGTATCTACGAGGCATGGGAAGCCACACAGAGTGGTATTGCGTCGCCTCATAGATATGATTGAGAGGCTTCCGCCACCGGAGCAAAAAAATAGTGATGCTCCTGTGGCGCAAGCCTCTCATAAATAAGCCCCAAGTTGCTTACATTCTACATCTGTACATCACAAGTTAGGTCACTTACCCAGTCCAATATTCACCAGTGATTCATTTGTACTATAGCAGATGGCAGTGTGAGGTGACCTATACCATAAATGTGTATGAACCATTGCCATATTTGATGTAACAGACTTGGCAATCAAATATTACAAACAAAGTACATCACTGCTGAGATTTACAAGGGGAACACCCTGTCATCTAAAACTTATAAAATATTCATCTTTCATATTCAAGTTATGACACTCTGCAAATTACAAAAATACTCAAAAACATCTTCATGTATAAAGATACTCTTTGTACATATTGTTAAACTTCCAATTTAATGATTTTCTACAATATCTTTCACCTCTATGGATAGATGAAACAAAGATTTATTCATGTACATATACTACTACATTCCCTAATGAGAAGTTGTTTCAGATTATTTACTTCTTCCTCGCCATTGTCATCTTCATTTTGCAATTCATCAAAATCATCCTGGGCCTCTTCCTTGTAGTTATCACCTGGGATGAAAGGGATATTTTGTCACAGGGCAATTTTGCACAGCATACAATATAACATATTTATTTGGCTCCCCTTATCAGGTGAGTATAGCAGGGCTCTACATGACTTTTCAAGACAACAAAATCTTGCTTTCAGGAGCCTAAATGCCTACTCCGGAGGCCTCCATGGTCTACCATGTGCCTTACAGAAGCAGATTTCACTGGTGTTGTTGGACCTCTCAGAAGTAGTAACAACCACTGTTAGTGAAACCAAAATACAGCATTATGTAAGATTAAGGGGCATATTTACATGCTGGTGATAAAAAATTATCGCAGCTTTTGCAGACGTTTTCGGCCAAAAAGCGGCAATAATTTTATGCCTAATTAGCAAGGCCACGCTAACGCGTGAAACCTTGCTTTAGCGTGAGGATTCCTAACGCCCAGCTTTGCATCTCTAATGAGATGCAAAGTGGGCATTCCTGACCTAACATGACAGGAGAATTGTCGCTAAACGAGATTTCTCCTATCATCAAGCCCCAGGCTATGAAGCATAGCGGCAGGAAAAGTAGCAATAACCTCTGTTATCGCTACTTTCCTTACGCCTGCTTCAGGACTGACTTAGCCATCATGGCTAAGTTTGTGAGTCCCTATCAGCAAGCTAACGCCACACTACGTGAGATTATCGCTGGCTTTCCAGCGATAATCTCACGTTAGGCAGTTAGCGTGAGGATTTTTATCGCTGAGGAGATAAGCGTTGCTAATAGCACGCTATCTCGCCGGGTGTTGCTGATATGCCCCTAAAATTGTACATTGTAATCTTTATACAACTATTTTTGCCAATGTTTTAATACATTTTAATATAGCACTTATCAACTTGCCAGACCCTCACATTTCCAAGTTGTGCGATTTGCTATTGTATGCTGCTATGGCATAACACAAAATAATCATGGGTGGATCCAGGAAAGCATGCACAGACTCTTGTGATATAAAGATCTGGAATGCACACAACTTGCACATTTATAAAAATGGAAATTTGTCCTGTTGCTGTACACTTGTTGTCCATTGTGTGATGGAACCAAGGCAATGCATGTTCCATCTATGACACCAACCTCTTGTGGTATTCCACTAAATCCAAGGAACTCAGACTTTATATTGTTCATTGCTTCAGCATTCCTAAGAAATGTAATGAAAATGTTCCTCTGATTAATTATCACTGCAAGGAACTGTTGTAGCACATTACTGGAAGTAGCTTGTGACATTCCATTACAGTCTAATATGTACTGAAATGATCCAGTGGCGGCAAAATAGAGTACAACCATAGTTTTAACAAGTGGTTAAATAGGTGTTGGGTTTTGATTAAGAGGCTGATTACATAAATCCAGTATGGTTTAGCAATTCAGTCTATACTTTCAGATGATGCCTCTTTCTTGAATGGTGGTATGATCAGGAAATGGATGAAAGATTTTGTCTATCATCTTCTCAGTCTACCAGGTTTTCAGGGGTTGTTTCTAAATAAAATATTAAATTACTTATATCAAGATTTCAGTTAGTTGCATACATTTATTAACATAGATTGCAATATATATATATATATATATATATATATATATATATATATATATATATATATATATATATATATATATATATATTCACTTAAAAAACCATAGGTTTCACACATGTTATAGTTAGCTGGACATTTCACTCGTAAAAAAACAATGAAATTCCCCCGTTATAGTTAGTTCAGATAACTATAACTCGCACGCCCGCAATCCACTGCTCATGACGTCACATATTACATCACTCATGATATGGTCAGTGGCATCACTCATGACATCACTGATGACATCATCCTTGTGATAGAGTGGCGGTCGCACGAGTTATAGTTATCTGAACTAACTATAACGGGGGAATTTCATTGGTTTTTTACGAGTGAAATGTCCAGCTAACTATAACATGTGTGAAACCTATGGTTTTTTAAGTGAATTTGCAAGGTTTTTTAAATGCTAATTCCTAACTATAACGTGTGTGAAACCTATGGTTTTTTAAGTGAATTTGTACGTTTTTTTAAATGCTAAATTATGTATTTATGAATTTTTTTTTTCAAGGTTTTTCACCGTGCGCGCACCGTGCGCGCGCGTTGAAAATCACGCACCGTGCGCGCGCTTTGGGCGCATGGTGCGCTGCGCGCACCGTGCGCGCACCCCGCAATTTTTTCATAAAATTTTAAAATGTTTTTTCCTCCCTTGGGGGTCCTTCAGTGACCCCCTGACAAAGGCTAGGGGGTCAGGAACCCTCTTGCCTGCCCCCTTTTCACGTTTTCCACCTTTTTTCCACCTTTCCTTTTCAGTGCGACAGACAAAATGGCGGCCGACACTTCCTGATTTCGACCGATTCAAATGTTTACTGACATCTATCAACCAATCAGAATTTCGCTCGTGCACAGCACCGTGCGCGCACCGTGCGCGCACGGTCCGCGCGTATACATATTTATATGCTTTTAAATGCTATTTTCTCAGGAAATACTGAACAGATTGACACCTGCAAAAGGCAATTCCCTGACCTGAGGACTACCTCTCTGCCAAATTTCAAGTAATTCTGTTCAGCCGTTCGGGCTGTACCTTCGACTAAAGGTCCTATGGAAAAATGCATGGGTAAAACATGTTTTGGGACCCCCCTTTTTTCCCGGCCCCTCCTTGACGAATCACCCCGAGACTTTCAGGGTAGGAGCTGAGCGGAGCGCCCCATTAGTTTTGAAAATTTTGCGAGGATTCGTCAACCGGCGCCAAAGTTATTCAAAATAGAATTTGGAGATTTCCTATGGAAACACGATCCTAACTATAACTATCTACTTGCGACCGCCAGTAGATAATATATATATATATATATATATATATATATATATATATTCCACGTACTCCGTCAGTTATCCTGCTCCCAGCACAGCGGGTGAACCAGCCGCGAGGGCGGAACTCGCGAATCACTTTCAGCCACAGTTTTCAAAAATTGCTGCGCACTCTGGTCAAATGCAGTTAAAGTAATTTATTTCAATTCGTTGCAAAACACGATCTGTAAACGCTCTGCTGACAAACGCGTTTCAGCCTCCTGGCCTTCGTCAATGTCAATAGTGTTCAATTACCATAATCTATTTAAGCATTTCATTGGTTGCCATGATCATAGAAAATGGAAATAAAAAACGGACTACATATATACAGGTATTCAGTGTGGGAAGTGTCGGCCATCTTAACACTATGTAATACCACAATTCTCAGACGGATTCCACGTTAGGCTTTTCTCTCAATTTATAGAGACAAATAACTTATGTAAATCAGAAATATATAAATGTGTTTCAATTCACCGTTAAGTAAACAGAGTTCTGTCTCACCGACTTTTGAATTCATGAAAACACTACGTTTGCTAATCATAAACGTGTTGCAAAAAATAAAAAACGCCCTGAATGGGCTATCTTTCATATAAATCAAGCATGTGTACCTGTGTTAATACACAATTAGGTAAAAATAGAATTCTGTATCTACAGCTTTTAAATTCATGAAAGCACAACGTATGTTAGTCATAAACGTGTTGCAAAGAAATAATGCCCTGAATGGGCTATCATTCATTCTGCTAGTCTGAGTGGTTAATTGCCATTCTTCCCCATGATCAAAAAGGTTTCAAGGGACAGCGGTAGGGTATAGGTTGCTCTATCCAATAAAGGACCAGAGTTCCTCCTCCTGATTCAGTCCTCCCGGGGTTCTGGTGCGTATCTCCACTATGAGTTTCGCCTCAAGTTGTCTCAGTGACCTGACTCTGTCCCCTCCTCTTTCTCCCACTGGGACCTGGTCTATGCAAAAAAATGTCAGTGTGTCACTCTTAGCACCATGCACCCCAGCAAAGTGCCTCGCCACTGGGTATGTTTTGTCCCTGTTTGTTATGGCTCTTTTGTGTTCCAAGATACGCTTCTTTGCTGGGTGTATGGTGCTTCCAATGTACTGCAGTCCACAAGGACAAACCAGGCAATATATTACAAAACTAGAGTTACAGTTAAGAAGTTTGTCAATAGATCTTTTAGCCTTTTTGCCTGGCACTGCATAGTCTTTCACCTTTTTGCAGTTTTTGCACGCCTTGCAACTCATGCAAGGAAAGAAACCAGTTATGGTTGGTTTGGTTCTCGGTTTCTCCTCAAAGTGGCTGCGCACCAGAATATCTTTTAGTGAGGAACTCTTTCTGAAGGTAATATCAGGATTTGGAGAAATCAATTTCCCCAAGACCCCATCGGTTTGGAGAATTCCCCAATTTTTCTGTATGAGGCCCCTGATTTTATGAGCCTCTGCCGAGAAGGTCATGATTAATCTGACCTTAGATTGGTCTTCTTCCAATACGCTATCAGGGACCTGTTTCTTAGTGAGTAGCTCCTGTCTGCTTCTACCTTCTGCCTTGTCAACAGCTTCCTGCAGCACTTTGCT
Source organism: Triturus cristatus (assembly GCF_964204655.1). Lineage (NCBI taxonomy): Eukaryota > Metazoa > Chordata > Amphibia > Caudata > Salamandridae > Triturus > Triturus cristatus. The sequence continues at coordinate 1,131,299,794 of NC_140583.1, forward strand.
CCTGTATCCTCTATCTTTAAATCTCAATAGAGACTCCTCGGCTGCCTCTTGGAAATCTTCAGAACGGGAGCAGTTCCTCTTGAGCCTTAAAAGTTCCCCATACGGAATGCTATTAATCAAATTCCGTGGATGCTGGCTCCAAGAGTGCAGGACAGTATTGCCCGCTGTCGGCTTTCGGTACAATTTTGTGCACAGCTTGTCGTCTGCCACAAAAACCAGGAGATCTAAGAAGGCTACCTCATCTCCACTGATGTTACTCGTGAATTTGAGGTTGTAATCATTCACATTCAAAGCCCTCACATACTCTTCTGCCTCTATTTGTGTGCCTCTCCAAACTATGAAGAGGTCATCGATGTACCTGGTCCATAGGGCTATTTTATCAAGCCAGATCTCATTATCACCCGCCCAGGCCACGTGCTTCTCCCACCAGCCCACGAAGAGGTTCGCGTAGCTGGGGGCGAAGCACGTGCCCATTGCGGTACCCTGTGTCTGCAAATAAAGTTCACCTGCAAATAGAAAAATATTGTTATGCAGACAAAATGAGACAATTTGTGATAGCATTTTGTTATGTTCCTGGAACTTCAATGCTCGGCTTCTCAGGAAAAATTCAAGGGCTTCTAGTCCCTGGGAATGTCTGATACTTGTATATAAACTAGTTATATCAAGAGTTATTAACAATAAATCATCATCCCAGGAGATCCCCTGTATCTGACGGATAAAGTCTGTTGTATCCAGGATGAATGAACTCAGGTCCTTGACCAAGGGGAACAAAAAGGAGTCTACATAAATAGAAGCCTTTTCCAATAGACTTCCCAGTGAGGAAACTATCGGACGTCCTGGAGGCTCCTTAATGTCCTTGTGTACCTTCGGAAGATGGTAAAATGTAGGTAACACAGGACACTCAACTTTCATATATTGGAGCTCATTAGTTTCTAAGATTCCTTTGTTGTTCCATTCTTCCAATAGGCTGTAGAACGCCAATACGCTACTGTTGTAATCTTCTCTCTTGATTTTCACATAGCTTTGTGTGTCACCAAGTAAGCGTAAGGCCTCACGTTTGTATTGCTCCTTTGTCATTATTACGACATTCCCCCCTTTATCTGACTGTTTAATTACCAGTTCGGGGTCATCTCTGAGGGATTTCACAGCTTCCCATTGAGCTTTTGTGAGATTGAATTTTCTTTTCCCTCCAGTGATCTTATCATCAGTTCGTAATTTATCAAGGTCTTTGATTACTGCCTCATGGAAGCAATCGATGGCATCATAGGGGGTTCGTGGTATGAATTTAGATTGTGCCTTGAACTGGCTTCTGCCACTGCTCTGCTTTACCCCTGTCTCCATTAAAAGTTGAGTCGCACCTTGAATACCCGTAGCTCCTCCAATGTCTTCAGATTCTTGTAAATCCCGCATCACTGTGAGGATTTCCAAGTCGCTCCCCTCGAGGTTCTCTGTGGTGGATCCTCCTGTAACCAATTGTTTTGGATTCGGGGTGCATTGCAAAAATTTTTCGTAGTTTGAGCTTGCGTATATAGCGATACAAGTCAATCCGCATTGCTGTATAGTCCCATTGTGTTGTGGGACAGAAGGTGAGCCCTTTCTGTAGCACAGATCTCTCCACTTGAGTGAGTATTCTAGGGGAGAGATTAATAATAGAGAGCTTATTTACTTCCTCTTTCCGCCCCGTCTGCTCCTCGTTACGCGGGGTTCGTAATTTTGTTTTGTTGTTCTGCCCTCCTCTCCTTGTTTTCCGCCGTCCTGTTCTGGTGGGCGGCTCCTCTGTGGAAATTTGCGCCATGACTCTTTGATTAAGTGGTACTCCTCGGGAAAAAGCTGATCCGCGTTACACGGTGTTTCCCCCATGCCTCTGGGTAATTCTGCTTCTGAGAGATCAGCTTCCGATTCCGATGTATCCCTCTGAGTTGTCACTGTGTCACCTCTTGATTGTTGCAGGGCTTTTCTAGGTGCGTCGTACTTTTTAGCGAAGGTCAGCACCCTCCCGCTTTCGTAGTCTCGTTGATCCCGTGCAAACTTGTTCTGTTTGCGTCTCTTTATATCGTTCTCATAGGCTATTAAGCGAGTTTTCATACGTGCCCTCAAGGTGTCGATGAGCTCCTTATTTGTGTCTTTAGATATATTGCCCTCAATCTCTTGGATTTCATCCAAAAGTTTTGCTCTGTCACTCTTGGCGTACTTAACGAGAATTTCTACCATCCCTTTTGCTGAGGCTCTCGTATAGTCCGACCATTCTTTCAAGAGGTTTGGGTCTGGGTTCTCATATGAGGGAATTGTATAGATTCTCAGGCCCCTCGGGATCCTATCCACATCCAAATAACGTTGTAGGGAAGTGGCCTCCCACCACTTCCTGATTTCTTTCTCGTAGGTTCTTTCCAATTTCGTGAACCAGCCTCGTAGGTTGCTAGGTGTTACATTAGGTTGTTGTTCCCCTTCTCTTCTCTGCCCATGTGCAGTCCCTTTGAAAACAGTCTCTGCCGCTTCTAATCGTTCAGCGTCGCTGAACATGATCGTGTTTGCATACAATACTAAGGCACCAATATTCTTTTGTTTTATGACCAAAACGTCGTTGCTACCGCAACTGCAAGAATGTCAAACGCCAAGGGCAGAAGGGACTCACCGGGGCGATCTCCGCACAGCCGTCACCGTCCGCCTGCGCGTTTCTCGCGTCTCGGAGTGTCTCTCTGCTCACACCTCCCTCGCGCAAGGACGAGACCTCCAGGGAAACTGTCACCAGGCTCCGGTTCTCTCGTCCCTCGAAGGGGTTCCTCGGTATCCGTTGGACGCTTTCCAAACGAGGCTGTTCTCACAAAGCCTCAGAAATGTTGGTCGCGTATTCCATAGCGGTAGCGGAGCGGGAAATCCAATTGCTATATTCCACGTACTCCGTCAGTTATCCTGCTCCCAGCACAGCGGGTGCACCAGCCGCGAGGGCGGAACTCGCGAATCACTTTCAGCCACAGTTTTCAAAAATTGCTGCGCACTCTGGTCAAATGCAGTTAAAGTAATTTATTTCAATTCGTTGCAAAACACGATCTGTAAACGCTCTGCTGACAAACGCGTTTCAGCCTCCTGGCCTTCGTCAATGTCAATAGTGTTCAATTACCATAATCTATTTAAGCATTTCATTGGTTGCCATGATCATAGAAAATATATAAATGATAAAATATCAAACAGTAATTCACATGTCACCTCGTGTTTGTAAAATATACATAGTTGTCAAGTTGTCAAGTTACCCTGCTCCATGTGTGATGATCTTTCCCATTCCATGTATCTTTTTTTTCCACCAGTAACTTGTAGTATACTTTGGTTACTGGAATAATCCAGACTACATCTCCCACAATGCAATAGAAAAACATGTACTGTAAATCAACATCAGGCAAGGGCCACTGAAGATTTGACACTATGTATATCATATTTATATCCGTCAGCGGAGGTTTTTAAAACTGCATTAGGTATAATTAAGGTACACTGTTTTCCATTTTTACAGATAAATACAGACAAAAAACAATGTGTTTTCTGTCTGCATTTATTTTTAAAAGTGGATAAATATAGAAAATGGTGGTTCTTTTAAGTGACTTTCCGTGCTGTCTTTCATGAATTATAGGCCAGCAGCTGAGCAGATGGACAGCATGGGAAATAAAAAAACAGGATAACATTTCTTTAAATAAGGGCACATGTTTATATACATTTATGGTATAATACTAGTATTTACCAGTGGATGTATTGCTATGTAAAATTTGACAGCTTAATTAGCTAAAACACGACAGAATATCAGTCCACGTCAATCACTTAAATAAATATGGAAATGTGCAGTTTTTCAACTTTATTTATACGCAAAACACAAAATAAATATGGATAAATATTGATAAAATGGCCCAAAAATAAATATGGATAAATACAGATGGAAATGTTCAAAAAATAAATACCATAAAACTGGGAGCCCTAGGTATAATGTATACAGCTGTTATTGCATAAATATAGAGATGCCATATATAAGTTAGATTTTATGATTGATAAAGCATTTCAGAGACATAAGCCACTATTGTAGGTGCAGCTTGTGAGCTTTCTAGCAAGCTACATGTAGATCATTCTAAAATATCAGCTGCTTGACTTCCCCATCTTGATAGACAGACATTGTACGCCTACTGGGTGTTCAATCCATCCAGGATGAACATAGTCATAGGTTAAAGTGGTGCAATGGATAAGAGACTATCCAATATCTGGTGTAGGTGTCTGTTAACATATGTGTACATTGCAATGACGGAACAATAACGACAAACCTCTCCCTATGCGTTAATTAATACATTGGTGGTACATCCTAAATTAGAAACAACATCATTGTCCCACAGCCAATATTTTTTTATGTTTTATGTGATCAAAAATGCCAATTATTTTTATAATTTTATATATAAATTCATTCGTAAAAAATCTTTACTATACACAGCTTCAAGTAGAACAGCCCCACAATAACATTACACAGGATATGCAAAAACAATATGACACCACATACCACACAGACACCAGACATACCATACAAAGCTCAATTGAGAAAGACAACAATACACCCAACAAACTATAAACAAAAGAGTAACAAAACATGCATTTACTAATTCATAACAAAACAACAGACAGCGCCGACGCGCATTTCGGAGTGCAACTTTAGCCAACAATTCCTTTGTCAGGGCGCAGAAGATATAATTCACAGGGTGGTCAGATAAAATCCGTAGGTCATGAATATAAATTTACAGAGTGGTGTGAGGGGCGCCTTATCACAATTTATTCATGCGTATAAACATAACAGAGAGATGGTGCCCAAAGCACATGTGCCTTCAAATACTTCCAAGTATAGGCAGTGGGTCACCATCAAAAGGGCAGAGTGTGTAGGCTCTGAGGGACACAGAAGTCAGCATGACTACTGTGAAGAGTCTTCTGGTGTCCTCAGAGAAAATCATACCCAATACATTCTATCAGGCTATGGTAGCAGACTACCAGAGATTCCCTACCCTAGGGCTCTGACTCCCTTTGAATGAGGGGGTACATAGATTCTCTTAGGTAGCTGTCAATCCTGCCATGCCTCTGGGTTGTTAGGAAATGACATGGAGCACACTGCCTGGAAGGAGGTAGAGCTCAGTTCACAACAGGAATTGTTAGAGTTGCCTGAGTGAATCTATGTGATCACCAGGTCCATGCCTGTCCAACAAGGGAGTCAAGGAAGTCTGGAGCCTGGAAGAATGACCCAGACAATTGCCAAAAAAGAGAAAGGCAGAGGGCAAGGGAAACCTTCCCCTGAAACTCCCACAGTACAGGTGGATGGGGTTCCAGGCAGAGGGTGGGCCCACCAGGAAGGAGTTCTGTAATGCACTGAAGGAATAACCACCACTTGAGGGCATGAGTCATCTGGCTGAAGCACAGGCAGCTGGAGATACCTCTGCTGATCACCTCATATACAGGAGAATGACATCCTGGATAGTGATCCTAATGCACACTTGGATATGGGACAACACAGACTAGTGGTCCCCCAATGCTATAGGGCCTTCCCACTGGGGCTGGCTCATTCGATTCCCCTAGCAGGACATCTGGGGCAGGAAAAGACCTCTGCCAGGCCTGTCTTTCACTTTTATTGTCCCCGGTTGAGGACAGCCTCTGGTAGTCTCTGCAGGATCTGTCTCACCTGCCAGGCCAATGAGGAAACATAGAAAAAGCTGGTCTTGCCTGAATCCCTTATCTGTCATTATCACCTCCTTTGAAAGGGTGGGCTTCAACATTGTTGGTCACTTGGACCCCAAAACTGACTTAGGCAATAGGTTTAATCTGGTTTTGGTGGACCGTGTCACTATGTACCCAGAGGCGGTCCCACTGAAGTCTCTGACTGCATGTGCAGTGGCTAGGGCTCTGATGGGGATTTTCACCAGAGTAGGGTTCCCAGAGAAGTGGTGTCTGGCAGGTGCACTAACTTCATGTCTGCATACATGAAGTCGATGTGAGAGTAGTGTGGGGTGACCTACAAGTTCTATACCCACTACCATCCACAAACCAATTGCTTTTTTGAGAGTTTCAATGAGGCCCTAAAATGCATGAATATGAGCCTGCATAAGGCCTTAAGGTGGAAGTAAGATGTCCTCTTGCCATGACTACTTTTTGCCTACAGAGAGATTCCACATGAAGGAAGCTGAGTTTAGCCAATTTGAACTTCTGTATGGTCACTCTGTTAGAGAACATCTCAGTCTGGTGAAGGAGGAGTGGGGGCAAGCTCCCAAGAATCCCCCAAGATGTTGTTAGATATATGCTATCCCTCAGAAACCAGATAGGAAAGGTCTGGAAGAAAGCTTCTGAGAATTTGGAGGTCAGCCAGGAAGTCAAGAAACAATGGTATGACCAGACGGCCACAGTGGTGGAGTTTCAACCTGACCAGATATTGTGGGTGATGGAGCCAGTTGAGCACATGGCCTTCATTGCCATTGGACTAGGGTCTATGAGGTGATTAAGAGGAAGAGGGAGGCTAAGAATCTAAACTCAGGTTCAACTTCAAACCCTACCAAACAACCTCACTCCCCCTCTCCACACAACTGCACACAACCCCTAAGACGAACAGAGACACAACCACTCAGCTGGACCACGACACCTCTCAACAAGAAATCCCAGAGGCTTAAAAGAATAACCCGCACCATGTCTCTTAGAGAGGTAACAGAGCTGAAAGAATCCTACAGCCTGGCATATAATAGGCAAATCACCCCATCGAAAATCCAGTTTATCACAGAACTAGGGAGACACTCCACACCATCATCAACGATCAGGCCACCAGCTGACCTCATCAATATCCCCCTGTCCTCCTCCCCCAGATAATGCTTACTTTAGAGAAACCAAATGCATGCTCATAAACTGCATATCAACAACCAAGCATGTAACAGAGGTAGCAGAAACAATCTTGAATCACAACATTGGAAATGAGATCCTGTGCACACGTATGGGTAATTGGCTGGTCCTGTATGTATTAAGTAGATGCCAGAAAGAGTCGGACAAAATCTTTGTAATGGATAAACACTGGTCGACATCAAGTGTGTTGCGTGCAACAATTCTTTAATTGAAAGTTTCAGTGTGCTGTACAAAAGAAAATAGATCAGCCAAATCACAACATTGATATTCCATCCAATAGAGAGACATGGCTAGGTGACTCCTCCTACCTGATCTTGGACATGCTAGTCCCACCAGAGTTCTCAATCGCTAGTAAAGACAGGAAGGACCACTGCGGAGGAGAAATCACCATTATACATAAGAGCAACATCAACATGGGTGAAACAGATACCTTCTCCTATACTTCATTCGAACATATCAGCACCTCCATAAGGATGAAAGGCAAATTAACAATGATCTGTCATCTCCTCTACCACCCACCGGGTAACACACTATCCGTTGGCGAACACCTAGCAGACATGATAGCACACTGCTCACTCTCACACACCAAAAACATCTTCCTAGGTGACTTCAATCTTCACTAGGACGTTAAAACCAACACCATGATTCATTCCCTAAATAACCTATTGCTCAGCAACAAACTCTCACAGCATTGCAAAGGTCAAACCTGCATTAAAGCCCACACCCTGGATGCCATAGCTCAGAATGAAACTTTAACCATTGATAGCATCCTCCATGTCAACTGGTCAGACAACCACATCATCCTACTTCACCTCAACAAAGTGTCTCCCCTCCCCAACACGTAAACAAAAAGACCTTCCAATGGAAGAGAAACTTCACTCAAGTTTCTCTACAAGACCTTGAAGATAGAATGGTGTCTCCACTACCCTCTCGTCAGAGAACCTCTCAACAACTCAACTTATCGCCCATTACAACTCAACAATGTCCTACATCATGGACAATGTAGCCCCTCTGAAACTGAAAAAGGAGAGAAACACTTCATCAAGAGCCTGGTTCAATAAAGAGATCAACACTGAAAGAAGACTGATCAGAGCAGCTGAAAGACTCTGGTGAAAAAATCAATCCAAAGCCCAACTGAAACAACTCAGAGTAGAATGCAAAAAATATAAAAAGCACATCACAAATGAAAAAGCCTCCTTCTTCTGCAACACTCTTGTTAAGGCCAAAAATCGCACAAAAGAATTCTTCAACATCATCAATCAACAAACCTCCAAACCCAGCCCTAAAAACCCTCAGATATCCAAAGCATAATGTGAAACATAGCCTCTTTAGCCAAAAAACTAAAACATACTCTTACTCTGCTCTGGACTATGATAATAAACAGCTGCCTGAAGACTGTCTCAAACTCGGTCAAGTCACCAATCGGGCTTCAGAAAGGGAAACAGCATGGAAAGAATATATGTAATTAGTTTGCATGCGATACATTGCGTGCCATTACAACGCGGTTGTTACAACGAACGCTTTATTACATTGCATACGATTACATTGCAAGTCATTACAACAACTTGCTGCAGGGGGTGTGCTGGACTTAGGAATAGTATAATTTACTATTCCAACTTCAGTTTGTGCAAAAGCAGGGAAGGTGTTAGTTTGTAAATCCAACACCTTCTGTCCCCTACAGCAAGTCGTTGTAACGACTTGCGATGTAATCATATGCAATGTAACAACGTGGTCATGACCGCATTGTAATGGTATGCGATGTATCGCATGCTAACTAAACGATGTCTCCCCATGGAATAGGCCATCCTGAGCATAATATACGACTTACACAAATGCCTGGATAAGGACCAATGCTGCCTGCTCATTCTCATAGAACTATCAGCAGCCTTCCACACGGTCGACCACGAGCTTCTCCTAGATCCCCTCCAAAAAGGAATTGGTGCAGATGGCCTGGTCCTGCGCTGGTTTGCATCCTTCCTACATCACCCCGCTCAAAGTATAAAAATAGACAATCAGACCTCTGGCACAACAGCAATAACACGGGGGTCCCCTAGGCTCTGTCCTCTCACCAACACTATTCAACATCTACATGGAACCTCTCACCGCCATCCTCAACCAAGCAAAAATCCCCTTCCATTTATATTCGGAAGACACCAAGCTATACATGGAAATCTGCTCGCTAGAAGTCATCCACTGTTTAAATGGCACACTCAATGAAGTCCAACACTGGTTATCTCACAATCACCTAAAGCTCACCCAAGATAAGACAGAAATTCTAGCATATCAAAGATAGAGCATCCCCCGATGCTAGAATGGATAAACTCCATAGAAGCTCACAACTGCAGTGTATCACTAGCACTGGTTCTGTCTAGATTGGACTACAGGAAGGCCAATTTCACAGGCATGGCCAAAGCCCACGTTGATCCCCTCAGAACCACTCTCAACGCAGCAACCAGAATGGTCAAGGGGATCAAAAAATATGACCACATCTCCAAGGCTCTTAAAGAACTAAAATGGCTCCCAAATGAAGCTTGCTGCAGCTTCAGAACAGCCTGTCACCCGCAATGGCCCCGCACATGGGAAAACCAACCTACCTAGCCTCTAAGCTCAAAAGGACAGGATAGATTAGAAACCTTAGAAGCTCAAACACCATGCTCCTTAACCCACCCGATGCCCACAATAAAATAACGTTGGCTTGCTCCTTCTCAAGCAAACACCCTTAAAATCTGGACAACCTTACCAATACACATCAGGATCAACCCCTTCTCATGCTTCAAGAGTCAGGTAAAGCTCTCCTCCTCAACTAGTGGATAATCATTAGCCCACCCTCTGCTCCCCCTGGAGGCCCCCACTATTTCTCCTCTGCTATGCGCATCCACTGTTTCAAATTGATCTAACTCTCTTGATGTGATTTGACTTGTTATCTTGATGTAAAGATATTCTGATGTACAGCGCTCTGATACCATCGGGTCTTGCCAGCGCTATATAAAACTCTCATAAAAGTCTTAAAAGCTACTTACCTGGAGGACCTCAAAACCCCCAAACACAACTTAAAGGTACTCCACTTCGTTCACCTCAAGCCCCGATATGAGAGGCCTGTAGTCACCATGCTGTTGGTGACAGATGATGGAGAGGAGGAGGATATGGAACCCTCCCTGATGTTTTGTCCTTCAATGAGAAAGATGGGTCAGTGAAAGTGTCAACCTCTAACAGCAGAGAGACTGTCAGCAGTTAATGGGTCAGTTTGCCTCACTGTTTTCCCTTACTGCTGGGCGCATACACTTGTGTACCCATTATATTGATACTGGGGACAGTCTGCCTGTCAAAAACAAAATATACAGGCTGTCAGGTAAAGTGAGGACTAGCATCAAGGTTGAGGTCTCCAAGCTGCTGGACTTAGAGGAGATTGACAACTCCAGTACTCCCTGGTTCAGCTTAGTGGTACTGGTACCCAAACCTGCCCTACCTGGCACTGCCCCAGAACTCAGGTTTCGCATGGACTATAGGGGTCTCAACTCCGTGACCAATGCTGGTGCTCACCGCGTCCCCAGAGCTGATGAGCTCATAGATGGGTTAGGGGCTTACAGGTTTCTGTGTACCCTTTGACTTGGCTTCTGGGCACTGTCAGATTGCTTTAACTTAGAGGACAAAAAGAGGTCAGCATGTTGCACCTCAAAGGGCCACTTTCAAGTTAAAGTGATGCCATTTAAATTGGTGAACCAGGTCTTAGCTGGGATGGAGAACTTCAGTGCTGGGAGGACCACCTGTTTCAAATACAGGATGTGCTTCAAACCCTGCAAAAGGCAGGCCTGACTATCAAGGCCAGTAAGTGGCAGATAGGGCAGGGTTATGTGGCATACTTTGGACACTTGGTGGCCGGGAGTAAGGTGCAGACTGTCCAGGCTGAAAGAGAAATTATTATAGCCTGGAGCCCCCCCAAAACACAGACTGAAGAGAATGCCTTCCTGTGCCTCACTGGTTATTACAAGAGGTTTGTCAAGGGATATGGTGCCATTGTTGCTCCCTTGACTGAGCTGGCTATAAACAAGGAGCCCAAAAAGGTGATCTGGACAGCGGCCTGTCAGAAAGCCTTTGACATCCTCAAACATGTCATGTGCTTAGCCCCTGTGCTCAAGACCCATGACTTTTCACAGGAATTCATTGTGCAGACTTATGCTTCAAAGCATTGCATAAGGATAGTCCTAGCATAACAAAATGAGGAGGGCTTAGACCAACCTGAAGCTTTCATCTCTAGGAGCCTACTTTCCGGGAAATAGAGGTGAAGTGCTATTGAGAGGGGAGCCTTTGCTATGGTCTGAGCACTGAAGAAGTTGAGACCATACCAATTTGCGACTCACTTCTGGGTTCACATAGACCACATGCCCAACAGATAGCTCATGCACCTGAGGGGTGAGAATTGAAAACTGCTAAAGTGGTCCATCTCCCTATAGTGAATGGATTTCCTGGATCAGACACCTCCAATGCTGATGGTCTGTCCAGGTTATTCCATTCAATGGTGAGAAATCCTAGGATGATTGGTAGTTCTCCCCACTTTCAGCTAGGGGGACATGTGTTTGGCCTATCAGCCTTCGGGTGTTCCTCCCTCAAACATTTTGCTCTCACCCCTCCTATATTGCTGAATTTGTTTTTGTTGGCCTTAAGACACTGTGCTCTTTACCATTGCTAACCTGTGCTAAAGTGCTTGTGCTCTTGCTCTAAACTATGATAAAAATGGCTTTCACCTGATTGGCATATTTAGTTTACTTATAGGTCCCTTGTAAAATGGTATAACATATACCCAGGTTCTATAAATTACATGCTACTAGTGAGCCTGAAGCACTCATTGTGCCACCCACTTAAGCAAACCCTTTAAATATGTCCCAGAACTGTCATAGCAGCCTGTGAGCAGTTTTGATCTGCCAATTCGACGTAGCAATATAACCCCCATTGACAAGCCTTTAACTCCCCTTTATTGCATATACATTGCCCCTAAGGTAGGCCATTGATAGCCCATGGGCATTGTAATTAAAAGGTTGGTCTTCTATTTTTAAGTTTTACATGTTTTGGTAGTGAAAAACTCCAAATATGTTTTCACTACTGTGAGAACTACCTCTCGCATAGGATAACATTGGGTTACCTTATTACCTTTAATAAGTGATAACGTTTGATTTGGAACAGGTAGGCTTTTCATGTTTAGTCTCTGAGAACTTGTAATTAACATCCTATTTAATAGTGAAGTTGTATTTCAAGTTGCAATTTTGAAAATGCCATTTTTAGAAATGTTGCATTTTCCTGCCTTATTTAGTGTCTGCAGCATGTTCTTGGTTCACATGACTGGATGTAGCTGACAGCTGGACTTTCTTTTGTTCCTTACACTCTGCCACACAATAGAGGGATTAGGTGTGCCTGGATGTGCAATCCTCAGGCAGGATGGGGAAGCGGAGTTGGGCACATCCCCACTTTCGACTAAATAGACTGTGCTCTACCATCACACAAATGACTTCCATGCAGAAAACCAGGGCAGGGGAGTCAGGAAACATCAAGTACTTCAAAGGAAAGTTTCTTGAAATTCTCTACTGCAATGGCGGTACGAGGCAAAAAAAAAAAAGGCCCGCAGATCCACTCTTCATTACATCTCTGGACCGGTGTAAGACTCAGAAGTACTGTTTTGCTATTCTGCAGGAAGGACTGCTACTCTGCTGCGCTGCTACCCCGATGCCTTGCGAAGGACTGGACCTGCATATTGGTTTCAGGACCACCAGAGTGACTCCAAGGCCTACTTGGCTGGCCTCTTTATCAGAGCCACAGGGACAGAAAAGGCTTAAAACATTGTTGAACCCAGTGCCTGGACTTTTTCTGCTGTAAGTCCTATCTCCCAAGTGATGCCACTCCAGTCCAGGTCCTTTGGAAGTGGGCTTGAATGTGCTCTGTAAGCCCAACTTTGGTTTGTGAGCAGAACTGATGCAGTGCAATGCAATTCCTTGCAGCCGGATTGGAGCTGCCACTGCACAATACATCCCCGATGCGGGCCATGCATAGCAGCACATAACCTCCTCAGAACCACTGCTGCGCGATGCATTCTTGACACAGGCCTTCACATTGCTGACTGCTATGTCTCTGTTTTGGTGGTATTTCTGCCTCCAGAGCCTGCAACATTACTTCAGTGGATTCTCAGCCCCCCCGAGACTGAGAATATTTCCAAGAAATCAGAACTGTATTTCATTATGTGTATCAGTTTGTTTTTGTTTGCAGAACCAGTTATGTATCTGGTTAACAATACATATGCACATTACAATCTGTGTACGTGTTAGCTTGTTCATCCACGGTTTGCTGAATTCTCATGAGAATTCAAGTACCCGCAAGAATTTAGGAAAATCTCAGCTGCCATTTTTAGGCACAGTGATATTTAAACCGCAACCAAAAAACAGCACCCTTGCTTTGCCTTGCGTTGTCTCTCAAAGAAGGACCACGCTTACCTGGCTTGCAGAAGGTCTTAAACCCAGCCCCAGGTTCTGCTAATCTTCAACTTCATTTTTAATCCCAAGCACAGCTGATCTGAAAATAACTAATAAGAATGTAACATGTTGAAATCTTCTAACCAAGGTATTCTACACTTATAAGTTATGTGTGCATTAAGACTGGACATTTGCAAGTGTCAAGCTGAATTATAGACTACATCAGAAACTAATATTACTAACACTTGTTTAGCATTTGCAATGGAATCCTTAACCTCTGCGAAGGATCATGGTGTACATAAGCAATTTTCAGCTTTAATGCAGCAACCACAGACTAAGGGCCCGATTACGAGTTTGGCAATGTGGGAGCGGGCTGCAACGCCACCGCCCGCTTCCCCACTGCCAAACAGGGCTGCTGGCTGTCTGCCATATTACGAGTTTACTCGTGGTCTGGCAGGTGATCCTTTGGCATTTCCATGGCTGTGCCTTTTCAGAAAGGCACCGCAATGAAAGCGCCAAATCTCGTTCCTTCGTGGGCCAAAATGCACAAAGATGTGCATTTCACTCTGCGCAGGAACTGGTGGTGCACACAACAGGGGGGGCACAGCATGTGTCCCCCTGCATGCATCCCCCTGCACAGAGGCACAAGGGGATCTGTAAGGCCCTCCAGAGTTACCTCACCTCCACCCTTTCTATAGCGGGCTCAGCGCAGTGAATTGGGTCGTAGTGAGGAAACTCATAATATGCTTGTCGGTACCGCAGTGGCACCACCAAGTATATTGCAGCCTCACACCGCCACGCTACTGCCAAAGATCAGGAATCCCTGACAGTTGCCGGGGTTCCAAAAGGGACTGACCGCTGTACTCATAATACAGTGGTTGGACCACTGATAAGGTGGTCGCCGACCACCACCATGACTTCGGCAGTCATAATCAGGCCCTTAATAAAGTATAGGGAGAAAATCTGATAACAGTGTATGAAAGTATGTAAGCATTGTAAAATGTGGCATGATTCCTGTCTATGAAATTAAGTTGCTATGCATATCTTGCAGATAAAAACAATTGCTTTGGAAGGAAGTTTATCAGAGATGCTCCCTTGCCCTAAGCTGTCATAACGGGAAGAAAACAACCAAAGGGTCAAGCACACACACAAGCTGCATAGCAGGTGGAGGCCAGACACCCCTTAACTCAAGGTTAAATGAGGAAGCCAGAAAAGGCTCGATGACATAGTTTGTTAGTTGCCTCTTAAATTTAAGGTTGACAGCTATTACCTGGTGATACGCAACTCCAGTTCATAAAGCAAGAGCCTCTTCCCTGATCCTAATCATCACTGCTTGCTGTGCACCATTCACAAGTAAGGAAGGTTGGGTACAGGAGGTGTGTTCTTATCTCTGCGGAGCCAGATCATGGGCCTTATTAGGTAAGTGCCTATGTTGCTTTTCTGACACCCACAGCTTCATGGAAACCACCAATGCATGACACATCCTCGAAACAGGACTCCGCATCGCCAGCCCCTTATCCACTGCATTGTTAATGACTACTCAGGAATCTGCATCACAGCACTGCAACTCAGAACCAGCACTGCGTGACCCAACCTCAATGCAGTAGCTCGCAATGCCCCAAAAAACAGGATTTACAGTACTTTGTTCAGCAAGTCTAACTGGGACCCTGTATCCGGCACATGCTTCATCCTGGTCGGCCTGAACTTGTGACTTTGTCCCTACAGAGTGACCAGATAACCACAGTTCGAGCTTTGTGCTTTAATGCACTATTTTCACCTAATTCTTTAAACTTGCACATCTCTCCGAACAAGTTATGTTGCGTTTTCACTTTATTACTCTTTGTGTTCTGCTGCATAAATACTTGACACTTTCCCTGATTGCTTACTGCCAAACTTCCAAAGGGTTAAGCACAGGTTAATTTTATGACTTTTGTGGTTCACCATGACAGGGATTGTCACTCTGGCTTGAGCAGAGTTAGCACCCCCACTCAACCAACAACCCAATTTCTCACGCACACCATCAGCAAAAAACACCCCCTCATCAATGCACACGTCATTACCCACTCAATTGAAACTAAAAGCTTCAGCAAAACACACACCACCAACCAAACTAACTACTTCACAGAACAACACACCCAAAGGCACAACATCAACAAAACCTACACCTTCATCCAAATCCATACCCCCACCCATAGTACAATTCACATTCAAACACAAATCCAAATCCACAACCACACATGATCTGAAGATCTCATACATACACTCAACCTCACAACAACACACAAACACACACACTTCAACAACCAAAGTAACCAATGCAGCACCCTCTACCTCCCAATCCCCCACGACACCCACCCCATCTACACTAGGAGGCAAGGCAAGATCTGTGGCTGTGGTGCAACCTTCCATAATTGTGGATTGATTCATTTGTATTGTGTTTGTCTTTTAACCCCTTGGCTGCTAGGCCTTCCCCCATACTAAGCCTTTTTTTGGCTATTTGGGGCAATTCGCGCTTAAGCTCCTGTTTCTTTTTGTACACGCAGCGTATCCATGCCAAATTTGCGTCCTTTTCTTCCAAGATCTTGGGGCTTCTAGGGTTTGTGGATCCCCCTGGAGGGTACCAGGAAACTAGACAAAATACAGCAACATTTAGTTCTTTGGGGAAAAAATTGCAAAAAAGTGCTGCAGAAGAAAGCATCTGTTTTGTTCCCTGCAAATAGTATCACCAAGGGTTTGCGGTGATTCCATCATACCATCTTTCACCAACAGGCAGACTTTTGTGAGAAAACCAAAGGTTTCTACACAGTTTTGCGGTTTTACTGTGACATACCCTATTTTTCCTATTTTTTGTGTTCTCAACCTCCTTCCAGTTAGTGGTAGAAATGTGTATAAAACCAATGATGGATTCCAAAAACATATACATTTGTGTTAAGTAGACAAAATTCTGAATTCGGCAAGGGTTCAATATGTAGATTCTTCATGGTTTTCCTACAGAAACTAACAGTTGAATTAAACAATTGTAGAAATTGAGTTAAAAAAGCCAATTGTGGGGGGCGTGGCTTGGGTAGCCAGCATGGCGGACGCAGCCTAATTGGGCTCTGTCCACCCTCGGCGAAAATCTGTCGTTATCCTGTGTAGATCCTGCCCAGAGGAGATTTAAAATTCTGGGACCGATACCCTGAGCCTCCGGGGCGTCTGTGCTGTGCTCATACCTGGAATCGTTGCACCGATGTGGAGATCTTGGCCGACAAAGTCCCGGAGGGAGAGACGTGGGCTGGGCCTCCCCCCGGCGGCCCGGCTGAGCTGCAGCACGGAGGTCTGTGTGCGGTGCTGAGACGGCTCGTCGGCTGCCATCTCGACCCCGTGTGAGGTACTGGTCCTGGATCCAGAGTGGGGGTACCGCTGCCTTCTTCCCCCTCCTGGCTTGGAGGACCCACTAGCGAATTGGCCGCCTGGCCAGAGGAGCGGCTGGGCCGGGCCACGGCGTTCGTCGCGGCCCACAACCTTTCCAGCCAGTGTTGCGGGGATCTGGCCGGCGCCCTCAGCAGTCTTGGGCCCGGTCGGACCCGCTTTTGAAGTGCGGTCTGGTCCCGGGGGCCCGGCTGGTCTGGCTGCGACTGTGGCAATGTGGGAGCTGCAGGTAAGGCCCCGGAAGATTGCTGCGGGGCCTGGATCAATCTGGGCCACGGTGGCTGGAGGACTGGATCTCCCCCCTCCCACTGGCGAGAGAGACGCCTAAGTTTGAGTGCCGGCTGGGAGGTTTGCTCATGCTCTCTGGGGGGCGCTGCGAGACACCCGAGGGCTCCTGCATTAGTTGGGAGTGCGGTGGCCGCACCTCCCCCTCACAAGACACCATTTTGTGGTGTAGTCGGCCCTGGAAGAGGCCTGTATCTACCCGATTGGCGCAGACTGGGAGGCGCTGGTGTCTGCGGATGGCTGGGTTGATTGATCCGGCGTGGAGTGGTCCGCTGCTGAAGGGGGATCAGAGATCGCAAATCATGCCGGCAGACTCGCGAAGTGGGAGAAGCATTGCGACCGACCTGTGCTGATCCTTGCTGCTGCAGCCGCTCTCCCCTCGCCTTTCTCCTGGCCGGGCACCTCAAGACCCTATCCAATGATCTGCGGCCCGGCGGGTCTTGAGGAGGCCCTGAGAAGATAGCTAATTGCCTTCCACGACCCCTGTTTGCGGACCCACATTTGCTGGTCTGGACACCCTCCGTACCTCGGTGTTATGGTTTGACGACCTAGGTGGGCACACCTAAGAGACTCATAGAGCTTCACTGCCATCGACGCTGCCTGACTTGGGACCCCGGCTGAATCCTATACCGTGGTGCCCCTCCCCGTGTCCAGGGCCGCCCCTGGAGATGGGCAAGGGCGGACCATTGGGCGTATGCCTCAAACAGGGCACCATCGATCAATTCACAGCGCCTGCTGGGGGGGCCACAGGTGGGGATGGGGGCGCTACAGCTCCCGATAATGCGGTCCTCTTGGCGGCAATCAATCATACACCCTAGATGCCAAGATAGGTGCAGTGGGGTCTGAAGTCTCCTTTTTACGCCAGGATCTTCGCAAAGCAGTGGACTGCATTACTGAGGCAGAAAATAGGGTCTCGACGGTGGAGGACACAGTGTCCACCCTCCAAAACAAAGTAAACAAGCTCACTGTGGTATTGCAGGAGCTGGCCTCCAGGGTGGAAGATGCAGAGGGACATGCAAGGTGCAACAATCTGCGCTTTGTGGGCCTGCCGGAGGGATGCAAGGGTGGCTCAATGACCAATTTTATCCCCAAATGGCTCACGGACATCCTGCCGAAAGGTCTTCTCTCCTCATCCTTTGTGGTGGAACGGACCCACCGAGCCTTGACACAATAACATCCACAGGGTGCGGCTCCCAGGCCACTCATCGCCAAAATCATGACCTATGCTGACAGGGATGCAATCTTAACCCCTTCAGTGCCACGCCCTTTCCCCGCCCTGTGCCGGGCGTTGCATTAGCGGGCGGGGTTCATGACGAGATAGTCTCGTCATGGGCACAGCGCAACCGCGCTCCATGACGAGACCATCTCATCATGGGCACTGATGCGGTTAAGATTCGCCAGAACTCATAAGGACGGCTTCCAACATGACTCTCACTCTATTATGGTGTTTCCGGATTACACGCGCCTAGTCCAGCAACAGCGCCAATCCTTCACAGCTGCGAAGCGCAGACTGCATGAGCCGAACATGCAGTACATGTTGCTGTATCCGGCCAGGATGCGGGTGATCTACAACTCCAAATCCTTTTTCTTTGACACCCCTGAGGCCGTTTTCACATGGACAGATGAGCGCCCTCAACTAAGACCTAACTCTCCAACTGTGGTTGACTCGGATTCCTCTTGCAGCTCACGTAGTCAACTTCCACGGCGAAACAAATCCCAAAAAACGTTGCGGCTCCGGATGAAGCAGGAGATCGGCGAGTCCGGAGCGGCCATCTTGACGGTCCAGAAGCCATGTTCGCATTCAAACCGCAAGTTGATTTGGAACTGGTCTATCTAGAACCTTTTTCACAATAGTCTTCTCTGGGTGGGTGTGGGGCACAACCATGGGACTGCGTACCCACAGACTTATTGTGCCCCTTGTGTATGGTTGCGGGGTGGGTAGGGATCCTTTGGTGTGGATATTGGGCCAACCCGTTGGGGATCTCCTATATCACACACCGCAACAGATACTCCTATTTCTTGGCAGTGTCGGGTGGGGGGTTTATGGAAATTTAGTTTTGATGTGTTTGAGTTAATATGTTTTTCTTCGCAGGCAGGCCATGATCTCCGTGCTCTTATACCTGTAACTTCAAGTGGTGATAATGTCAGGTGATGCTATTCTGGTTGGGGATCTAACCGTAGTGTCGTAGAATGTCAGAGGTCTTCTCAACAAGGTGAAACGGGGTGCAATCTTGCGCCAAGCAAAAAGATATGGGGCAGACATCCCACTCTTACAGGAAACCCACTTATTTGGCACCAAGGCCCCTTGTCTAGCTGGATTTGGTTTCCACCATGTGTACCACACTGGGTTTACTCAGAGTTCCAGAGGGGTGGCTATTCTCATCCACCACAGGGTCCAATTTCAATACATTAATCATCAGGCGTGACAAAGGAGATAGGGGAGCACACAATGGAGAAGGTTCTACCTTTTATTCCCTTTTCCAATGCCCAGCTGACTGGGGCGCAGATGGAGGAAGAGAACGAGGCAGCCTTGACAGCAGCAGTCCCCCCCAGAAATTAGGGCTGGACAGGGTTCTTCTTCATCTGATTCGCAGGAGCCTAAATCTTGGTCTCCAACACCCCCTGAATTTCAGATCCTTCTCCGTGATAAGACAGTACCTGGAGTAAAAAGGTATAATTTGCGGCCTCGACTGAAGGATAGTGCACCAAGAGAGAAGTGAGTGTAGCAGGGATGGACTTTGTGGATAAGATTAGTGAACATGGCCCTTGTTTCTACTTTTTTCCACTAGATTAGGGATCAGAACATTGGTGCACTGTCTGAGACGCGGGACAGGATAAGTTGAGGGTATCTTCTAAGGAGGAAGAGCGCCCTATCCTGAGAACAGTGAACATTTGCTGATGGGCTGCAACAGTGTGGCTCCACCGTGAAAGTGCTCAATAGCACCACCGAGGATTGAACAATAGAAGCCTGGGAGGCTTGTAACAGACCCTGGTCTTCTAACCGTTTTTATTTTTTCCTTTTTTTGTGTCTTTTCCACCGTTGGTTCCTTTATATGATGTCTCTTTCTCTGCTTTTTTCATTTATAATTCTGTAGCGAACATGTATCTTTTTGTTCGTCCCTGTGCAGAAGATGAACAGTTTTTTGTTGCCCTTCGACCGTGGGCAGATCAGTTTCGAATGGTTGCTCAGGAAGAAAATGTTTTGGGCTGTAGTCATATTGTTGTTTTTCCTAGTGGGAGGAGGGCCGTTCTGGACATTGCAGTGTTTTTCTGGAGTTACCTCGTCATGTGTTTTATATCAGACAGCTTCCTCAGATCATAGTATAAGAACTATTCATAGCAATGTTTTCTTAGACACTCACCGGAAATTCTTTGGGGATAACACAGCTTGTCACCCCACTGATTCTGTTACAAGTTTATGGACCGCTTATCCATTATCATTGGTAAATTATACATATGTTCGCCTTCCCCATTTCGTAGAGGCAAAAGGTGAATTCGGCCTGGGCTATCCTGGAACTTGCTTATATTATAGAAAGCCAAGGGGGACAGGGTACCCAGGGTGCATGCCTGAAATGTATTGGGGTGATTTGTACCTTGATAAAAGAAATATCACCCTGACAGGTTGTCACTACCAAGATTTGACTATCACTCAAGAGGCAGGTATTTATCCCGCGGGTTGCCCTCTTATAAATTGTACTGATGCTTATTTGTATCTCAATTGCTCTAGTGTACAAAAACATAATGCGTTGAGGAAGAAAGGATGATTCCAGTATGAAGGGGATAAATACTAGATATGCTCCATTAGATTATCACGGTCCACTCTAGGCACATCCAGGTTTTTATTTTTTATCACATGGTACCTATTCTAATATGTACATTGGTACAGAGAGCGTGGCCTTGAGGATGGTTTTACCTCTCGGGGTGACATGCAAGTACAGTAAACCAAATATAAGATGGGTTAAAAAAAACATTGACCAAGGAATTTTGTGAGGGCGTTACCAATTTGGAAGTTAATAATTATAGTAATGATATCACTTTTGGATATGTCCTTTCGTCTATTATTACATTTGGTCGTACCACCATGGCCAGGAGTGAACGAGCTAGAGAGTATTTTAGGTGTAAGTTGCAAATTGTATCTAATTCTAGAGTGGCAGCTTTACTGCACATCACCACTCAGTTGGAAAGTATGCGCATATACTCTGAACAAACAAGATATGCCGTTGACTTTATTTTAGCTAAGAATGGTGGCGAATGCGCAAAAGTAGGAAAGCAGTGTGTGGTAGGTATCACAAATATGGAAAAGAACATCACTCAGCATATTCTAGATATTTTGGAAAATGTTAGAGGGATGGAGTAATTGAATGGTAATTGGAGATGGCCCCTATTTGGTGGTTGGGGTTGGATTCTAGAAAAAGTCCTTTTAATTTGTTGCTGTGTTGTGATTCAGTGCCTTAGCTTATGCTGCTCATACTGTTCTACTTATCGCACTCCCAAAAGGATTTAAGTTTATGATACCAACGCCACTATGATGACCCAAAAAGAGTTTGATACTATCATGCAGATCGATGACAGGGTCTTTGGTTCTACTTCTTCTCTTGCAGGTTCAACTCCTGATGTCACTTCTACTGCTAACGTTTAGTGTCATTTTCTTATTTACGTTGGTTATGCATATATGCATATTCGTACCTGATATATTATTGTTTGAAATACTGTATTTCTCTCTTTATTGTTAGAGTTGTAAAGACCCTTACCTGATAGCAAATATAAAGGTGTCCGTATTTAGCATATAATGGTAAACGGTGAGTCTGTTAGCATTGAAACGTAAAATTGCCATATTACTCGTATTTTAGCCAATATTATGTTAGCATTGTATAGCTAAATCATTATATATGCATACTGTACATATACACAATTAGTAAGTGCCGATGTTGCATTTGTTAGGTTGACAACTGTGCCACCATTTTAGTTCTTGAAGACGCCATTTTGTATTATAAAATGGTCCTTAGTAAGTTTCGTTACTCCAATGTTGAATCTTGCTCATGAACGCATGCTTTTCTGTTACATAGTGGCCATCTCCCACCTGTCTAGAGGGGAGGATATGCCAGACGACCTTGGATAGCAGATAACTTGTACCAGGCTGTGGAATGGAAACCTCTGTTCTGTACCCCCATTGTATTACAACATCTACCAGTGTTTTTTCTTTGTAGGCGGGTCTTTGTGGACTCTGCAACATACATTATGGAACTTTATGCTTGTTAGAGTCAGTCCCTCATCAGCTATCATAGGAGGCTGGTCAGATTGGACTCCACTGCAGTGTACTTTGGGAATAAACTAGTTTGCTTGTATTCTCTATTGTGTCATCGACTCTTCATTAGTAGAAGGCTAGAGGAGTTCGAGAGAGACCCGGGTGGCCCTAATTGGGTCACTTCCTTCAGTATGGGTGGAGAGCTGGAAAAATGTTTAACAGGAGTTTCACCAAAGGGACTTTCGCAACTACGTATATTATTATTGTGGCACCTGGACTTAATAAAATATGTCAGTTCCATAGGACCTATTTGTACTCAACATGTACAAAATTTGCAGCCAATTCAATACATCCCACAACATATTTGACTAATTGTATGTGTCACATAATGTTATGTTCTACCCACACTAGAGAGATCACAATTGATGCAAATTCTGCTACGTTACTAAGGTACTGATTTTTCAAAAAGTGATGCAACCTAATGCAGCTAAACAAATTGCTGCTCTGTGTTGTGACACAGGGAAAGTGCAGTAATCTGCCATATCTACTAATTAATGGGTAACTCCTGCTCTGTCCCTATGCTGGCGCACCCTTGTGCTGCCTAGCACCAATGCAGACCTCCTTGTACTGTAGTGCAAGGTTGCCTGCATGTATGGTAGGATTATTTTGGGCAGGAAGAGATACGTTCATGCACTAAAACAATCCTTTGAGGCATAATCCTCATTCTATGGCAAGAGGAAGTAACAAGGAGAAAAAAAAAATTTCCCCATGTTACACCTCTGTCAGGTAGGTGCACTATTTTGCCCAAACAAAGGTTTACAAGTTTTGGAAACCTGGGTTTGCATCAAAATACAAAGGCTGATGAATGGGAACATCCCTATTTCATCAATGTAATGACTAACTGACGCAAAGAAACACAAGGCAGTACTATGCACTGCCTTGAGTTATTTTGTATTTATTAAACCACGCAAAACTATGCAAAGTGGCTTTGCATGACTTAGTAAATGCCCAACAAGATTTTATGTCAGGGCTAAACCAAAATTTGATATAACCCCACAAACCCAAAGCACAATCCCAGCAATTTCACTTGGGAAAATGCTATCAAAGTCAAGTTAAGTCAAAAAAGATTGTTTATTTAGACCATTGGTCTTTAAACAAAAACAAACATACAAACATAACTGTCATCGGTTTATAAATCACCTCAAGTAAAAAACTTTATCTAACCTTTAAAATACTTCAAATATATTAAAAATTCTTCTAAAATAAATACAATATACCTGACAATTGTTTAGATTCCCAATATCATTCATAAAAATTGGTGTGTTTTTCATCAATCCACACTGGTGCTAAAACATCCACTCTACACATTTGTAAGAATTTTTTTAACTGCAAGCATAAACTTCCCCATTGCACATGCTACATCTGATGCGTGAATATCTAATAACAGATCTACTGCCTGTTCCCGATTCCTAACCTCGTATTTTAGGAAAATTGGACGTAGCCACAATTTTCATGCATCAAGAACATTTAGACAGTCCAATAAAATGTGCAAAATATTGAATTTTTCCCTATATTACAGGTGAACTTCGCTTCTGGGTCAATCATAGCCCTCTTAATTCTATCATTCTCATAGCATGGATTAATCCCAATCCTTATTTTTAATAATTCTTTCCTTAACCAGAGATTGGGAAGAAAATCCATGTACGGGAATGGTTGGCTGTTTTGCCAAGGTTTCATCATAAAGCATACAGATCTTTTCCCTTCCAAGTATTGCCTATCCATATCCCATGATATTTC
The DNA here is from genome assembly GCF_964204655.1 of Triturus cristatus. Lineage (NCBI taxonomy): Eukaryota > Metazoa > Chordata > Amphibia > Caudata > Salamandridae > Triturus > Triturus cristatus. Next base: position 1,131,323,875 of record NC_140583.1, read on the forward strand.
TTTCCCTGCTGTCCTAAGTTCCGTCTTAATTATAGTCGGATGAAAGTTCTGCTGGCTTACACCAGCCCTCAGTACCCTACACGCCATAGTCACTGTTTCTCTGACCCCCTTTGCCCACTTCATTTCACTCTGTAGTATCTCACATTTACACCAAAAGGATACTTTTTGCCCCTCTTCACAACCCAAGTATTGCCAAATTCTTTTTAGTGCCATGATTGCCTTTTTCTCCCATGAGACCATTCCAGTTTCTAGTCTTATAGCCTGTATCATGGAGGATCTAGGTAGGGGCAGTAATTTCTTTACACATTTTCCTTCTTCAACATTCAGCGCCATATAAGAACTGGGAAGGTACCATAGCCCTGAAAGCATTCAGGATTGGTCTATCCTTCATTTCTCCATAGATGGCATTACATTTTCTGAGGCCACTAACCGAGGATAGGGGCCGAATTCTTAGTGCATCCAGGTGAACTTTCCATATCATAGAATTCTCAAACCATATTCCTAGATATTTATACTCATTAACTTTCTCCAATTTTATGGAGTCTAGGAGCCAGTTGAAAATCTTCCCCTTTTTGCCAAAGCAGATAGTTTTTGGTTTTTCCAAGTTCGCTATTAGTTTCTTACGACTGCAGTAGTCACCAAACACTTTGAGCTTTCTTTGCAGACCTATCTCTGTTTGGTCAATAATCACTAAGTCATCTGCATAAAGTAAGCATGCAATATGTTTCCCATCTATTTTTCGGCTGGCCCTCCACACCGATCTCAAGGTGGCAGGCAAATCTGCTATAAATGAAGAGAAAAATAACGGGGCCAAAACACAACCCTGTCTCAGACCATTTTGAATCAGTATCTTCTGTTACAGCGTACCCTCTGTATCGAGAATAACCTGGGCCCAATCCTGATCATGTAGCCATTGTATTATAGACAGGAGCCCCTTGGGGGTATCTAAGTCCCCCAGCATTTCCCATTAGCCGTTCTCGATCTACCAGGTCAAATGTGGCCCGAAAGTCTACGAAACAGCAGAACAAACTACCCCCCTGTTCCATCGACTTCCGAGCCAATGCCCATAGCGCAAAGCAGTGATCAATTGTAGAGTGGCCCTCCTGGAAGCCACCCTGTTCTGGAGGCACCACTTTACTGTCCACAGCCCACTCCTTGAGTTTTTCCAAAATAATTTTAGAAAACACCTTTTCACTGATATCTAAGAGATTAATTAGCCTTTAATTTTTAGGTAACAGAATGTCTCCTCGTTTATGGATGGGTCTAATAATTGGCCCTCTCCAATTTACCAGAATTATCCCAGAGTCAAGGATGCTATTGAACATTTTGGTGAAAAAATCAGCCCACCAACCCGGTCTAGTTCGACTAATTACTGCCGGAAGATTATCTGCGCCCGCTATATGGGTAAGTGTTAACTTAGATATAGTTTGTCTTACATTAGATAACGTAAAAAGAAGCCTAATATCTTGTTCCACCTCAATCCATAATGTATCTTTCTGTTTTTCTTGACCAACCCCTTTACCATATAATCCTCCCAGATAACTCTCCCATGCCTCTTTGGTCACCACACTGTTCATAGACACCAGTTTGCTACCCGAGCCATCTTGGACTAATTTCCAAAAAATGTCTATATTTCTTGTTTCAATAGCTTCCAATAATCTTCCCCAACACTTCTCTTTATAGGTTCTTTTGTAATTTGTAATAGAATTTTCATATTGTTTCCTTAGTTTCTGTAGGCTGTTGAACCTATATAAATCATACTTTAGTCTTAACTGTCTTTTCTTTTTCCTTATATTCAATTTTAATTTTTTACATTCCTCATTAAATCAGTTCATATTTTTACCCTGATATCCCCCCTTTCTATGGTCCCTACGACTATTTCTTTTTAGATCCACCCTTAAACATTGCACCACATCAGAAATAAACTTTTTGAACCAATCAGGGGCTGATTTACAAGAAACTGACGCATCTGTTGAGATGCGTCAATTTCCCTGAGCCAGCCTGCGATACCCTTGCGCCACCATGGATGCGCCGTATTTACAATATGGAAAAACAACAGTTGATGGACAGAATGCAGAACAATGTCATACATTCACCCCGGTACAGAGATCTGGGCCTAAATCTATTTTTTTTTGCTCACCATGCCATTCCAGTTTGAACCCTGCGATATGCAACTCAGTCTTGACCCTGTGCCTCATGGGAACAGTCCAGCCCGAACTGCCAAACCAGGTTCTCCCTGGACTGGAAACAAGCATCCTAGGACCGGTTTCGGGGTTTTACCCCTCTTCAGCCCGGATAGCTTGATTCCAGCGGCATGGAGAGCACAGGACCCACGTCTGGGCATACCTGTCCCACTCGGGGTGACAAATGCAAAAACAACAGTTGATGGACAGAATGCAGAACAATGTCATACATTCACCCCAGTACAGAGATCTGGGCCTAAATCCATTGTTTTTTTGCTCACCATGCCATTCCAGTTTGTACCCAGCCACATGCAAATCAGTAGTGAACCTGTGCCTCATCGGAACTGTCCATCCCGAACTGCCAAGCCAGGTTCTCCCTGGGCTGGAAACAAGTATCCTAGGACCAGTTTCGGGGTTTCACCCCTCTTCAGCCAGGATAGCTTGATTCCAGTGGGATGGAGAGCACGGGAACCATGTCTGGGCATACCTGTCCCATTCGGGGTGACAAATGCAAAAACAACAGTTGATGGACAGAATGCAGAACAATGTCATACATATTCACCCCAGTACAGAGATCTGGGCCTAAATCCATCGTTTTTTTGCTCACCATGCCATTCGAGTTTGAACCCAACCAGATGCAAATCAGTCTTGACCCTGTGCCTCATGGGAAGAGTCCAGCCCGAACTGCCAAGCCAGGTCCTCCCTGGACTGGAAACAAGCATCCTAGGACTGGTTTTGGGGTTTTACCCCTCTTCAGCCAGGATAGCTTGATTCCAGTGACATGGAGAGAATGGAACCCACGTCTGGGCATACCCGTTCCACTCGAGGTGACAAATGCAAAAACAACAGTTGATGGACAGAATGCTGAACAATGTCATACATTCACCCCAGTACAGAGATCTGGGCCTAAATCCATAGTTTTTTTGCTCACCATGCCATTCCAGTTTTAACCCAGCCATATGCAAATCAGTCTTGACCCTGTGCCTCATGGGAACAGTCCAGCCCGAACTGCCAAACCAGGTCCTCCCTGGACTGGAAACAAGCATCCTAGAACAGGTTTCGGGGTTTCACCCCTCTTCAGCCAGGATAGCTTGATTCCAGCGGCATGGAGAGCACGGGATGGTAACAGTCCAGCCCGAACTGCCACAATTTTACAATATGGTGCAGCATGGGCAAAAGGATTGACAGATGCGTCAGAAATTCCGACACATCTGTCGGTGCTATAGTCACGCATTGCTAAAGTCGTGTCGCAAGCATGACGCAACTCCAGCAATGCTCTGGGATGCCTATTCTTATTGTACTGCGTCACTCCTTACGCCTGCTCCAAGCAGGCGTAAGGTTTTGACACAGTGGCGTCCAAGAAGTGACACAGTGAAATCTTGTAGATTTCACTGCGTCACTTTTACGAGGCTTTCTTGCGTGGGAACGCCCACCCTGCATACATTATACCTGACACAGGTATAATGTGACGCAGGGCTTTACAACGTGACACATCTCCCTAGATGAGTCACGTTGTAAATTGGCCGCATTGTTTACACCGTAGCTGCATCACAAAAGTGATGCACCGGCAGCGTAAAAGTATCGCAAGGGGCTTGTAAATTTGCTCCCCTGTATTTTCCTTGGAAGGGATTATCTCAAGTGTCTGGGCCTGTTGGAATGCTGCAAGCTTTCCCAAACACTCCTCTGATAAATGAGTAGTCAGTCGTCTGGGGTAATCCCCTTCCAGAGGGGTGATTGTGTTGCTTGAATTATTATTGCCTCCTACCATCTTCAGCGTCAGTGGCCAATGGTCACTTCCCTCCTCTTTCTTTACCTCAAATGCTCTAATGAGTTCAAAGTCCCAAGCATGAACAAAAATATAATCTTTGGTGCATAATTAATTACCTATCCTAAATGTGCCATTTGCTGGCCGATCTAATTCCATCCTTCCATTTATACAGACTATTTATACAGACTAGGCCCAATGAGCCCAGAAGCTTCCCTAGGGCTACCGCATCTTCCCCTAGGAAAACAAGTGGGTGTGATCTTACATGCTGCAAGTAGCTCTTTATACCCATGGTCGACACCACAGGGGTCCAGTTTATGGTTAAAGCCTCCCATCAGTATAAACAAATATCTGGGATGACCTCAATTAGATCTTGCACATATTTTTTTGAATTTTTCCATTTCAAATGTATACTTTTTATCTCTAATCCCCAGCATATAGACATTAACTATAATAATACCGTCATACTCTGGGGTGGGATACAAGAGAGTCGCTCTAACTGCCACTAACTATTCACACGTTACTTTTAGCGGGACCACCTTCTTGGCTATTTTAGTCAATTTCAAAGTTATTTGACCCCAGATGCACGCCCAAATTTCCTCTTTCTAGCTGGTGAGTTTAGTTGTGTGTACCCTTGTATCAGAGGGGTTTTGTCGCATAGACAGGTTTCCTGAAGGCATGCAATTTCGTGATTGTTGATTAGCCTTTTAAAATGTTCTGTTTTTGATATTCTGCTAAATCCATTTATATTCCAAGTGAGTATGCCCAGGCTAAGGGGCGACCCTCCCCTCTACCCTCCCCTCTAATCAATTTCGCTCTTCCAGCTTATTTCCTCATCGTCTAATGGTGCTAGTACGTTGTTTCTGTTTCATCTCCAGCTGCATCGAGTGCATAGGGTCTTATCACAATTTTGAGATCCTGTTTTGCTTCACATCCCTGATTTATCAGCCTAATTTGTCTTAGACTTAACCCTGTATGATTTAACAAGAAGGGTTTTTTGTCTTTATCCCATTCCAATGTTTCTTGTCTAGGGGTAAGACTAATGCCTTCTTTAAGAAACTCCTTCTCAGCGTTTAATATAGCTAACGTAGCCAGACGTGAATATAGCAAAACCTTTGCTATTTCTTTTCCCATGCTGTTTTGCGTAAATTCCACTTGTCTTAAATTGTTGAACCCTATATCACTCAGCTTTGGAAACTTGGAGAAAGAGAAGAGAAGTTGTAAGTGATTTAATGGACTCAATTTCTTTACCTTCTTTCCCTCTTTCTTTTGCTTTGTTATTTCCAGAAATAGCCATAAGTCATTGTCTAGTGGAATTTCCTTACCATTCCCTTTCCCCTTCTTTTCCTGCATTATCTCTTTTCTCTCATTGCCTCCCACTGATTTATTCCTATCTTTATCCCCCTCATATTTGCACTCAGTGCCTGTGCTTTAGCATTCTTTGACCTATTTAACACATTTTTTTGTTCACTGTCGATCCGCACCATGTCCATTACCTTTCTAGTACCAAATATTGGCGCTGCATTTCTTACACTGTGCTCAGATTTGTGAAGTTTGTCTGTCCTGCTGAGCCCTCCTTCTAAATTAGTGATTTCCTTTTCCTCATATTGTTTATCCATAATTTTCCCCTTCCTACACCTTTTCACCAATCTCTTTGACCTGGGTATATAATGTTTATATCTCCTTGGTTCACCTGCTTTCTTTCTGAGCATAAGATAACGTGAGATAAACACACATTGTTTTTCAATTTGCGGAAAGACTTCTTTCTCCCCTCCCCTCTGAAGGTGAGAACTTTCCAAAGATATTTCTTCACTGACGGGTCTAACAATCGAGGGCATATGATATTTTGCCCATCACTCCTGCCACCCCCCATAGGGCGTATGTTGCCCAGCACTCCTGCCACCCCCACCCATAGGGTGCCCACAACAGTGATTATTACTTCGAACATACAATGTAACTACCATCACATGTGTGACCAAAAACTGAGTGTGGCCTACACAAGACAAGCATCACTATAGCACTGTGTCAATGTAAAACTAACACCCCCTCACTGTGTAGAACAAAAGTTAAGTGTGTGGTTCCAAACTGCAGCAAATGTTGAGCATTGTGGTGATGGGGTCCAAAACCTTCCTCATCACAGTGACCAAAAGGTAAGTGTCATCATGGTCAAAGCTGCAAATGCCAAACATCATGTATGGTTCTTGGTCCCAACACATGAAACACTTTTGGGGCAAAGTAGTGGTTGTGTCCCATACCCACAGAGATGTGGTGAGGCTAACAGTGCTGTGAAAACCTAACATACTCTCGGCCATGTGCAGACAAGCACCACCCATGGGTGCTGACAATGCATAGTGTACAATGACACAAAAGCAGAAGTGACCATCACAAAGCATACTCACATCTCAAGAATAGACACACAAATCAAAACATCCTGTGTAGACTGTAGGTTTCAGGTCACAAACTCCCATTCCATGCCAGCAATGGGACTTAACAACCAGGATGAATGTGCAGAATGATGTGATATGACTCACAGGGACAGCAGGGAAAATCACAAAAACAACATCCAGACAATGTCCCACAACAGCAAAACCAATGCACTGGTGCAGATGCACAAACACAAACAGGCAACCTCACACTGCACATCTGACAAAACATGTGTGTGTGTGTTTCAGTATCCCCAGGCAACTACACAACACATGAGGGGGGCTGAACCACAGTGAGACAGATGTGGACACAGTGCCATACAAAAGTAACCCATAAATGGGTCCCCCTTAGTGGGCAATCAGACATTGTGAGATGAGAGGGAGCACAACAGACACATGTGACACAAGCTGGAATTAACAGCAACTAACACAGCAAGAGACTGACAAACAACAGCACTACCCCCAGGGACCAGACATTGGGGTGACACAAGCATGCAAGATACGTCCACTCTGCTGACAAAGGTAGATGTCGTACAATCTGTGAAACCCAGACATGTGTCCTGTGGCACAAACGTACATCCCACCTACACAAACGCAAATCACTCAGCATGGCCCATCATCCATGGACAAACGGAGCTAGGGGCCCATACATGCAAACATTTACATCAGTCCACCCTCAACACCACACACCCTGAACTGCACCAATGTGCATCTGTGATGCCCACATGGACAGGTGACATTGCACATGCACCCATGACTAACACAGTAATGTTGGGAGGAACTAAGGTGCACAGACTCATCTCACAAGTACAGTCTACAAACCTGGTGAATGACAGACATACTGCACATTATGCGGTACATGGCCACGACGTCAAAGCTCCCGTAACCTTCGGAATACCTGCCACAGTCCCAGGACAATGCAGAAGCCAAGGAGAACCACAAGACACACATGCTGACACCTGCCCACATTGCAGCTCTGAACCAGACAAGTGGGAGCAGTCACACACACATACACATGTCTCAATCACTGAAAGGTACCACCTAGGGACAACTACATGATATTGCGAACAAACAAGTGCCTTGGGTACCCCTGACTGTGCCCCATCTGCGTCTGACCACATCATCACCACTCAGAACTGACAAATCCCAATGATGAAACACCAATTAACAGTAGTGTGTCATGCATACACTGCCTGTGTATGAAAAGGGACACACACACACATGCTCACACAACACACACCATGGGCCCAGGCAATGTCACGGAACAACACACTTACTTGAGGGGACTCAACACCTGTGGAAGCTCAGCTGTGCCAAACATAGTCCCAGCAGTTCTCAGTCATGTCAGCAGAACACTTGGTCAGTCAGCCATCAGTTACCACACAATATAGGCTCTGGTCACAACAGCCTGGGTACGGGAGTGTCCCTTAAGTCATCTGTACATACTCAATATATATGTCCAGCAAGTTGCACAGAGGACCCAGTTGCTCCTACACCAATGATGCCCACACTTACATCTCCAGTGGAGATGTGCCCACAGTCAGGGAAATAGACAAATTGGACAGTGGGAAGCACATCATATGTGCATGTGTGCAAGCCACATATGTGACCTTGCAAATGAAATGTGTACAGAGATGTTCACAAATTGTTAATCATGACACACCCAGTTAGCTCCAGAGGATGATATGGATAACGACCAGAATAGGATACATATCTCATGGAGCACATGGAGTACCTCACATCAACACCTTAGTATTCAACATTGGAAATCCAGCATTACAACTGCAAGTTCATGCTAAACATCATCAACATAATGTACAGCTAAATCAAATTCACAAGGATAAAAAAAATGCTTTATTCTGCAATTTTTAAATGCAAAGTCCTTTCAAAACAAAGGCCAATGGCCAGTCCATATCCAAATGACAAAAAGTTAACTTGAGTGACAACTGTCACATGTTGCTTGCCTGCACTGGTAAGGACAGGGGACATCCCCTCGGAGGGGCATACATGGGGGTAGGCCAGGCCCCGCAGGGACAGGATCAGGGTTCAGCAGAAGGAGGCAGTGAAGGGGTGGTGGATGCAGGAGAGTCACTGGCAACTGCAGTGGAGCTGACTGAAGTAGTGGATGCAGTCACAACTGTGGGTCACAAGTCAGATGGAGTGGGTGCCGGCACAACTGCAGTGGGCAGGTCAGATGGAGTGGACTGGGTCCCCACTGCAGTGACCAAGTCAGACGGGATGGTCGTGGACTCCACTGCAGTGCCTAACTCAATCGGAGTGGAATGGGGTTCAGGTGAGGTCGGCAGGACAGAGGGGGGACACGGTCCCCACATCAGTGGCACAAACTGTCTGACTGGGGGTGGTGGGGGTGGAAGAGCAAGTGGTAGGGGGGAGGGCCTGAGCATTTTGGGGATGGTGTATCTGTGGGTGAGGAAACCTGGGGCAGGGTGTGGCGGGGGAACCTGTGGAGTGGTGGCCTGTGGGATGGAGGATGGAGACTTTGTCGTGGAGCTGCGGGGCGGGGGTGGGGCCTTGCTCTTCCTGCGCCGGGGGATTTACGGGTGAGGGCCTCAGTCTGACTGTGCCTGGGGGAGGGTGTCTGGGTGTGAGGGGCACTCCCCTCTGTGTGTGGGGACTTCCTCTTCCCCTTGTAAGCTGGATCTGCTGGGTCGGTGGGAAGAGGCCAAGGTCACAAAGGTAGAGCTTCTGGGGAGATGGGGTTGCAGGTGAGGCAAGGGAAGGGGGCTGGGAGGGAGAGGTATCGGAGGACTGCGGAGTGGTTGTGGATGACTGTGTGTGTGTCTGCAAACCATCCCCTGTGAGTGTGCTATCAGTCCCCTGAGGTTGCTTGTGTGCATGTCTAGCCCTTGGTTTGGGTGTTTGTGTACTGCCCGTGTCTGTGGGTTTGTGTGAATGTGCTGGTGTGTGTGTGCTTGGGACAGGTAGGATGCTAGGAATCGTGGGTAGTGCAGAGGTAGGAGGGGTGCGGGACTGTTGGAGGAGGGACACTGCTGCCGTTAGGAAGGAGGCCACGGACTGATTGGTCCTCTGTAGGGCAGACATGCCAGATGAAATGCCCTCCATGAACGACACCAGTTGTGTCAACAGACTGGTGAGTGCATGGAGGACACTCAGCATTGATGTCTGCCCTACATGGATCTGTCAAAGTAAGTCCACAGACTCCTCACTCAGGGCAGCAGGGGACACAGGGGCAGGGGGATGCGGTGCCTGGCACAAAGGAGAGATGCTCCCGAACACAGGAGCCTCCTCAGACCTCTGGGATGGGAGCCGATGGGAGGGTGGTGATGGTGGTGGTGGGGGCAGTGGCGGGGACAGCCTGACTAGCTGGGGTTTGGTGGCTGCTGACACCCGCCTCCACAAGGGAGTCATCCTCCAAGCTGCTGTGGCCCTCAGCTGGAATGGATGTTGCTGAGGACTCCTCGATGTGGCTCCACTCACCCTCCGTGCCACTGGGTCCCTCCGAATCCTCGCCTTCTGTCCCAGTCAGGCTCTGTGGCTTCTCCTGGTCCATGGAGCTGTCCCCTCCTGTGGCCGTGGATGTATCTGGATAGAATTATGAAAAAAGAGAACAACATCAGTCACCTGCACTGACTATACACACCACAGTGAGTACAGCACATCACAGGGCAAGCCTTGGCATCATCAGCTGAACACTGCTCAAAGTGCTCATACTGTTTAGAATAAGCCAATTGTCAGTCTCACCATCAACCATGGCACTCATATCCCTCCTGGACTTGCACCCATATTTATGTTGCATGTTGGATGCTAATACCCAAATGTGCCGACATGCACCACCTTCACATTTGTTGGACATGCAAGTGAACATGTAGGAGTATGTCACTATACACACATCACATCTCTTGCCACTGACTCTGTACAGGTGTCAGGATGAAGGGATGGCCAGAGTCTCATTTCACATGCTTGTGATGCATGCCAGCAACACACACTATGATGTTCTCATGTCCTGATAGTCAATGCCCCAATGGGGTGCATGGAGCACATTTGAACACAATGCAGGATCACTCATAGCAAGTTAAATGCCATGGCACTGGCATGCCTGGAAAGTCAGTCAACACTGTCTCCTGTCACAGGGGCAGGGCATCCAGACAACAGCAGTATGCACTGTGCCACAATCATAGCTCATGGGTAAAGCAAACTCTGCAGCTGACAATTGCACTTGCCCATCCCCTGCAAACAACATATCCCGGACCCAGAAGAGCCCACATCAAACAAAACAGACATATGAGTCTCTGCGAACACAACTCCCTGTACATGAGCACAACACAGTCTGCTGTGCATGAAACACAGCTTCCTGAAGTGCACAGTTGCATACACCATTGTGAACTGTCAAGTGATCACACACCTATATGTCACACAGGTCTTGTCTCTCATAGTCACATCTCTGATGTGCTGCTGACCCTCAAACTCATGAACACCCCAGTTGTACGGAAAAGGAAGCCACACCACAATGACAGAGAAGCAGGCACCTGAAGACACATGTCAAAGTCAAAATTTGCTTTATTCGGTTAAAATTTTAAAACCATCAAATCACAGAACAGTAATTCATTGTACAGGTAAATGCAATTACCAAAAATTTTTTTAACACAAAAAATAAATACAATACAATTTGGCACTAAATACAATAAAAGTATGTCTTTCAATTAATTCAGCCATATTACGATCTATAAAATCATTTCTCCTTCAAAATTCCATCTTCAACAGTTTGTTAAGCACAATACTCATTAGAAAATGAGGGGAATAACTAAGTGGACTGAGCCCTATTTCTACATCTTATAGCACCCACTATGAAGCTTGCAACCCCAAAACAAATCAGAGGAGACTCCAACATTTGTAGATAGGCCAACGCAGGCCTTACTTGCTCAAATTGACGATTCTTAAAAATCGGAAGAATATGTTTTTTACGCTGAGAAGAGTAAAATTTACAAAAAAATAACATGTGCAACGTATTTTGTTCAGAAATGTTGTCACAAGGACAAGGCCCCAAAGTTCCCTCTTTGAAAAAGCCTTTGGGGTAGGCCAAAAGCCAAGGGAGCATACCATGCTTAAATCTTATTAGCAAAAACAGATGGAAAGGTTTGTTAATATAGGTTAAGTAAGGCTGGATCTCACCACCTAAACTTAACATAACAAACCTCCTAACTGTCGGTTTCCCCAACTCATCTCCTTCCCTTGACAACATTGCTCTAGTCAAAAATTGTGTCTTAAGGGCCTTGATTTTCTCTTTACTCAGCGCACAAGGACTGTTAAACAATTCGAGACAGCCAAGTGACTTCAGGTTGTTTTTAATATAGCAGATCCATGGGATAGACATAGCTTCATCTAGAGACAAGCAATCTTGAATAATTTGTTGGTTTAGATTTGGTGGCTGCTGCGCCCAAACCCTAAGCCAACCTAATAACGGGGCCACAGATATTTGGTCATTGAGATATCCCACCCCCAGGTCCTCATGTATGTTAAAAGTTGGTGCTGAAGGGGGAAGAGACAACAGTTTCCGAAAAAAAGTATTTTCTACTGTTTGGATGTCAGGTGAGGCCTTATAACCCCAGACCTCACTACCATATAGGGCCATGGGAATACACTTACCTCTATAGATTTTCATTAAAGCAGGAAGCGGTTTATACCCCAAACGCTTTGCAAAGCCCAACAGAGCACCTGTAGCTCTAACAAGGTTATTCTTTTTCTGAGCACGTTGCATGACCCAGGATATTCTATCGTCAAATACAATCCCTAAATATGGGAAGGTCTGCACTTTTGTTAATTCCTGCCCATTACAGAAAAATGTCACCCTTTTCGCCCTCCCCGTACCTATTGACATGGAATGTGATTTTTTAAAAATTTATTAATAAGTCTAAAGAGACCATAAAATCATAAAATCCATTTAAAAGAGCTTGTAAACCTCTCGCGGTTCTTGCCAACAGAACGTTGTCATCCGCATATAGTAATGCGGGGATCATTTTTGAGCCGGCTTTGGGAATATCTTTACTAACCGAGGTTAAAACCACGCCCAAATTATTAATGTAAAGCGAGAAAAGTAGGGGGGCAAGAATGCACCCCTGTCTTACTCCACGCTTTACCTGCCAAGCGTCTGTCTGACTCCCGTCTTCACTATAGCGGACAACTGCGGTAGTGTCCTCGTGGATAACAGCCAAAAAAGAAATCAGTACCGGATCAAGCCCCAAAACGGCTAATAAAGCCCATAATTTTTGCCGATTTACAAGATCGAAAGCAGTGGACAAATCCATAAAAGCTAAATGGAGGTCCCCCTGCTTAGCGACCGTGTATTTCCCAATAATGAGATGTAAATTAAGGCATTGACCTACAGTACCCCTTCCTTGTCTGAACCCATATTGTAGGTCAGAGATTATAGATTTCTCCTCCAACCACACTGTTAAGCGAGCAAGGACAACTTTACCCATTACTTTCATGGCAGAATCCAAGAGAGAAATAGGCCGATAACAAGCCGGATCTTCTCTTGAACCTTTTTTAAAAAGAGGGACAATAACAGCTTTGCCCCAAGATTTAGGAGCACCGGCTTCAGATGCAGCATTAAAAACACGAGTTAGAAGTTTTGCCCAAAACCTTGAGTCAGCCCTATAAAGATCCGCGGGAACTCCATCTGGTCCTGGGGCTTTACCTTTTGCCATTGACTCAATGGCCTTCAGGACTTCTTCCTCCTTAAAAAGGATTCTTAAGGCTAATGTACTATCCGCATAATTTACTGGATTAAGTTCTTGAATCTCCGAGTAAAGACCACTAAAATGAGCCACCCATCTGTCTGGCGGGATGAGACATTCTTTGTTAGTATTCTCCAGTTCATCAAAAAGAGGACTATTAATCACCTTCCAGAACTGGCTACTATTTTTCTGGATACTTGCGTCGGACAAATCATCCCATGCCTTATTTTTAACTAATTTTTCCTGTCCTTTATTGCTTTTTTGTAACATCTTTTAGCCTCTGCTATTTTACTAGGGTTGTTACCGGATTCTTTCAATGCCGATAAGAGAGCAGAATGAGCACTGGAACAAGCATGGTCAAACCAGTTTTTAAATTTCTTGGGCCTTGGTCTCTCATGACTGGTAAGATTCCCCACAACTTGTTTAGTTATTTTATCAAAGGCACCCAGAATAACCCTCGGTTGTGCCACTGCCGAAAGACACAAACTAAAATCCTCTTTTTTACTTTCATATAAGTTTTCAAGGAAATCGGCCGGGGTAATAACATCCCATCTCAATCGTCTTCCCTGACTAGTAGTCTCTAGATTTGTGTTGCAGATCGAAGGCAAGGGAACATCTTTCCTCAAGGCCTTAACTTTGATTTCCAGAGTAAGAGGATTGTGATCACTTAAGGCATTTTGCGTAACACGAAAAGTACCCAGTAAGTTCATCAGTATGCGAGATACGAAGATGTAGTCAATTGTACTACAATGACCTTGACCCGTAAACGTAGGGACGGGAACCAACAAGTCTTGAACAGGCATGTGTAAATAATAGGCCGATACCATACTCTCTAAATATATCCCACCCTTAGAGTGTTCAAAATGGATAGCCTCATGCGGGCAAAAATCATGATGGTTATTTGCAAAACAATTAAGAGGACATACATGAATATTAAAATCGCCAAAAAGTAAAAGCAAATAAGGTTTAACATTAATTGCATCATACTCGGCCAAGAATCTGAACAGTGCTTTGAGATGCTCTAACTCATCCAATCTAGTGAATGAGTTATAAAAATTAACCACCAATAATGATGGCAAATTAACACATTCCATTTTCACCGCTAAAATATGAGTAGAATTGGTCACTAACAGCTCCATACTATATAATAACTTTAGACTGAATAATAACAAAAGACCCCCTCGTGGTCTCCCCATGACAGAAGGCACAGCGTATTTGGTGAAGGACTGATACCCATCCAGGTAGTAAGGATCTGTAGCCTCCCATGTTTCTTGCAGAGCAATTATATGATAAGTGGAAAGAAAAGCCCTCCAGTTTTAATCACCTCTTTTAGAGCGAAGACCAACAATATTCCATGATAAAGTAGTAATTATATCTATTGCTGGAGTGCCTCCTACACACTCTCGCTCTTTTATTAAACAATTTTCCAAATTAAATGAAAGAGGTAGTGGATCAGCTTCTACTCCATAATTAGGCAACTCAACACCTAAATTATCAGAATTAATGATTGGAGCTATTCCGCTCCTAACTGCAGAAACTTCATCAGGACGCCTCTGCGTGACTCTTGTAACAGGCTCTGTCTGTAAAGGTAAACTTTTAACTATTGGAGCACTGGAATTGACAATATTATCCACAGCAGGTATCCTGGGAGATAAAAACCAAAAAGAATTGGAAGAAACTGCACTGGATATGTTATTATGGGTATAAACTCTGTTGGCCCTGAGTCAGTCATTAACATCTAAAGTACTAAGGACTTCATATCTATTACTTAATAGCAGTGTTTTACTTGCAGGGACGTGCTGAAAGGTATGTTCTCTCATTCCTACAGGCCCCAAAAAAAGTGGTGGATAGAAAAAGCCCAATGGGAGAACATTAACATAGTCCTGTTGAATTCTAATAGACCCTGCTTGTCTTAAAATGTTTTCAACTATATCGGGGGAACTAAAATTCACAACGACGCAGTCACCCTTCAGAGTCTTATTGGACTTCCCCACCCAAGGAACCCTTCTCACCATTTTAAAACAATCAAAGAGGTGACTCCCCAAGACTGTCTTCCCAGCCAAATAGTGGAGGGCTTTATTTTTCAGGGAGGACCAATGCTCTTCCTTGCCATCACAAATTTTCGGGACATTGGCCAAAATAACCGTATATGGGCAGGCCTCTGGTGGCAAATTTAGTGGGCGATCCTTATGTATAGGCTCCCCCCGAGAACTTTGTCTTTCAGTATGACCCCTCGACCCTGGGCTAACACCATTGATTCCCCGAACAGGTGGTAAGGGGTTTATAGGGCCAGCAACAGGAGTTGACATAGACTCAACCAGTTCAGACACTCTAGAAGTGACTACACTTAGGGGATGTAGATCAGATGGATTAGACCTTAACACCGGTGCACTTTGACCCGCTATATGACGTTCAATGAGAACAAGTCTATCGTCAATCTTACTAAGTCTATCCAAGACTGGCGATACAATCTCCCTCAAACGCTCGTCCAACAGCTTAATCAAATCAACTGAAATGTCCCTCATAGTAGCTACATCCCCTTGGGCCCTATGTTCAGTAAGCCCATTTCCCTTAACAGGAGTTGCCTCAACCACTAAACTACCTTCCGGATGAACCAACCCTTTACCAGGATCTTTGTTCCTAGGTTGTTTAGCTTGTTGGCGGTTTCCTTTGGGGGCATGAGTAGCTTTTCTCTTACCCTTGGGTACTTTAACAGGGGCAACAGAAGGGGTCTTTAACTGCCTAGTGCGTGAGGCTGGGGGGGAAAGAGAAGGACTAGAGACATTCATCGAAAAATGGGCACTGGAAAGACAGGACTCTAAAGCAGGGCCAGAAGAGATAGAATGAGTAGCCTGTGTAGAAACAACTGAGTTAAGCTGGGTAAAAGGCTCTAATGACAACCTTCTTTCCACAATTTCAATTTCTTTTGACACAGCATTTTCAGCTTTTTTTAAATAAGCGTCTAGGGTCCCTGACCCCCCCGCTATAGAGCCTTTGTTGTAGTTTTTCGCCATAGCGTATTCTACAACAGATGCCTCAATACAATTGTAACAACAGCAATCAAAACATGAAAGACCTTAACAGTGCAAACCTCACAAAACCGACCAGGTGTTAAAACAAACAGTCCCACAGAACGTATGGTACCGGTTAGAGGGGTGGCCCAGCCCAGCCTTGTCCAGCCCCGGACGGCCACAGACGGCCCGCCCTTTGCCCGGGCTTCGCCCGGCACGTCCCGCGCGCGTCCCGCGAAGCGGGCCTCTTCCCGATTTGTAGGCGCCTCCTGGCGCTGTCGCGGCGTCAGGTCGACGCGCCGCCGCTGGGGCTGCCGGGAGTTGTAGTCCCGGGGAGGCGACGCGAGAGATGAGGCTTCCCTGACGCTGGCGCTGGCGCTCTGCTCCCCTGGACTCTCGGCGATGGCGGTGTCAGCGCGGACCAAGGGTCAAATGGCAAGTCACGGCGGTGAGCAGCTGGTTTCCCCCGCTCTGCCGGCCTCTTCCTGATTGGAGGCGCCTCCTGGCGCTGTCGCGGCGTCAGGTCGACGCGCCGCCGCTGGGGCTGCCGGGAGTTGTAGTCCAGGGGCGGCGACGCGAGAGATGAGGCTTCCCTGACGCTGGCGCTGGCACTCTGCTCCCCTGGACTCTCGGCGATGGCGGGTCAGCGCGGACCAAGGGTCAAATGGCAAGTCACGGCGATGAGTAGCTGGTTTCCCCCGCTCTGCCGGCCTCTTCCCGATTTGTAGGCGCCTCCTGGCGCTGTCGCGGCGTCAGGTCGACGCGCCGCCGCTGGGGCTGCCGGGAGTTGTAGTCCCGGGGCGGCGACGCGAGAGATGAGGCTTCCCTGACGCTGGCGCTGGCGCTCTGCTCCCCTGGACTCTCGGCGATGGCGGTGTCAGCGCGGACCAAGGGTCAAATGGCAAGTCACGGCGGTGAGTTGCTGGTTTCCCCCGCTCTGCCGGCCTCTTCCTGATTTGTAGGCGCCTCCTGGCGCTGTCGCGGCGTCAGGTCGACGCGCCGCCGCTGGGGCTGCCGGGAGTTGTAGTCCCGGGGCGGCGACGCGAGAGATGAGGCTTCCCTGACGCTGGCGCTGGCGCTCTGCTCCCATGGACTCTCGGCGATGGCGGTGTCAGCGCGGACCAAGGGTCAAATGGCAAGTCACGGCGGTGAGTAGCTGGTTTCCCCACATGTCACTAAGCACAACCTACAAGTTGATACACAGGTGTAGGATTACAGACTGTTTCTAAATGCCCTTGAGTAGGCATGACTGCCCAGGTCTACGTGAAACAGTGTTTAGCCCCAGACAGTAGTCAGGTGGCTAAGCAAGTGTGACACACTTGATATACATACTCCTGAGTCACACAAATTGGAGTCCCCTGCTGCATGGGTTTGTTTGAAATACCAGCAACACAACAAAAGCTAGGGGGAGGTCCAAGGGAGAGGTTTAAAGACCTGCAGGTTGTGTTTCCCTCAATCACTAACACAATAACCACAAAACAACCTGGGTCTGTGCAGAATCAAAAAGATAAACCAGGAGACAATACTCACAGCTGTTCTGACATCTCTTTAGGAGAGAAACCCTTCTAGAACAGGACCCATCATTCACAGAAGGTGGTTATTTGTCATCATTTGGGTCTGTGATTCTCAGAGTGACGAACCTAGTCTAGACATATTGACCAGGGAGCGCACAGAGAGAACGCAAAAAAGGGGGGTTGCTGTCAGATCTCAATATGTGTCAAAACGACAGTGTACCCAAAGGTTCTGAAGGGGATCCTAAAAAAAGCAGCACTAAATAATAATTGGTGAAGATAAAAATGACTAGAGGAAATCAAATGTTTGTTATTAGCAGAGTGCCCCTGTCATAATTAAAAAGCAGTATGGCAATTTAGCAAAAATTCTTTATCATTATGCTATTGTCCATATTAGTAGGGTCGACATGTTTCTGCCCAATTTGATCTATAAGTATCTGGGCTTTCCTCAGGACCTTAGATGCTGCTGCTATAGTGAAAAAATGTGACAAAGAATATGTCAAAAATTAGTTTAAATGAAATTGTTTTTAAATGAAAATCCTACCGCACCGGTCAATTCTTGAATTTCAAGATATCGTGAACCGGATACCTAGGGGAGCAAAAAGAACAGTTAGTGGTAACATATCTCCTGGTGTACTTAGATTCAGCAATTGGTCTATTCTCTTAGATGACTCAATAAAAGCATTCAGTAATTACTTAAAAGCACTTAGTAATTGAATTAAGCTGCACTTACCCATAATCATTGGGTTGCGCCCTCACCTCAACCTGGTCCTTACTCAGGGAAGGGGGCCCCGCTCTATTTAAAAAGGAAGACAAAATCAGGCTCCATTTTATGATGCCCAAAGCATAGCCTTCAAGTTAGTATTGGCTAACAGCAACGAGACTAATCTAATGCACACTCACGTGGAATGGAAAACATACTGTCAAAGTCAATGGACCTATATCGTGGTGATAGTCTAAGTGGCAAAGTGCCTATAACTACGTAGTGTTTGTAGAAACAGAGTGTCTCTTTGTGACTAAATAGTCACTGTCTGTCTGAGATCATTGAAAAAGGTTTTCATTGAAAAAGTGTTTACAGAATGAACCGCTATTCCATATACCCATGATGGGGTATGTTTGTTAGTCACATTTCATATTCAATACCAAAATAGATGTAACTTAATTGTTCACAAGGAACAGGACAAAAAGACTATAAGAATCTCTTAGGGAGTAGCCAGTACCTCGCGCTAAAATAAAGTTAATAGGAGAAAAGGTCAAGGAAGAAAAGGGAACGCCAAACTCACCTCTCCGTCGGTACCCCAGGGCGGTCTTTGAGTAAAGACCGGAGGTACCGCCGAGGTGGCCTGCGCGCTCTTTATAGCCCAAAGATCTTAATTGGTTGCAGGTTCGCGTGTCCGAAAAGCTGGTTAAGCTAATGCCTGATCAGAAGTCTAATCTAGTGCGCATGTGCAGAAGAAGCAACACTAGACCAAAAGACAGAGAGGCTATTCTAGTGCGCATGTGAGAGATCAGCGACACTAGACCAGTAGCTGGTGTACGGACCTCCGCGCTTTCAAGGTAGCGCTCAAACAAGCGCATGCGTGTATGGAAGACACATTAGTGCACAAACCAGCGTATGCGTGCTGAGTGTGTCTGAGCCCTTCGTTTAATCGGAGAAATAAAAGGACAGGGCTGGATTCTGTACTAATGTCAGCGCCCGTTATATTCCGCTCAAATGTACAGAGATGGTATATTCAAAACAAGAAAAAGCACAGTTGCTAGCGGTTCGTAATGTACTAGCAGATCTTTAATAGACGGCATAATCAGTATCATAAAATATCAGTAAATATTAGGTGCATCCTCAATCTATGCCAAAAACGATTTAAACAAAAACAATTTGTAATTCATAATCGGCATATGTGAAATGAACAGTAGAAGAGTTGTCTCACAGTAAGATAAGATATAATATACCTAGAGATGCCGACAATTGTTCTTTCATATGAATAATGAAAGAGACACAACAAAGATGGTCTGTCACATGAGAGCTTCAAGCTCAAAATATCGAATAGTTGTATCGATATCTAGTATCGACAGTTTATAAATGGGTTTATAACAGCAGCCAAGGAATATTGTCATTCAGCCCTATGGTATCTGAGTGTAATCGATTTACCCATCGTTGTTCTCTGCGTAGCAGGAAGTGTTGGACATCTGTTATGTGTGAGGGAATAGGGGGTTGTTCTAAAATAACCCAATGTAGGTCAGTTTCTTTATGACCTGCTGCAATAAAAGGATTCGTGAGTTTCGTCACACTTTTTTTGCAGCGTATATTACTCTTGTGTTCTGATATTCTTATCTTGATCTTACGAGATGTCATGCCCACATAGTTCTTCTTACATGGGCATTTGATCAGATAAATGACTCTCTCACTATTACAATTGGTGTGTTTGTTCAGAATCCAAGGTCTATTCGTGCCAATGTCTACCTCTGTTGTATGCGAGGTCTGTGGGCACACCGAGCAGGTGCCACAAGGAAAATTGCCTTTAACAGGAGGTAAACCCCATAGTGTGGTGTTGTCAGAACTTCTTGTTTCTCTGGGACGTGTGTGTATCAACTGATCGTTTATATTAGAGCTCCTTTTGAAAGCAAAGAGAGGCGGAGGTAGAGCTTCTCCCTCAATCTTAAGCAATTTCCAGTTTTTTAGGATGCTCTTCTTCAATGCGTTGGAATAACAGCAATCTGTGTTGACGCATGTAATTCTTTTATCTCCTTCGACCGCTGGGTTGCGAATCCTCTTTTCAAGGAGAGCCTCTCTGTGATTATTGACAGCCCTTTTCATAGATGTTCTAATGATTTTTTTAGGGTATAGTCTATCAAGGAGCTGTGCTGAGAGATGAGAGGCATGTTCTCGATATTTAGAGAGGTTGGAACAGTTCCGACGTATCCGGAGAAATTGGCCGAATGGTAGATTCTCCCTTAGAGCTTTCGGATGGAAACTCTGAAAATGTAATAAGGAGTTACGAGCCATTGGTTTTTTGTATAGTTCAGTACTAAGCACGCCATCGTTGGAACCAATTAGTAAGTCCAAGAAGGGCAGGCTGATCTTAGAAAATTCGCAGGTGAATTTTAAGAATTCATTTCTGTTATTGAGCCAACTATGGAAATTCTTGATTGTATCCGCAGAGCCTCTCCATACGACCAAAATGTCATCTATATATCGCTTCCAGGTCAAAATATGACACAGAAACGGATTGTCTGCAGATAGAATTTCTGTCTGCTCAATGTGGTGAACATATAGATTTGCTAGAGAAGGAGCGAAAACACTTCCCATGGATGTTCTGTAGAAATAGTTCATCCTCAAACTTGAAAAAGTTTTCCTTCATGGCTAACGCTGCACAAGACATAATGAACTCGACTGGTGTAGTGCTCTGAAGTTCCACTTGTTCTAGGAGCATTTTGACGACAGACAATGTCTCATCTTGGGGAATACAGGTATATAATGACTCCACATCAAAGCTCACCAGGAAATCTTGTGTGGCGTCAAATGGCATACTATCCAGGATACGTAACAAATCCTTAGTGTCTTCAATATAGGTGGCCATTGCTCTCACAAGGGGCTTCAAGAAGAAATCTACAAAAGTAGAGAGTGGTTCAAGGAGAGACCTATCCCAGAAATTATAGGTCTCCCGGGCGGTGGTATGATCCCTTTATGTATTTTTGGTAACACATAAAAATATGGAGTTACCAGATGTAGAGTCTTAAGAAATATAGCCTCATGGTTGGTAATCCAGCCTTGTTCCAATGCGTCAGCTACTGATTCTTTGATGGTCGCCATAAGTCTTTTTGTTGGATCCAACTTCAGAGGGTAGTAGAACTTCTTGTTATCAAGCTGCCTTTTACATTTGCGTCTATATGCTTCTGAGTCCATTAAGACCGTGGCTCCCCCTTTGTCCACGGGTTTTACAATGATTGATTTATCGTCTGATAGTGTCTGAAGGGCAAAACGCTCTTTGTTTGAAAGGTTGGTAAAATGTCGATTCCCAGTTTGGAAGAGAGTTTCAGTGTCTCTCAAGACAGCCCTCTCGAAAGTGAGCACTTCTGGTGGAGTCAGATGAGTAGGTGGGGTAAACGTTGATTTAGGTCGTAATCCAGTGTTTATATTTGTACTTTCCTCATCATCTTGCAGAGGTTTATCCTTGAAGAAGGCACGTAATCTTACCTTCCTGAAAAAACCGGCTCGTTCTTGTCTAGTCAGAAAGGGATCTCCTTTATACGTGGGGACATAGCCGAGTCCTTGCTCTACCTCCTCCTCTCTTTGCAGTTGTAACACATATCAAGGGCACACACGGATCACATGTCAGATCTCAGGCATTGTGTAAACAATTGACCCACAGAGTCATGGTAACAGATGCTGTCCGGAAAATGAAGCATAGCTGACTGCAGGGACACAGTGCCCTAGTGACACAAGCAACAGACTGTAGGGTCCACACCTGTGGATCAGATGAGGAGGGTGTATCACACAATTGAGGGACATGAGTCCTGGACTACAAGACCTACGTAATGTGGAAGTGTGACCAGGTCAAAAGATTCCAAATAGCATGTCAGACATAGTACACAGATTAGGCATGGGCTTACCCCCTCCTTGCTGCTGTCTGGCCTTCAGCTGCCCATCCAGGTCCGGGAAGACCACCGTCAGGATCCTGAGCATGTGGGGAGTCAGGGTCCGGTGTCCGCCTCTCCTGCGAGGAGGCGACAGCTTCAGCTAGACCCTTCCGATCTTCCGGGTCCAGCCCTGAAAGTCCTGCCACCTCTTCTGGCAGTTGCGGATCCAGCGCTTGTAGACCCCCACCGATCGAACTGCCCGGGCGATGGTCAGCCATATCTCCTGCTTCTGGTGGGCATCAACCTGTGAGGATGACAAAGTTAAAAGTCCATTAACACACATGGTCCATATTTGTGCTGCACACAGTTGGATATACATGTCATCATCACAAAGGAAAATGAGTTACACAGGTAGTGCACCCATGGAAATGGACTAATGCCATGCATGTCTGACATGTTAACAATGCCTGAGAAGTTTAAACTTGCACAAATGCACTTTACCTGCAGAACACCTGTTCATTACATGTACCTACACATTTTGGGGGATGAAAGTACTCAGTGAGTACGCTTGCCACTGGTGTACACACTGCTAGTACTGCTAGTCAGACATGCACAATTCAGAAGGCAGTGGACTGCACACTCACCTGCTCCCCTGGTTTCCCATACAGCTTGCTGTACTGTGGAAGGAGCCCGTCCAGCAGGGCCTGGTTCTCCTGCTCAGTGAAGGCTGGGGCCCTCTTAAGAGTACGTGCCATAGCAGGAGCCAGAGGATGCAGAGACACCAGCAGTGGTAGCAAGGATGTGGTCCAGTAGCATGTAGTGCAGGCAAGTGAGCTCCCTGGGGGCCAGCCAGCCTTATATCTGTGCTGCAGAGGCAGAATCTGTGCCATGTGCCCCAAGTGATAGGTCCAACATGGTTGCATTCTATGAATCTGGCCAATCCTTGGAACTATACGAATCATAAACGTCTTCGCATCGTTCAAATCTTCACCTTCATAAATTCCTAGGAATTGCAACATTGTTGTAGGCATCCAACTGAATTTTCAGTGCACAATTCGTACAAGTTTTGAATCTGCATCCGTCTCCATGACAGTCCAGAGCCGATGGATGAGCATGACTCGGTCAACTGACTGTACAATGCGTAGTTTGAAAATACACAAGGACCCGTCTCCATACGATTCAATGGGCAAGGGGTACGCCGGTTGTGAGAAGGTGGCGTGATATATGCTGTCCACTAGTTCTAGTGGGCACCTTGAATCAGTCCAAACAACCCCTTATGGTGATAGGTAAAAGACAACCTTTATTGAAAGCTATCCTAGTGTTAGCTATGGAGAGCAGCCTTCAGGCTAAGTCTGGAAGGAATGTATAGCAGCTTGTTTTACCAGTCTATAATCTCTTGAATGAACAAATGAAAGGACAACCACACCAGGTATATATTTAAAATATATGTTTTTAGGTTAACACACACCCCTCTAGTCTCTTTATGAGACTGGAGCTCGAAGTACTTAAGTTACAAGATAGCAATCATCAGTAAAAGCACAAATACACGTTTGGGCCCTAGGGGCGTACCAAACCATATACCAAATAAGTGGTATAAGAACCACGACTGGAACAGGCACTAGGCCTATTGCCTCTAGAATCGCTGGGACCCCAAGGAACCACCCAAGGTAGTGACACAGGGGACCCACGGGGACCATATGCAGTGTGTAAACACAACCGCGGGTTCCTATTATCTTCTATGGGCAATGTCACGGTTGGAATTTTAAATATTAGGGACACTTCTGATCGAGTCTGGACCAAACCCTTTTGGACTTTCTTGGGCTAGCACCCATGTGAGCACCGGAGTGCTCGAGTTACCTCACCCTGGGAAGTCGGGTGCATAGGTGTCTTTAGGTGTCGGGTCGCGTCGTCGATTTAAATGGAAGCCTGCAAAGAACTGCTGCTGCCATGAAGAGGAGAAGTGTCCGAAGAGATGCAAGCCTGGATCTAGGAAGTAAGGAACCTGAAAGCAGACGGGACAGAGTCTGGGTCACTAACCAGTAACCGAGGGCAGGATAGACCAATGCCCCCAGATGTCGGGTGCTTCAGGTGAGTTGATGGGTGTCTTGACTCTTCAGCCACGAGGTCCAGGAGGCATCGACGAAGTCAATGAGCCGGATTCAAGCTGTCCCACAAAGTCTGTCAAGTGCTGCGGTGTCGGCGACCAGATTGGACCCAACAAACCTTGGCAACGGCGAGTCACTGGAATTCAGAGACAGGACTGCGGTGCAGACCAGCAAGGTCTGAGGGACTCACCTAGCAAGGGTAAGTCAGGGCACGTCTGGAGCAACCAGGAAAGCCCAAGCAGAAAAGGAGTTTCCTTCATGGGGACCTGCTAGCCAATGGGCTAGTGATTGTGAAAGAGCCTCAAGCGGTCGCACTTGAAGCGGGCCCACGGGTTATTCGTGGAGTGGAGGCCCACAATCTTCGGTGCAGGAGATGCTCAAGGCTGGGTCTACTTGGAGCCCAAAGCACAACTTCGCGGAGGACCAGGAAGATAGTGTTGCTGCAAAAGTTCAAGATGTCCAGGGGTCACGGTTTCACGTCACCCACGATAGCCACGGGCCTCAGCTTTGCTGTGGACTCAGGGTAGCCTCGGGGAAGTCTGGAAATCCATGTCTGGGGATGCAGAGACTTCGGCGTCTGGTGGGAGCTTCAGAATTGCAGACTGGTCAGTTGCTTCTTTGGTGCCTGCCAAGCAGGGGAGTCACTCCTTGACCCCAAGGAAGATCTCTTCAGTCTTTTAGTCAGGATAAAACATCGAAGGTCCAGGATGTATGTTGCAGAGTTTCATCCAGGGTAATCTAAAGTCCTAGGGACTGGATTCCTATACTTATAGTAAGTTTAAGGAATGGACTAACTCTAAGGCCCCACCTATGGGTGGGCCAGGAAAGAGGGGTGGTTACACCCATTTCCTTTGTCCAGTTTTGCGCCAGAGCAGGGGCAGGTAGCCCCTGCAACCGGTGTGAACTGGAGTATGCGCAGGGACACCAAGTGTGCCCCCAGTGCAGGACTTCAAAGCACCAGATAGTGCTCCCGCCCAGCCCCAATACACATCAGCCTGTCTGGTGAGGTGGGGACACCTCCCCTCGGTAGGAAACCTACTGTCCAGGCCTCCCCTGCCGGAGTTTCGATCAGCAGCAGGAGGCCAGACCCATGTCTGTGGCAGAGGCATCCATTTTGTGATGCCAGGGCTCAGGAAAGTCCTACCGGGTTTAGCTAGTGTGAACATGTCTCTCCCTCTAGAAGGGTGGAATGCTACCCCCACCACCAGAATTGGCAGGGGAGTAGTATTCCAAAGCGTTTGACACCAACTACGACATGTTTTGATGCAGCCATCCCAAAGTTAGCATTTACCGCGAGGTTATAATGCACTTAAGAGTATATGGTATGGCTGTATCACAGAACAGCCATAAGGAAGTATTTCCGAAAGCTGCAGAGGGGCTCAGCTCATGCTTGGGCACCCTCTCACAGAAAACCAAGCACTCTGTCTTCAGGATTGTCAAGGCCTGCCATAGGAGTGGCTTGTAGGTTTATATGTGTCTGTATAGGGTAGTGATATAGGTAGCCTATACCACAGTAAGGGGTGCAAGCACACCCTTACCCAGGCTGCAGTAGCAGACCTGTGGGGCCATTTTGGAGTGCTTCCCAGGGGTGGCATAATATATGCTGCAGCCCCTGGTAGGCCTCTGAGGTACGTATGCCCTAGGTACATAGTATACCCTATACTAGGGGCTTATAAGGCACTCCAGAATCCAATTAGATATGTACCTAATGTACATGGAAACCATTTTAGAGAGGAAGCAGCTAGGCTGTGGTCCTGATTAGCAGGGCCACAGCCAGACTAAGGTCGAAAAACAGTGAAACACCAGCAAAAAGTGGGAGTACCCATGTGAAGCAGATCCTACTCTCCTACACCGATCTCGGACCATGCCTGCCTGACGCGTATGCATGATAGTCACCCGCATCGGTCCTCATTGCAGTCAATGGCTAAGCGTACGCACGGCTCGGTCCTGAACTGTGCAATGCGTACGCATAGTCACCCACGTCAGTCTTCATTGCAGTCAATGGCTAAGCGTACGCACGGCTCGGTCCTGAACTGTGCAGTGCATACGCATAGTCACCCACGTCAGAGCTCATTGCAGTTAATGGCTAAGCGTACGCACGGCTCGGTCCTGAACTGTGCAATACGTACGCATAGTCACCCGCGTCGGCCCTCATTGCAGTCAATGGCTAAGCATATGCACAGCTCGGTCCTGAACTGTGCAATGCATACGCATAGTCACCTGCGTCGGTCTTCCTTGCAGTCAATGGCTAAGCGTACGCACGGCTCGGTCCTGAACTGTGCAATGCGTACACATAGTCACCCGCGTCGGACCTCATTGCAGTCAATAGCTAAGCGTACGCACGGCTCGGTCCTGAACTGTGCAATGCGTACGCATAGTCACCCGCGTCGGTCCTCATTGCAGTCAATGGCTAAGCGTACAGACGGCTCGGTCCTGAACTGTGCAATGTGTACGCATCGGTTCTCATTGGTGTGACTATTTGACGGCTTCAACAAACAATTACTTGCCAGGGACTCAGGTGCACACCTACCACACTACAGCATTGGCCACACAGTTTCCCATGGCATGTAAGGCTGCATTCCCTGTGTATTTGGGGGGGCAACATTTGGTTTGCTGTGTAGCACTTTTGTGCTGCCACTCCCAGGCTGTGCACGTGTTCATGGGGACAGAATCCTTTGTGTGTTTTGCACATTACCACTATGATGTGCAACTGTACAGTTATGGGCATGAGTCATGGACACAGTTTCAGGTTGGATATGTTTAGGACATGTCACATACACCCTGAGTCCTGGGGGTGATGGTATGTACGTCACAGTGAGGACTATAGCCCCAATTCTGATGTACACACACAGTCTGTGTGCATGTTGTGTCTCAGATGTGGCTGATCAAATGTGCCCAATGGGAGACAGTCTCCACATCCATGTGGTTTGTGCATCAACATTAATGTTGTGTGTGTGTCTAAGAGACATACATGTAGGGCCTGCAGAGACAACAGTGGCCACTACCTGTGGGACTCAAGGTTGTCTTGTAGCGTGTACATGATACGCCATGTCATGCCAGTGTCCATGTGGCAATACAGGGACCCTGGGTATCTGCATGGCAAAGATCTGCGATGCCTGGGAGACATCAGGCCTCACTTGTCACTGTGGTGTGTGCTTGTAACGTCACAGCAGTACATAGGTAGTGTGACACAGCCCAATGATTGGCCATTGCACTGCATGGGACTTATGTGGACATGTGGACCTGAGATGTGAGGTGATGGGCATGTAGGTGACATATGTGTCCATGCCCAACAGCACACACCTCAGTACATTGTGTATTGTCTTGATGTATCATGTGATATTTTGCTTGGTCATAGCAACATAGGTGAATGAATCGACAATCTTCCTGCGATCGTGGTCATGATCACATGGGGGGATGTACTGACAATCTTCCTTTGTGCATCTCTGTACTGCAGGGCACCAGCTGTCCATAGACCGTTCCCAGACCTTCAAACCAAGCAGGAAGGTGACTGCATCTGACGGTACCGTTTCACCAGGCCACTGATTGAGGAGTTGACAGAGCAGTTGGCGCCACATCTGTTACCTGGCCGGACATACCCTACAGCACTGACCCCAGAGGTGAAGGTGATGGCAGCCCTGCACTTCTTTGCTACTGGTACCTTCCAGTACACTGTGGCTAATGCTGGTGGTATGTTCAGTCATGTGCTACGCAATGTCTTGGAGGGGATGTTGTATTTCCTTGACCTCTACATCAAGTTCCCTAGTCCAGGTCAACTCACTGAAATAAAGGATGCTTTTTATACACTGGGGAGGATGCCGAACGTCATCGGATCTATTGATGGTACACATGTGGCCCTGATACCACCACAGGCACATGAGCAGGCATACCGGAACAGGAAACATTTCCACTCCATCAATGCTCTGGTGGTATGTCTTGCATACATGTGTATCACACGTGTGTGCACGTTTCCCCAGTTCTGTGCACGATGCCTACATCATGAGGAGTAGTCGCATTGCAAAGCTGATGTCACAGATGCCAGACCAGCGTGCCTGGCTTGTCGGTTTGTACTGACTGTTTACCATTGTGTGTGTTTAGCAATGCTGTATTCCACCCTCTTTCCAAACTCTGCTAATTGTTCAATTGTAGGTGACTCCGGATACCCCAACATGCCGTGGCTGCTGACACTCCTCAGAAACCCTGTGACACCAGCCGAGATGCGCTACAATGAGGCACATGGTCGGGGCAGGAGGGTGATTGAGCGGACATTTGGCCTTCTTAAAAGCCGCTTCCGCTGCCTGGACAAGACCGGAGGGGCCCTCCCATATGAGCCTGCAAAGGTGTGCAAAATTATCCTTGGATGCTGCATGCTACACAACATGGCAGTGTGGAAGAAATTGCCTCTCATCCAGGATGACGATGACCTACCTCCGCCACCTGTGGAGGATCCAGGCCTGGGCCACGATGCCAGTGATGATGATGATGAGGGTGACGTCCGCACACAGCTCATCAACAACTTCTTCACCTGAATGTGAGTTTACAGGGTTGTTATGTCAATGTATGGAGTTAGCCTGAAATGTGTTGTGGCTGCTCTGTTGCAGTTTGAGTGTGTCTGTGTGCCACTTGACTGGATACGTGCAGTGATGTGTCCTTCCAGGTGGTCTGTACTCCACAATAGTGTTGAACTGCTAACTTGTTTCTGTGTAGGTTTATTTTGACATGTTTTGTGCATGTGTATTGCATTCCTCTCCTGTTCTGCTATGCTTTTGACTGTGTCTTGTGTCTTTCCTTCCCAGTGTACTTTGCCTGTTGTTTAGTCAACACTGACCCCCAACACCCAGAATACAACACCAGTGTGGAAGTTGTCAATTCACATCAAGTGATGTGCAACACACCCCTGGACTTCAATTCTCAGACACTTTGTGACTGTGTGTCCACTGTGACATACAATTACCTTGCAACTATTGTGGAATAAACATGTTGATGATGTGTAATGAACCTATGCTACGCTTTGTTAGGTGCGTTGTCTGTCTTCCCACATCTGACTGACATTTGCTTACCTCACCTGTGGGCTTGTTACCACTGACTGTGGATAGGTGTTGTGTCTGTGCATACCAATTTATTTCAGGTCAACATCATTGTGTGGGATGAGTTACATGGACATTGTGAGTATGTGTTGTGGTGCCATAGTGGTGTATCTCCCTCACATGTGTCACATCACCATGACTCACATAACGGTGGTCACATTGTTGTAGTATTTGGCATGCACTGTGTTGTTTAGCAGATCCACATCTCCATGAAATGAAATGAAAAATTATATTTATATAGCGCATAGACTACCCGGAGGCCTCGCAGCGCTTTAATTGATCACTGTGGCGGGCCGCAGGGTGAGACTAGCACATTTTTGCAAACAGGTGGGTTTTCAAAGCTTTCCTAAAAGCCAGCCGGTTATTATTTTCTCTGAGGGCTAAGGGGAGGGAGTTCCAAAGTCTCGCAGCAGTATGGGAGAAGGAACGGCCGCCCCAACGGGCTTTGTTGATTTTAGAAGTGGTAACTAGGTGCAGTGATCCGGAGCGAAGGGCTCTGGATGGAGCGTAGGGCACAACTAAGGGGGACAGGATGGCAGGGCCTGTTCGATGGAAAGATTTGTGCACAATGCACATAGCCTTAAACTGTGCTCTAGCAGCCATAGGGAGCCAGTGCAATTCTTTTAGAGCTTTCTTGGCTGACTGTTGAATAATAATCGGGCGGCGCAGTTTTGCGTGACTTGGAGCCTGTTGGTCACTGAAGCCGGGGCACCTAGGTATAGTGCGTTTCCATAGTCCAGGCGGGAGAGTATCAGGGCCTGAACCATGATTCTCCTCGCCTGGAAAGGAAGCAGAGGGAGGACTTTGCGGAGCATTTTCATTAGCCCGACACACGTGGAGGCAGTTTTGTACATGACAAGTTGGAATCCCAACAGAGGCAATATGGTGTACTGGTGAGTTTATTTGCAAACATGTGTGAGGGTAGTGCACAGGATGGTGGGTGCTGTACATTGGGTTTTGAATCCAAAGTTCACAGTAGAGTTGGCAGTGTTGGTAGCTGAAATGTCCAGAGTAAAGTCCACAGTCATCTGCTACATTGGACCAACATGAACCCTCCATGTAATGTAGGAGAGTTGTGTCAGATACGACAAGGTGAACGGGTTGCACACAAAGAACACTGTCCAGAACAGGTTTAGAGGCCCTGGGAGATGTGCAGGGACATCTGCGTCTCACTTGTCCTTCTTCAGACGACCCCTCTTCTTCTTCAGGGGGGATCCTCAGGTGCAGGCATCTGCGGTGCAGGGGACTCTCCGCCAGAGTCATCCTCCCTCCCTCTGGCACTAGCAGATGGTGTGGCAACAGATGCTGTGGCCACACATGGAGGTGTGGACATGATTGTGCTGATCTGGTGGAGGCCTAGGAGTATGTCCCGATGCACCGCAGTAAGTGCATCTCACTTTGCCTCCATGCGGGCATGGTGGGCAGCCTGCTCCTGTTGAATGTCCTTGAGGATCCCCACTACCTGGCCAAATCCTCCAGTGCTATCCTGGTATGCATCTATGATGCGTGCCAGTTGGGGGTCATCATGAAGTCCAGACCCCTCTGCAAGGCGCTCCCTCTGTCTACCACCCCTCCCAGTACCCCTATCCACAGGGGCAGGACCTGCGGCGGCACACACAAGTGACACTGGGACCCCTTGGGTATTGTGCTGGTTGTGTTGTCCGTAGCTTCCTGGGGGTCCTGTGTCCCTGTGCTGTTGGTGTTCTGTGGCCTTGGTCTGTCTGTGTTGGCGGAGGTGCCCTGTCTGTTTCCAGATGCTTTAAGAGTGGGTACAGGGGATGCAGATGTTGGTACTGCTGGTGCTGCATGATGACTCACACCGGAGGGGCCAGGTTGTTCGTCGTCATCCGAAGAGGACAGAGACGGATCCACGCCAGAGAGCTGAGGGTCCACCAGAGTCTGGGACAGGGACTCCTCTTCATTTGGTGCTGTGTCCCCAGCACCACCTGTGTTTGGAAGAGACACACAAGGTAAGTTATGTTTCTACAGGCATCAATGGTTCACATACATGACATTTTCTACTGTACTTCCGGATGCGTGCCTGTACACTGCTTTGTTCAAGGTTGTCACGGACAGAGATTGATATTGTTGTGGCACATTGCCCAGCCAAAATGAAACATTTCAATGTGCATGTCGAAGTGTGTGCATGCCCAGCTCATGTATAGATTGTACATGACCATTACTACTCAAGGCCCATCACATTGCTGACACAGGTGTGTCATCCTTGTACACATTTGATCTTTAATAAGGACCTACGTGCAATTCCACTGAGGATATGTTGTAAGATTGGGGCATGTGTGGAAGCAGATTTTGACCTAGCGGGCTGGGTGTGTGAGGGCATTTTATCCGAAAGGAGGAATTCCCCATCCTCCTTTTTGGGTACTAAACACCATTGGGGTTCTCCCTTTAGTCACTATACAAATAATTTCTCTAGGAACTGCATACAAATTCTTGTTATTTTCAGCAGATTTTGCTAGTCTTTGTGTGCCACATTGGTGTATTGGTAAGACATGGTCACAGTCCGGTATGTCTGTGATCTCTTTGGAGAAAGTGTTTTTTACAGTGTTCCTAGTTCCCATCTCATTTCATACAAGTGATGATGTCACCATCGTTAATGAGTCTGGTGCTCAGTTTTGTACGTGCATATGTGATTTGACTTGTCAATGTTCTCCATGGTGA
Source organism: Triturus cristatus (assembly GCF_964204655.1). Taxonomy (NCBI): domain Eukaryota; kingdom Metazoa; phylum Chordata; class Amphibia; order Caudata; family Salamandridae; genus Triturus; species Triturus cristatus. The sequence goes on from NC_140583.1 coordinate 1,131,355,933, forward strand.
CATGGATTGGGCAAGGTAGCACTCTGGCTTTTCAATTATCATGACAGTGAGAGCCAGTGGTGTGTGTGTTGCACTTTGGCTGCTGTGAGTAGCATGTCTCCTCCAATGCAGTCCAGGTTAGACCTTGTGTCTACAGTGTCTATGTCAGTGAGTGGTGTGTTGTGTGAATGATGCATATGTTGCAGCACGATGTAGAAGTGGAATGCAGCTCACAGCATCACCGAGTGCGAATGAGACCATGTTATGTTGTCGGCTATATTGGTGTGTCCATTCCATTTAATGTCAGATGACCCTGTCAATGATGTATATGTGAGTTCCTGTGTGTTTTGTGCAATGTACCATATCTGGATCTCCACACTTGTCATCTGCAAGACACACCTCCCCAGCCAGGCCAGGGGGCACCCCTGGACACTGCATCCCCAGACTATGAGTTTGAGCATATGGTTGCAATGGCTGTGTGTGTGACCGTGTTTTGTTTGGCCAGTGCATATGTGTGATTTTCAGCCACATAATCTCTCAGGCCCACGTGTCAGACATCTTGTCCGGGCATCATCTTTGTGAGTGACTGGTACCATGTGTGCAATGTGTTTTAGCATAGAAGGTGTGTGTATGGCCAGCATAGGTGTTATTTGTTTACAAGTCAGGGCCTCATTCTCCCCCAGGCCTGTTATCCCATCATGAAGCGTGCTACCATTGCAGTGGGTGCAGGTTAACTTTCAGGATGTCAGTCAGTGCAGTCCTGGTGTTTGTTGTTGCCCAGTTCCCAGCATGGCCTTGTGCTCCCCACAACAGAGCCCAGTGTCAGACATCTTGTCAGTCCATTCCCACTCCCTGTGAGGCGATCATGGTTCAATGTGAGCTTGCTGGGCCATGTGGGTGGGTGGGGAATGTCTGTGACTGCAACTCCCATCATGCTCTTGGCTACACCCCCCTTCCCAGCATGCCCATACTTCCTTCCTTTTGACTCTGCTTCCCTGTGAGGGTGTGTGACAGCAATGGCAAGATGGCTGACTGTGCAGTCCTGGTGTTTGTTGTTGCCCAGTTCCCAGCATGGCCTTGTGCTCCCGACAACAGAGCCCAGTATCAGACATCTTGTCAGTCCATTCCCACTCCCTGTGAGGCGAGCATGGTTCAGTGTGAGTTTGCTGGGCCATGTGGGTGGGTGAGGAATGTCTGTGACTGCAACTCCCATCATGCTCTTGGCTACACCCCCCTTCCCAGCATGCCCATACTTCCTTCCTTTTGACTCTGCTTCCCTGTGAGGGGGTGTGACAGCAATGGCAAGATGGATGACTGTGAAGTCCTGGGGTTTGTTTGGCTACAAGTCCAAAGAGACCCCCTGTGCTTCACACAGCAGCACCCAGTATGGTGTATCTTTGGGTGATATTTCACTACGGTGTGAGTTAATGCATTCTACCCGGTGAGTTGTGTGGAGTTTGTGTTGAGGGGTGTGTGTGTCTCCACATGCTGGTAAGTATGGTCAGAGCTGTCAGTTCTCCTTCCCACCCGGCCAGACATCCCACCATGAAATGTGCTTCCATTGGAGGGTGTGCAAGTTGTCTTTCAGGATGTCAGTCAGTGGTGTCCTGCTTCTGATTAGCGCACAACCCCTACCAGGGCCTTGTGCGCCCCACAGGAGGACCCAGTGTCAGCCATCTTGTCATTCATTTTCCACTCCCTGTGATGTGGGCATGGTTCATAGAGGTCTTGATGGACCAATTGTGAGGGAGAGCATTATCTGTGAATACAAACCCCATCATGCTTTTGGATACACTCACTTCACCTGCATACCCACTATTCCTTTCTGTCAGTCAGCTGCACTGTGAGGTAGTGTGCTTGTGGTGGCAAACTGTCTGACAGTGTTTATTTGGCTTTGTGCCACTGCCTTGCTCTATTTGTTGGTAGGTTTGTACATGTCATGACACAGTTACAAGTCACTATGAGATGGCAGGTATTGTGTTTGTCTGACTAGCATACACATCTTGGGATGATTATCTATTGGATACTGTGGCTTTGCTAACGGTGCATGGTTTCACTGTCCCCTTGCCACACAATATTGAGTATGTTGGTTGTGTACTCACCAGGCTCTGGTATGTCTGCTAGACCATGGGCGCTCTCTGGTGGTAGGATGTCCCGCACCTTCTCCTCCCAGGACCTGAAGTATACTGGTTTGGCAGGAGGGCCACTGCCAGTGCGCTGACTCAAGGCGAGTCTTTCTCGATGAGTTTCTTGACCCTCCTGCGCACGTCATACCACCTGTTCTGGATATCGTCCTTTGTGAGCAACGTTGGTGCTTGTGTGTTCACCTTGTCCACAATCCTCGCCCACATCTTTGTTTTCTGTGACATGGGGGTCCTTTGGACCAATGTACCAAACAAATGTGGCTCTACTCTGATGATCTCGTCTACCAGCACTTCTAACTCACTATCTATGAACTTTGAAATCTTCTTTGGGGGCATGGTGATGGGTGGTGGTGGTGAGTGATGTGTGTGTGAGGGCGCAAGTGAGGGTGGGTTAGTGTCGGTTTTGCTAGCTGTATGTGTGGGTGCTTTTGGTGAGGTGCTAATGGTGTGAAAGTTGTGTGATGGGTGAGTTGGGAGTGTGTTTGTGGTTGCTGTGTGATGGTGTTTTCTGCTGGCTGTTGTCTTCTATTTGCAAAGGATCATGGTAGTGATTGATGTCCATTATATAGGTGCAGTTGTGGGTATGTCTTTGTTCCAAGTTTTTTTTGCGATATTTATTGGCTTTGTCATTGCTTGTTTGTTCCTTTTTTGTATTTTTTCCTTTGGGTTTTCTAGGCATGAAGGAGACGTTCTTCTGACCGAGACGGACGCTGATGTTGGCTTGTGCGGGCTTCTCCGCCTCGTTCACGCTGACTTTCTTCTGTGTTTCATACGCGTCGGTCGCGGAGATCTCTATTGCTTCAGGTCCCTGTTTTCTGTGCGTGACGGTCATGCGGCTTGGGCTCTGTGCGAGTCGGTCTGGGTTTACACGCATTGCATCGTACTGCGCAGATCGGTCATCGCGAGTACGTGTCGGTCGGGTTCATTCCTGGTACGTGTCGGTCGGTGCAAATCGCATCGGTTTTCCGGGCGAATCACTGTTTTCCCGACGGCTAAGTCGTACGGCTTGTATTCTGTACGTGTCGGTTGAAATTCACACGCGTTGCATTGTACTGCACAGGTCGTACGGCGCTGGTCCGTGTCGGTCGGTCTCCATTCCGGGTCCGTGTCGGGCGGTACATTTTGCAGCCGGAATCTGCCCCAAAACCTCTTATTGATTTAGTGAAGGATGCTCTATTTGATGTTCCTTCTGCTTTGTTTTGTATAGTGATTTTAGACTGCGATTGTTTGACCTGTGATCTCCAGCTTTTCCCTGGGGTTACTTCCGCCACCTGGCTGTTGATTCCTCCCCTCTTGTTTTTAGATCCTTCCGACGCTTTTCCCTCTTCTGTTGTTCTGGATGTCTTAGCATGGGTAGTTTGTCCCTTACATGGTTTTGCTTGCCCTGGCGCCATATCTTTCCTTTATAACTTGCCCATCCTGGCTTGAGGGATGTCTGCAACCCACTTTTTCTGGGTATAAGTCTTGCTTTTTCAAAAAGCCACCCTACACCGGTCACAATAGATCAGGGTAAGGCAATTCACCTTCACCAAATATTTCCAATTTTATCTCTCTCTCAACTATCTTTCAAGTGCTTACACATAGTTACCTCTGCTCACCGAATTCCAATTTTAATATTATCCAGTCCTCTGTAGGCTGCGGCACCCCTCAGCCCCTTGCTGTGGGCCACTCCGGTGTGCTTGAGTGCGCCCCCTATGTCTGTTGAAAGGAGATGGCACACGTCCCCCCAAAGGCTCACTCCAAGAATACTTCAAGGCACCGTGGGCTGGTTTATCCAGCCCTCCGTGGGCAACAGCACCACTCAGGCCCTTGCTGTGGGCTACTCCAGTATGCTTGAGTGCGCCCCCTATGTCTGTTTAAAAGGGGATGGCACACGTCCCCCAAAGGCTCACTCCGTGAGTACTTCCTGGGCTGGTTTATGCATCATATCCCTTCACAAATATGTCTCCTTAACTGCGGGCACTTAAGGAGATCGAGGGCTCAATCACACGTCTCCTCCTCTCCCGGGTTTATTCTTAATATTCCTCGGACGGCCACTGGCAAGTTCGCGTTCCCAGCCCTCCTCCGTTTCCAAGATTGCCGCCCGCAGTTGCCGCCCGCTGGCATTTGGGCGCTCTCAGCACTGCTTTGATCCTGCTTCCGGTTTGCAGGTCACTTGGCTTACGGCAGCGTACTGCAGACGGAAGATGTCGGAAAGTCAGTGAACGGGCGGTCTGTCAGACAATCAAGCTGTCAGGTGAGCAGGGGCAAAGTCTTTCATGGTTGTTTCTTTTCAAATTTTCAAATTCTGATACAATTTTTTCTGTCCTCATGACCATCAGATGTAAGTATATTGATAATACTTTTACACTATTTTACCAATATAAATCCAGCATCTGCTCAGGTTTAATCATAGAACTTTTTCCATGTTATGATATCGAGTCACTTTGATCCAAGTCACAACAGACTGACAAAAACTTGTTTTTTTTATAAGAGGAACACTGTATATCAAGTTTATAAATGAAATGACACCTCAAAAAGAGTATTAACAAGGACAGTCCGGGGATGTCCATCTTTTATAGATCTTTCTAGGGGAGAAATTAGCATCCTAATTAGCATCCTAAACGTTTTCGGTAAAGCCCAACAATATATAAACAAATTTCTCCTAGAATGTTAATCCACCTTTCTCCACGTTTTGCCTACGTTTTTTACAGGATAGCCTAATTCCTTTAAAAGTTAAAATAAAACTACTATTTAAGTTTTGGATATACATCTTTTATCAACAGTCAGAGGAGTATCATTAAAAAGGAAGTACAGTTTCAGAAGGACAAACAAATTGACCAAGTTAATTCAGCCATATAATGTTCAGGACAGAGTTTCAATTTTTTCGGTAGAGTATACATTTCTTTACAAACTTATTTAGGTGCCTGGATGGGATTTTGGCAATATTGTGATGATTATACCCAAATATCACATTTTCCTGGGGTTATAATTTATAGGACCCAAGTCTATATGGAAGTATTTCAGTCAACAAATGCATCAAAAAGCTATCTCCAACCACATAGCCTTGATATATACTAGGGAGAGGCAAACCTAGAAGGCCTACTAAATGCTGTATATCTGATCTATCCAACATAAATAAAATTATGCATGGCTTTTTCAAAGTTAAAAACAACTTAAGTGTGTGACATTATACAATATAACCCAGAACCCTCATCTCAAACTCACCATTAACAGAAACTGAAACCACAAAAGCTACTGTCTTTATAATACGAGTACCTCCTCGTCCACTTCAACATACCACTGTCGTATCACTCCTAAAGCAACCACTGCAAGACAGGAAGAACTGAGCACGCTTGTGAGAAATCTACAAAGTGCAAAAGCCAAACAAACACATGGACTGAGAGATAGCAAGACAACACAGGAATGATTTGTACTAAATGACTTGCTTCACAATCCTGTCATTGTTCATAGTTACAAGATGCACTGAATCTGCTCTGGCTAACATGACTGGGAAGGGCTTCCGATTCCATGACAAAAGCATTGAAACATTCCTAAAGATAATGTTCATTTTCATCTCAGCTGCTTGCAACACTGAGGAGCAAAGTGTACAGCTGGGATCACCAAAAGGGTGAGTGGGAGTGTTATGCCCTGCCCTTTCCTTCCTCCACAACTCCAGCCAATAGGTATGAATTTGGTCTCAGAAGTCAAGAATATATATAGAAAATCATAACAAATGTTAAAGTGGCCAGCTCTATTCTGTTTGCTGATGATGACCCTGTTGGGACCGAAAAGTCCTTTACTTGGCAAAATAAGTTTTCCCTTTCCCTGAGTGCCCAATTGTACTGTGTCTGGATATATGAAGCTGATTTGTGTTGGCACAGATCATGTGTGTGCATGGGCAGGCCATCTCATGACAGTTAGCACTGTACATAACAGTTACCATGTACTGAACAGATCCGCAGAGAGACGTAAAGATACTGGCTGTAGTCTAATCAGTCCAGTGTCTCACCGTCAGAGAGTCTGCTCTGACTGAAAGAAGCCTGATCCAGTTTCAGGCTGGGGTTCAGGCCTGAGGGGGCTGTGTCCTTCAGCACAGCTAGGAAAACAACAAACCGAACCAACCTGGAGCGTCTCTCATGCTGTTTTCATCATGAGAGTAGCAGCATGATTGGTTAGAGTAAGCTAACCCAGCGCTTTATTTTAGGTTTCGCCTGCACATCTGTTTTATTTAATATATCTTAAAAGGGGACTCTTATCAGTCCCCATGCTAAATTACTGTGTTAATTTGCTTTTGTGTAGAACTTTTCTTTAAATCCCCCGGACTGAATGTACTCATGGTACTCCTACTAAAGCTGTTCACACTGTTTAGCTAGCCCCATTCACTGTCAAGATAAGATCTCTTCCCCCGGAAAAGGCAGGCAGCATCTAACAGTATGCTAGAATCCTTGGTTTTCATTACTTACTTGTGTAAATAAGATGCTTTAGCCTTAGAACATTTGTGGAATTTCCTATTCAAGCCTCAGTACCTTTCTTTGCACTTTGTAGGCATTATCTGATTGATTTTTTTTAACTTAATCTATTTGGCCATTGTGTTCAAATTCTAAATGTTGAAATAAACATTGTGCGTTAAAAATAGTTAATATAGAAGAGCTATGTTATATTTTATTACTAAACAGGCACCTACAAATGATGCAGACATCAGGGTCATGATATGAATGGTGTAGCAGGTGCAGTAGCACCGGGCCAAAAAGTATTCAGAACTCCTCTAAACATATAGGGGCAGATCTATATTGGAGATGCGCCACTTTTACGCCGCCGTTGCGTCACTTTTGTGATGCAGCGGCGGTGTAAACCCTGCGCCACGTTGCGCCATATTTACATCGTGACGTATCTATGGAGATGCATCACGATGTAAAGCCCTGCGCCACGTAAAACCTGCGTCAGGTTTCACGTGGGCGTGTCGACAGAGGGGGGTGCGTTCCGTCGCAGGAACGCCCCTGAAAAGTGACTCAGTCAAATCTATAAGATTTGACTGAGTCACTTTCCCAACGCTGATGCGCCAAAACCCTGCGCCTGCTTGAAGCAGGCGTAAGGCTTGACGCACCATGTTAGGGATAGGGTAGGTTGGAACAGTGCTGGAGATGCGTCGCGCTTGCGTCGCAACTGAAGCACTGCGCCAACCTTACGCCATCGGATGCGTCACGCATCTGTTTATTCCTGCGCCATGATGCGCCGCATTGTAAATGCGGCGCATCATGTGTGGCGCAAGGGTAAACTTGCGTGACGCATCATTCCTGGCGCATCCTTGCTGATTTGCAGGGATGCGCCAGGAAACATAAATCTGCCCCATAATATTGCTATATTTGACTATTAAACAGGCAGCCACAATTGCACTTACCTCGCAGTTAAAAGTGACTTCATTTGAATAGTGCAGCAGGTGCAGTGGCACTGGGGCCAAAAGGTCTAGGGACTAGGGGCGGGCGGAATTTGCGAAAGTGACTTTCGCAAACTATCGCGAAAGTGTTAAAAATCTCCGCAAACACGTGGAAATATCGCGAAGATGCGGAAGTTTTTTCCCGCTATTCGCAGTATTTTCTGCGTGGTCGCGGCTCGCCAACTTACCCATGCGGTTGCTCGCGGGCGCGGCCATCTTGTTTTCACTCTTCTCGCGGTGCATGATTGCGAGAAGAAAGACGTGATCGCGCGACCAATGACATTACTGCGGGCACGAACTGTCGCGAGACATCGCAAATGGCTACCAACAATCCAACATCTCGTGGAGAACGCGACCGGATCGGGAAAACTTGTCGGCGAACGCGGGGATTCAGGTAAGGCGATCGCGCGCGTGAGAGAATGTATTATTTTACAGCGCGAGCAAGAAACAAATTATCGCTAAGCTGCGGAATGCTGAAATTTTTAAATGTTCGCGCTCTCCGCGGAACGCGAAAATGTCAAATTATCGCAATTTCCGCGAACGGAACGGAAATTTAGCCCAGGCCTACTAGGGATCCCACTAAACCCAGAATATTGCTAAATGTTAAAACTAAACAGGCAGTCACATATGCAGTTACCTTGCAGATAACAGGGTCATTATTTAAATGGTGCAGCAGGTGCATTGGCACAGGGCCCAAACGTTGTCAGAACTCCTCTAACCACCTAATATTGATATATTTTACTGTCATACAGGCAGACACAATTGCAGTTATCTTACAGTAAAATGGGGGTTGATTTGAAAAATGCAGCAGGTGCTCGGGCACTCGGGCCAAAAGCTCTTGGGAGCCCCTTGAATGCAGAATATTGCTAAATGCTACTACAAAACAGGCAGTCACAAGTGCAGTTATCTAGCAAGCACTATGGTTTTGATTTCAATGGTGCTGTGGGTGCAGTGTCACCAGGGCCCAAAGCTCTAGAAACCCCTCTAAACACCAAATATTGCAACATTTTACTACTAAACAGGCATTCACAAGTGCAGTTACCTTACAGGCAATTGGGTCATGATTTGAATGGTGCAGCAGGTGCAGGGGTACAGGGCCAAAAGGTGTAATAACGCCCTAAACACTAAATATTGCTATATTTTACTACTAAACAGGCAGTCACAAATGCAGTTATCTTGCAGGCACCAGGGGCATGATTTGAATGGTGCAGCAGGTGCAGTGACACCGCAGGGCCTAAAAGCTGTCAGAACTTCTGTACCACTCCAATCTCTCTAGAAATGCAACCAAAACCTTCAACCACAAACTGCTTGGAAAAAAACAGAAGCACTGATTTCTGACCTGTCCTTCAACATCCAAAAGGCGCCATTATCAAGGGCTTAATATTTTTCACCAGAACAATGGCAAATGGCACGCTATCTTGACTAAGTTGCTAAACATCCATGACAGAAGAAACATTCCGTGTGAAACCGAGATACTGATCACAAAATCTAAGAGCAATTCTCAATATAACATCCTATAAAAATGGCACAGTACTCATCCAAGCCGCTAATAAGGATCTAGAAAAATTCGATAACTATTTTGCCACATTAAAGGATCTCGTTTATACCAACACCTGCTCTGCACACCATCAATGTGCTATTATGCAATTTGATATACAAACTAAGAGTCAATCTACTAAAACAGAATCGTTAATCCCTCCGGAGTCGCTGCAATCAAAACCTATGACTAGAATCACTGAAACATGGGACAGTGACCCTCAGCACTTAGAAACCAAGTCGCTAGCTATCTCCAATACCCTCCTTGATCCAAACCCAAATACAAGGCCTGCTCCGTTTCCCTCAACCCAATATTGGTCTCACACATAACACATAGTATTAGTAACAAGCCCCTAGAAGCATAATGGCAAAAAGTTAGCCATCCAGCTAAACCACATATGAAAATTGACTACAACTCCTACAATCACAAAAAAAGCTTATCCTCAGATCCAAGAGTCATTGCACAGGATAACCGAAAGTTAAAACATATTTTTTCTAAAAACCCCAGGTTAACCCCACTGAAGGAAATAAAAATGACAGATGAGACAAAATGCAGCCCCTATCACACGGATGTCTAACCATCTAGCAAACCAATCCCCAGAATAACGTGCACTCCACTGTAACCTCATCTATCTCCTTCGCCGCGAGTTGCGACAGAAACACTTGGATCCCAAACGGACAGGATATATATGGACATGCAAAGTACTATTTTAGACATGAAGAACATCTTACACCTCTCAGAAAGTTATCTCTCAAAAATCAATCATATTAAAAAATGAATAAACACAGCTCACAACAAGCTAAATACCACTCTCTTGCCTCTGACAAATAGGCAACTCCGAACACTCAAACACCTTAGATATTTAACAGACTCTGACACGTAAACCCTACTGCTTTCTTACAAGTCGACATTCAGTCTCCCCCCCCCCCCCCCAATGTGGGAGAACAGAAAATTCGATCAGTCCCAATCAATGCAAAGAAAACAACACAGCCGAATTATAGAAAGCTAAACCCCAATAACCTACAAAGAGTAACTTTAAACCCTGAAAAACATGACCCAAATCTGGGTAACTCATTTAAACTAGCTGATTGTCCAGTGTAACCCGTCAGCCAATGCCCAAAAATAAAGCTCAATGGTCAACCTTCAAACTATATGATAACAGAGATATTGCCAAAACCTTATTAACTACAAAACCGAACAATCACTACAATGATCCTCTCCCCTCAAAATGTTTGTCTACAATCACCTATACCGTCACCACCATTTGGACTAAGATTATCAATACATTGCTATCTCAAGGATCCATACCAGACTACCTAAAAACGGACCAAGTCATCCCTATCCTAAAAAAACCTACAGAGAACCCCTGGGTCCCAAACAACTTCCGACCGGTAACCAACAGTCCCTTGCTAGCCAAAGTACTGGAAAAATGTGCTCAACAACAACTGAACAAACACATTACTGAATTCAAGCAATTAGATGACTGCCAATTAGGGTTCAGGTCAGGTCACAGTACCGAAACAGCAATTCTCCATATAGTGGATGGCACCCTACTTTCACTACACCGTAATGAAACTTGTCTGCTAGTTCCTTTAGATCTCTCATCCACATTTGGCACTGTAAACCATGGCAAAATGCTAGAGCGACTTGAGGATAGGATGGGAGTATCTGGAACAGTCCTAGAAAGATTTAAATATTTCTTAGAGAACAGATCGCGGAGATTTCTGGTGAATCAAAAACTATCATTACCACCCCCAAATTTAGTTGGAGTACCACAAGGCTCAACACTATCCCCATCACTTTTTCATCTCTATGTTGAACTACTAACCAAAATATTACAGCAGTCGAGCATCTTCCACACATATGCAGATGACATACATACAGATGTATATTTAGATCACGTCGCTGGAAGAGATCAAGATGATGAACCTGGTATTAAAGAAGATGGTTCAATGGCTAACAAACAATCTCCTTACGCTGCATTTGCAAAAAAAGAATTTCTTTTGATTCCGTCCCCCCCCCCCCCCCCCCCGCAAAGGCTCTGTGGTGATAAAGGATTGGACCAAGATGATCACTCGGCTAAATTGTACTCCGATCCTAGTGGACTCAACCAAGTTGCTAGGAATTACACTAGATAAGAACCTAAATATGTGAACTAACATTAACATGATGGCAAAAAGTGCCTGCGCTCACCTGAGCTTTGTTAGAAAACTGAAACCAATACTCGAAACAGCAGTCCAGACATTAGTCATCTTGAGGACTGAATACGGATGTAAAACTGTATCAGGACTACCAAAGATCTCAACAACCCCACTAAAAGCTTGTCTTAATGCAGCTGCAAGACTCACAAGAGGATCTAGAAAATTTGACCACATCTCTCCACACCACAAAGCGCTCAATTGGCTGCCATACAAAGCAAGAATCCAACTAAAGATGGCATGTATCACACAAAAAGCGATACACTACAAAACACCACTGTACCTAGCCCAGACAATTACGATATCTGGATGAAGTAGATTCTCTCAGAGCTTTGGAGATCTTTTACTGAAACCCTCATTCTTCTGTAAGAAGAGATAGTATGATAGAGCGTGCTCTGGTGCTGCACCAACAATATGGAATAAGCTTCCCACGAACATTAGAAGAATCCCAAAGATTTCAGTTTTCAAAAAAGAAGTGAAGACCTTCCTAATGAGTAAACTCCTCCCATAACCAAAAGCAGACCAAACACATCACTGCTCTAAATATAGACAGACAATCTTTACATTTTCTATTCCCTGCTCTCGCCCGAAAACTTCATAAATGCAATATAATAGACCCACAGACTCATAGAAGTGAAATTATCTGATCGCTCATCCTAGTTCAGACTCATGGACTTAGTTCTATATTTTATAACTAGTATGTTTGCTGTGCACAGTCCACTATTCTAAATACGTATCGAGATATCCTTATGTCCTTTTAGAACAGGTATATCTAAATGTCACATATGATAATACTTAGGGCACGTATGATTGTATTGTAAATTGAGCTAGTACTCTTTTGTCTGGTAATATTTAAAACAAAAATGTTCCCACGTAAAAGTGAATAGAGACGGTTGGCAATTTTGTTTAAAGAAATCAAACTAAATATCAGAATTACAATGCTATAGAATTGTGAAGCGCTCTGATACCCAATTTGGGTCATGTTCGGGCTGCACAAAACACTGAATAATATCCCATTATTTCCCTCTTTCATTAAGATTGTTCAAAATGTTGCTTTACTTACCTGCACTTTACCACTAGTAACAGCAGAATATATTGCTATTTTGTACATACACAAGTCATAACACTTAAACAGACTTTCTGTAACTTAAATTGTACAACTATTCAGCAAATTACAACTTACAACAAAAACAGCATATTATTAATCACATAGCCAAAACCTAACACATTTACCAATGCTTGTTAGACTGAGGGCCTGTGTAGGCAATCTTCCTGGCTATTTAAAACAGCTCAAATTCATGTGGACTGAAGTGCGCGTGTCGGGATGGCTGTTTTAAGACAGCTGGCCAATCCGAAAAGCGCACTTGAAGGCAGTCATCATCCCTCCAGCCAATCAGCAAGTATGGCCCTGCCCCTCCCTCACCCTCAAACAGTGGCACTTTATTATAAAATGAAAATGGTAATGTCATAATGACCATTTTATTATGTTTGTTGCTGCATTTTGAGTAGGCGGGGCGATGCTCCTCTGCCCTAAAGGAGGAACCACCTTTGTATTGCTGCATTCCTGTGAGCTGGTGGGATAAACGAGTCAGGGACTGAGGCAGTCCCCCTTTACTCTTCAAAAGGTTTCTCTTTGATTCAGTTAGAGATCACTAAGAAGGGGCCTGGACACATCTCAGTAAGATAATTGGGCTGATAAAGGAATCATAAAGAGTGGAACTGGGAGCCCGGAAAAACCATTTGTTGAAAAAATCACTGTGGCTGACATCCAGGTGTAAACTCTAGTCACTCCCATGGACTGTTGTTTCAGAGTCTCTCCTGTTGTAACAGAAAGCCTTTCAAAAGAAAAGAACAGAGAGAAAAATAAAATGTTCGCTTCAAAAGAAGCAGAACCCCAACATAAAAATGTAAAGACTCATACCCAAAATTGCATTTGGTGTATGGAAATTAACTCTAAGAATGGGAGGTCGATACCCAACAATTTATCATGTGCCAAGCAGCCAGACAGATGCTTAAGAAGGGTAAGCTCTGCAAGACATCTGCCTGTGACCAGGACTGGGGTCTAAGGCCTGCTAATCTTCTTGCCGCGTGACCGAACATCACTCAGGGAAACCAATACCACCTGCCCTGGAGCACCAGTGCCTGCCTGCTTGCCATAGGACATAGGCTATAATATAGTACCTATTGTGGCTATATTGATTATTGCTGGTTATACTTCTTTGTTTTCAGGGACCATTGTCTCTTATAATACGTAACTTCCCAAGGTCCCTGTCCAATTGCTTTGGGTGCCCTTGTCCTCTTGTTACTAAATAAGCGCAATCGCTGGATTGCAAGGGCTCACGCTCTTATCCCCACCTTTTTCTCTTGAAAGTGGGTCACTTTCCTTTCCCTTTGACTATCATATCCAGACTCTCCCCTCTCCTCACCTCTTTCTTGTCATGTCAGATCACGCACCTCTCTACACGGACGAATACATTAAGAAAATCTTGGAAGGTCCTTCCCTCTTTGTCGACTCCACCAATGCTCCCCAAGAAATAAGTTCCACCTTATCTGAACAACTAGAAAAAACTAAGAAAAAGTCTGTCAGGTTACAATTGATGATACGGATGCTTACGGAATACCTTAAAGCTAATATCATTCCCACCGGCCTCCAAGTCAGAAACGTACCAGGTATTTTTACAGATATACCGAAATATATCAATAATTTCAGTTACATCAGTACTACCTGCTCGAGACATTGGTTAGTCCTTGGTATAGATATAGCGACAGAGGAACTTAATAAAACTCTGGAAGAGATAACTGAAATTGAACAACAACTAACCACTAGTGACACTATAGCGGATAGTAAAAAATTGCTAGAACAAATCCAAAAAACAGTGGATGAATTCTTTAGAATAGAACAAAATAAAAAATCCACTAAAGTGAAAAAAGATATTAAATCCTATTCCACTGATCGCACTTACCCTTACCTTAACAAGGACTTCTATACTAATAGATCCTACAACAACCAACGTTACAACCGTCCGTGGGGCAGATTTAACAGAGGTAACACCCTAGTCGGTTTCTCTGATACCTCAGTTGAGTCATCCGACAATTCGGATCCCGGCGAAGGTACGAGCAGTACAAATAGAGCACCTAACAACCCGAATCCATCGACACCCTCTTTTTTAGGTCGAGGCCCAAACGAACCCCCGAGAAGAGGAGGGTTGAAACGTGCCCATTGGCAAAACCCTCCAGGAGAACGCCAAACCCGACGCAACTATTACCGTTGGTAGACTGTTCTCTAGAGGCACACAACAGTGACTCTACCAACCAGACACAAACAAACCTTTCGTTGCCAATATTCAACCTCACAAATTTCCAACTGAATGAATCTGAATTATCCATCCTTAGCAAGGGTCTTTCCTTTGTACCCACGACTAGGACTAACTTTTTGGACCTGCAAACCGAAATGCTTAGATTTTTCCGTAAGATCAGACTACAGAGTTTTTTTCTGTTGAACCCACTTCCACCGAAAACATCCAACACCCCATTGAGACCCCCATCCACTTTCTCCCCGTCAGCCAGCATGGTTCCATCTGAGGTTTCCTGTTTTGAAAAATTGGTACTTAAAGACCTCTCCCAACTAGCGACAGAACACCAGTTCATTCCGTACAACATTGCACTAGAAGAGAAAACAGCACTTCAAACTCTCAAGTCCAACGCCTTAGTGGTTATCAAACCCGCAGATAAAGGTGGGGGCATAGTATTACAAGACACTACCACCTATAAAAACGAAATATTGAGGCAGCTAGCTAATACTGATCACTATTCCAAACTTCCAACAAACCCGACTAATGAGCTTAAACAGATAATTCAACAGACAACCCAATCAGGTCTGGAACAAGGTTTTTTATCTAAACATGAATATGATTTTCTGAATACCAAGGCCCCACGCATACCAGTCATCTACACTTTGCCAAAGATCCATAAGGATAGTTCCAACCCCCCTGGACGGCCCATCGTTTCAGGCTGCGGGTCTATTCTAGAGCCATTGGGTCTCTATGTTGACTACTTTATCAAGGAGTTTGTTCCATCTACCCCGTATTACGTTAGAGACAGTATGCAGATGATTACCCTGGTAGAAAATCACAGGTTCAACCCCTCCATCGATACACTCTGCACGTTAGATGTTGAGTCTCTTTACACAAACATTCTGCAACGAGATGCATTACTCATCATTGAGACTACTTTAGACACTCGTATTAGGCCACATGCTGTACCCACTATCTTCATCTTACAACTCCTCGAGATCTGTCTGACTAGAAACTTTTTTCTATTTGATGGTCATTATTACCAACAAACCAAGGGAACATCCATGGGAGCAGTTTTCGCACCGAATCTGGCTATCCTTTACATGAATGCCCTTGAGGTGAATTACATATTGGCCCAACAGAACCCCTTCCAATCTGCAATAACACTATGGAAACGTTATATTGACGACATTTTTTTCATTTGGCATGATACCCAAACCATGCTTATCAACTTCCTCCACTGGCTTAACAATAATTGTGGTGGTCTCAAGTTCACACTCACATACAACAAAACATCCATACCATTCCTTGATCTAAACATAATACATGATGATGGACACCTGATCACCAGCCTCTTCAGGAAAGCCACCGAGCGTAACACTCTCCTAAAATACAGTAGCAGCCACCCAAGGGCCCTTAGAGACTCTCTTCCCTACTCACAATACTTACGCATCAGACGCAACTGCACCCTAAAGGAGGATTATTTCAGGGAAGCCAAAACACTCAGCGACAAACTAACATCAAGAGGTTACCCCAAAAAACTAATTCGCAGTGCCCTGAAAAGAGCATGGTACTGTCCCAGGGATGCTCTCTTGGAACCCAAAACCAAGAGAAGTGAAAACCGCCTAGTGTGTGTCACCACATTTTCTCCATCTTCCAACAAAGTACGTAAAAGTATTCTTAAACACTGGAATGTGTTAAATGCTGGAATACTAAATCTTGAAAGACCTCTCTTTGCCTTCAAAAGAAACAAAAATATCAAAGACCATCTGATAAGAGCGGCACTCCCTGAGACCAGAAACACTGGCACGCTCCTGGAGCATTGGTCTTTACCCGCAGTTACTGGGCACAACAAGTGTGGCAATTGTTCTGTATGTGTATTCACTACTGACTGTAAAGAGTTTGTGTTTGGTAACATACGTAAACCCCATAATCATTTCAGTAATTGTAACACCAGCAATGTCATTTACGCAATTCTGTGCCCCTGTGACATGATTTATATAGGACAAACGACACAAAAAATCCGGATCAGAATCTGCCAACACAGAAGCAGATTGAGGTGTAAAACACCAAACGCACCGCTGGTGGAACATTTCGAATCAGCTGGTCATACTGAGGATGACATTCATTGGACAGTCGTCACTGTTGTCAAAATCCCTCCAAGAGGTGCAGACATTTCACAGCTTTTGAATAAGGAAGAATTAAAATGGATTTTGAAAACGGGAAGCATTCACAGTGGATTGAACCGCTTAGAGGATTGGACCTCCTTACTCTGATTGTGCAATTGGAACTGTCCGCAATCTATGATACACCCACCACAATACTACCACCTGACTTTAAGAATCATTAATTTATTTTTTTGTTCCCATTGAAATTGTGCTCTCCATGTTTTATAAATGCAATATCTTATACATCCATGCACCAGCTCTTCAAATGTCATTCTCTGCCCTTCTACCCTTGTTTTTATCCTCACCACGCGCCGTCTTTCACTCACCCAATATGGCGCCCTAAATTCGCCGTGTTCATCACTCACGGGCACTGCGTTACTATTAGCAACTATTAGAACATGTGACTGATCACCTGATCCAGCCACGATCACATCTAACCGGCGCAAGCACTCTTACACCACAACTCTTCCGTCATTGACCGAGACGTTGCCTTGCCGACTCCCCCGGAACGTGACTACATCTTCACATCGTGGTATGTCTTTTGTTTCCAACCGGCGGCTCCCCACCCCCGTAATTACGATGTGATTACTTCTAGTAATTTGCCTTATTTTACCTACAGATTTTTTACTACCGCGCTAAGTATTACTCCCGCGGACCTAGGTAAGCCGCTTTTTCACTCTGTGCACTGCACTTCCGATCCACTCCTCGAGCCTGTTTATGACCTCCTTATTTTCATTACAGACCGATTCCGTGGTCTAACAGTCGCTTAGTTTTTTCAACTAAGCTGACACATCTTCCTTGCTGTATTCAAGGACAGCATGAGGTAAATTGCTCCCCGCATATCATGCCAAGCTCACCTGACATAGTTTCCGTTGTAGTTTACTCACCCTTCTCACCTGCGACATCCACAGTTCTTTAATCTCAGACACGCCCTCAGTTTGAGCATGATATCGACCACGCACTTCTCCACAGTCGAGATTCCTTAATACTCGCGGCAACCACGACCTTCCATCATTTACACGGCCTGCCACGGAGCATGTTCCACTATATATATTTTATATTTCCCCTTCGATCCGTGTCCGATAGTTCACTAAGCCATTCTGATCATGGTTAGCTCGTGTTCTGACACAAACTGTTTTTTGTTATGTTGTAACTTTATTTAAACTTAATTATTACGTTTTTTCCAATTTCTTTCCCTCCATTTTTTCCCTCTTTATTGTACCACGTTGGTTTTTGTGTTAATTGTTGTATATTCAGGCATTTTTATAGGCAATTATACTAATCAGTCCTGATGATGATCCTAACACTCCCCCAGTAAGGATCGAAACGTCGTCGACTATGTTGTTCACCTTACACTATGACTACTTATGTGTATAAAATGTCGTGAAGGTGACTAGGATGTTTCACTATCTGCTATTCTTGTCATAGACACATCGCTTCAATTGCCTGTGTGTGTTTTTTCAAAAACTCATGTCCTCTTGATATGTAAGCCATAGGATACAGGCTTGTGTCCCACCAATGCTTTGCTTACATCTTGTTTGATCATTGAAAAACATTTTGCTTATTAAAGCTGCCTTGTCCGGCTGGACATAGGCTATAATATAGTACCTATTGTGGCTATATTGATTATTGCTGGTTATACTTCTTTGTTTTCAGGGACCATTGTCTCTTATAATATGCTTGCCAACACCAGCATATTCAGAGAGGAAGAATAGAGCATTTAAGGGAGCGAGGCCCACTGGGAAGCCCAACTGAAATGACTCCCTGTGTGAGTTGTGAGGATACGGTTGTACACTGAGTTGGTCATTGCCTGTGTGCAGAATTGATTCAGCGATCCTCGCATGACAAGAGAGGGCTGCCATGGACTGAGCTGTGCACTGTACAGGGAGTGCCAAGCCTATATTGCCTCATTGCACTGACCCCAAGTGCCAGAGGATGCCACCAAGGGATAACAGATTTCAGAGACAGTTCACTGCCTCACCATCACAAATGAGAATGGTACAAATGTGACTTACACATTAGGGGGAAGCAGAGAAGAAAACAGGAAAAAAGTAATGCTGGAGCTCGCTTCGACCACATTGTACTTCAGTTATGTCTGATGCTGGGATCACTGGACTGAGCTAAAAATGTTTGGAGCCTGTTTTAGAAATATGAAACCTAACACTAACAAAAGATATGTTATGTTAAAACAGGAATGCAATATAAGGCTAATCTATATTATATGATAGGTGATTTTTAATGCATTACAGACACTCACAAGAGCGTCCTGGGGCAGAACATAGAGAGGTCGGGCATGTGGAGAGTAGCATTGCACAAAGAGCCACGTTTTTAGTTTCTTACTAAACACCAGAGAGTCAGCCACTGATCAGACGTCCATCGGGAGCTGGTTCCGAGCTGAAGTGGCCAAAAAAGCTAATGACCTTCCTCTAGACCCTTGGTGCAGGTACTTTGGGACTAATGCACGTCATGTTTCGGAGGAGCGTAAGAGTCTGGCAGAGTTGTAGAAGCTAAATCCGTCTCTGAGGTAATCAGGCCCGTCTGGGACAGAGGGTCATGTGCCCATGTCAAAGCGTTACATTTAATCCGCTCCCTAATAGGCAGCCAAAGTAATCCCCGCAAGTGACCACTAATGTGTTGTCTTTTTAGGATCTTCAGCAGAAGGTGAGCTGCAGCATTCTGGATAAGCTGTAATTTATCCATGAGATATTGCGGTATGCACAATACAGGGCATTGGCATAATCCAATCTGGATGTAATCAGAGCCTGTATAACCGCTTTCTTGGCTGAGAAAGAGTGCCAAGGCAAAAACTTCTTAAGTGACTTCAAGGTCCCAAAACATGAGCCCACAAGCTTTTCAACCTGAAGATAGAAGGACAGTTTATTTTCTAGGTTATCCCCAAAAGTTTAACTGATTCCTTTGGGGAACTGGGTAGAGAGACATTTTCTGACCATATGGTTGACACAAAGTCAGGTGAAAAAGTCCCAAAAAGGAAAATATCCAACTTTTCTTCATTGCATTTGAGTTGCACTTTGGCTAATAAGTGGAAGACTGTGGTGAGGCAACAATTAACTAGGGAGCAGTTAGGCTCTGATCCCTTGCTCCAGGAGAAAAGCAATTGCATGCCGTCTGCATAAGACAGCACCTTCGCACCCAGTTCTTCAGCAAGAAAAGCAAAGGCAGTGAGGTATATATTAAAGAGTGTAGGACTCAAGGCCGAGCCTTGAGGGACACCCATGCCCATTTGCCTGGGGCAGGCTGTGCAAGGCAGAATCCAGACTTGCTGGCTTCTATCTCCCAAAAATGATGTCACTCCCACCTCTTGGAGGCATCTTAGAAGGCATGAGTAGAGAACAGTATCAAAAGCAGCAGACAGATCGAGAATGATCAATACTGCCATCCCTCCCCTTTCCAGCGTTCCTTTGATGTATTCTGAAACCTCAAACAGTGCAGTTTCTGTACTGTGACGGGCTCTAAAGGCCAATTGACTAGGATGAAACAATTTATTGACTTCTAAGAAATTGGACAGTTCATATTAACTTGCTTTTTCACTACTTTAGAAAGGGCTGGGAGTAAGGGTATTGGTCTTTAATTGGTCAGGATGGCCAGGTCAGCTGTAGGTTTTTTAAGGACTGTGAGGACCTTTGACTGTTTCCAGATAAGCGGAACAGAGGCTGAGCTTAACGTGGTATTAACAATCTCCTTTACTACAGGAGTAATGTTCTCTGCCACCTGAGTGAGCAGTTTCAAGGCGCATGGGTCATCTGTAGAGACAGATTGAATGGAATGAAGCGCCCTTAACATGCACTCCTACTGAATGCACTATATCAGGGTTACTGGGGCATAGGGACGGGATACATGCAACATCCATAGAAGCCTAGAACTGCTTGCTATGCCTGCAAACTTGAAGAAAAAATGAGGTTTTAAGTGGTAAATGTAGGAAGCCATCTCCAAGGGAGTTAGGGGTGCTAGACTGTACAATACCCATAATCCAACTCAGAGGGTATCACCTAAGTACTTAGTCTTCCAAAAAACTAGAAAACTAAAACCTTCAGGTTGTATTTTAACAGTTAACCTCAAACCAAAAGAGTAGCAACTAAAGTATTGCAGACAAAGATTCTCATCTTGCATCCGATTGGACATTAGGGGCCTAATTTAGATCTTAGCTGGGACAGAGTTTACAAGTACCCTGACATGCAGACAGACTCCTGTCCCGCATATTTAGATCCGCGCTGACAGAGTGTTTTCTGTTACGTAAGTGGCTTACCGCTGTCAATGCTGCAAACTCCTCCACTGGCTAACATTACTCCGTCACCATCAGGGTGGCAGGAATGCCCCCTGCCTCTTTAGATTTCACAGTTGTACTGGCGTTGTCCTAGTGGCAGATTACAGACGGAGGGATTCCGTCACTGGACGTGTTCAACATTGTACTGTTCCTGTGGATTTTGGATGGATGCTAGCACCACATATCTGATGTGTTTTGTTTAATTATTTGCACCTGCATAAGATACCACACTCTAAAACACAGTGCATTTCAGACCATTATCCTTATCCATTCTGCTGCAGCACAACATTGTTCCTAAGCACTTTTTCAGTCAAGTAAGGTTGGTTTTTGCTTTCCCTGTTTCTTGATCAGTTTGTCTATTTATAATTTATTATCTTTAGAGTTATTCCAATCATTTAATTTTATCATTTCTTAATGGTAGTGAGGAGAATTCCATGATTTACTTAGGGAGAATTGTCAGTCATTGCGGGTGAAATTATAAGAGTAGAGCCACAATTCTTTGGAGCCCAAGTACGAAACACAACTATAGCTCAGAAAAGGCAAATATTGGCCAGAAAACTTGACAGAGTGAATGCTGTAGCAAACAAAATGTGCACACAAGAAGAAATAAGGAAGAGGTGGAACAACCTGTGGGGGAGAGTGTGTTCCCTGGCCTCCAAGCATCACCTGGAGGTCGAGAGTACTGGAGGTGGTTCTCCCTGCCCACTTTACAACTTTTTCCGTGGTAGGGGAAGGTCTTGCAGATCCTACATCCTGAAGCCTTGATAGTAATCCATGGTGGAGTTTAGACTGGTACTATATACTTTTGAACGTGTCAGGAAGCCTAAAAGTCATTTTGACTTTTAACTAAGCTGTTGCTAATGTGTTTTGCACCTTTATTAGGCATATAATACCATATATACATCTATTAAATGTATTTTTTTTAGAAAATATGTAGCATTATTTTTGTATCTCTCATTTCATTAATGATCAATATGTGTGTTTTTCTTCATGTATCATTTGTTGTTTTTGACTTGTTTGTTTCAATGCATTTTGCTGTATTTATGATTATATGTTTCAGCCTCCATTCAATTCCAAATGGAGTTATGGTGCTTTTAAGTGTTTATTCGCCTAGTAACATATTTCATATATGTGTTTCATATAGTTAATGTCTGTTCATTTTTACAGAATATAGTTTACTAGATATTTCCAACTTACAATTGCAAGTGTTGTTAATGTTTAATTGAAATGACTACAACTACAATGGCTTGTTTTTGTTTTTTGAAAATAATATTGCAATGTGATGTTGCTCATTCTCTCTTTTCTTTAATATTTTCACTTATTTTAAAGTGTTATGTATTTAGCAATCTCTACTTTATGCCATGTTTCAAAGCATCATTTTTTGCTTAATTTTGTATGTTGACACTTTCTTGTTATTTCATTACATTGATGTAATTTTTTTCACGTCAAAATAGGCTGACTTAAAAACTGTTAATGTATTTTATGTTGTATGTTGAATATAATTTGTATTGATAATAAATGTGTTTGCAATGTTTATATCATGACAATTGCTATTTATCCATCTAAGTTGTTTACTTATCAGATTTGTAGCCTCCTAGGACATGGGTATATACATTCCCATTTCTCCTCTCTACTGTGTTGTGTTGAAAGGTTTGTATATTTTGTGTATACTTTCAATTTATTTTTTCATTTCAGGAGAACAGTTTACCTGCTAGTTGCTAGACAACCATATCTTCATGTGGAGGGGTAACACAATCTTATTGTGGGTGTTGTCCCACTGTTCAGAAGTTGATCTCTTGCCATAATACATGTAGTTATATCTCTGGCTTTCCTGATGAGGATGCACTGTCACCGAAACGCACATTGACATGATCCTACCAAAAACCAGCTACGATTTAAGCCAACTTCTTGTTGGCTTTTACTCCTTGTTTGTTATTGTGGGAAAATAATCTCCATGACATTTGACATGTATTCCTGTATTCTCTCAAGAAATGTTGATTATTTGATATAATGATCTAGTTTACTTATAGAAAAGGTCATACGGTAGTGTAGTTCCTATTTCCCTAATAGGTTCTGCGCATTGGAATAACATACACTATAGGCTTGGCTTAGGACTCAGGTCGGTATGCCCCTATCGAGTATATTAAACTTAATTACTGTGTACCAGCTAGCTCTGAGGCCACTAGAAACTTCTTGACAACAAGAAGGGAATAGCTTCTGGCAACCACATAACATAAAACCCTGATCCCTCATGATCGTGGAAACAATATACTACTTTTCATTCAGTCACTCATCTCAGAGAAGTACATAGAAGAAACCTTCGGTGTGTTTACAATTACATTTATTGCACAGTTGTTATTCTAGTACTGGTTATATTTGCTGCAACATCTGTTGGACAGTAGCAGAGAAATATGGCCAGAGTGCAGTTAAATAAAAATGCATGGTACAGTTTTACCATTGTGCAATAGTAATGAACACATACATGAAATACAGAATGCATTTCAGGTAAAGCCTATACCCCTATGATGCCT
The DNA here is from genome assembly GCF_964204655.1 of Triturus cristatus. Taxonomy (NCBI): domain Eukaryota; kingdom Metazoa; phylum Chordata; class Amphibia; order Caudata; family Salamandridae; genus Triturus; species Triturus cristatus. The sequence goes on from NC_140583.1 coordinate 1,131,379,481, forward strand.
AACTAGATGTACCTAAGTGTACCTAGCATGTGTGTAGGTCTTAGAGAGCCAAGAATCCCCCTAGGATATATTCTAACCCCAATACCTTAGTGGGACTTCATCCTGATCTCGAGCTGGACACCCCAGGATGGGTGGATGGACCTCTGCCAGCTGGAGCTGTGACATGACGCAGGTTGCAGCGTCTCAGGTCAGAGTGTTGGCATGGAAGTCTCGGTCCCCTCTGGTTTGCTTGAGTAAAGTGAGGTATATTTATACCTGATAGGTGCCTTGGAATGTCAGTATTGACGTAAAGTCGGTCAGAGGAAGACATCAGGAATGAACCCTTAGGGAATAGTGGTTCATGCATATTTCATGAGTTCTTGGAGAAATCAATAATCCTGTGCTAAGGAAAATCCCAAGACAGACAGCATATTATTCACTGTATCAGTAACCCAATTGTCATAGAAAATGTACTGCAGGTAATGACCTCACTGAATGAATGATACAAATGAATGAAATAAATGAAAGTTCGAAATACATTAGTCAGAATTCAAAATGGAGAATTAAATACATTATTTAAAATAAAATGGCTTGTTCAGGCCGAATACATTTACAAGTCTCCTCTTTTTTTAATTGAAAATGGACATGGCTTCAGTTTTATGTTGAGTCTGTTTTGTTGAAAAGTGTCCACTAAGAGTCATACTAAAAGCTAGCTCTAAGCAAAGCCGGAACAGAAAAAGATGAACCCAGAAATACTCCATAGTTCTACCCATGGTGAAGCCAGGTCTGTATCTTTTGGAAAAAGAAAAGGCTCAAAAGTTTGTACTTGCATGTTCATTGTTTGTTGTTGGGCTGGCGTCGCTTCCTGTTCATGTGGAGCCATGGAAAACATATCACAGTTAATGAAATAGCCAGTAGCTGTATGATCAATTGTTGAAATTGCATCGTGTTTAGCTGAAGTTATTTCTGCTGTTTTTGTTGAAAAACATTGAAATGTTGAAGTTAATAGTTGATGTCTTTGCTGAAAAACGTTCAGATGTTGAAGTTAATATTTTATGTTTTTGTTGAAAAACATTGAAGCATTTATTAGTTCTTGCTTTTGTTGAAAAACTTTGATGAATTTATTATTTTATGTTTTTGTTGAAAAAACGTTGATGCATTTATTATTTGATGCTTTTGTGAAAAAACGTTGAAGCTTTCTTTATTTGATGTTTTTGTTAAAAAAAACGTTGAAGATTTTAATATTTGATGTTTTTGTTGAAAAATGTTGGTGTACACATTTGTTTTTGGCCAAATTGCAACTTGAGTGTTGTCTTGACTTTTATTTTGAATTTGAAAGGGTGATTCAAGGAGAACTAGTTCCATTGCATTGTTGCATAGTCCCCCACTCCATGGATTTGATTTCTCAAACGTGATGAGCTTTTCAGTTTGAACTTCTTGAATAGTAGTGAGAGGGACGTCTACTACTGTGGAGCTCACAAGGCCTGCTGCTCAGTATGGCCCACATAGTGTTGGTTGATTCTTTTATGTGAAATGAATCTGGTGCTTTTATCATGGCAGGATGTGGCAAAAGTACAGTTCTTGTTCCTTTCACTTTAAGGACTGGCACATGTATTTCTGTATGAGGGGCCAAATTCCTTTCTGTCCGCGATCTTTATCTCTCCCTGCCCAGATCCCCAACTTTTGGGATTCAGACAGGTCTTGCCGTCAATACCTCGACTTCCCAGTGGGGGCTTGTTTCACTTTGTCAGAATCTTTGTTTGTTTCTCTGTTTCATTTAGTTCATGTAAAACAGCCAAACGATCATAAATACAGAATGGTTTTCATCCGCCTCTGTGCCTTCACATTTATGATCAGGGTCCCACATTCGTAAATGGAGTGACACCTCCTAGAGAGCTTCTTGGCTGGGTGTGTATTGCCCACTGAATTCATGTAAGTGTTTGACCCCACTAACGGCCGCCTAATACCCTAGCTGTTAAGGATTGCTCTATGCCCCAGTTCTTCCTCTCCTCTACCTTAATTACCTCAGGATGGCGTTGGAGAGGAGTACCGCAATACTACGTCCATCCCTTCCATGGACTCTTTGTCAGCCCAAGAGCTAAGCGTGGAGCCACAGTCAGGGTGTAACATTGATTGCGTATCTCCTGTTATGGACTCGCAAATCTTTCTATAACAGTTTTGAGCCATCAGTAGAGTGCTGAGGCCATACCTATAGGAAACTTGAGCACGGATCCACTGCCAACAAGATATATTTTTAATCCAACTCACAATTTAAGGGGGCGCAGTGGTCCTGTTGCACGACACGATCAAGTGGACAGTATTATGCTGTCTAGCAATTGGACCTGCACAGGTCTTGTGATGGTGTAGCCTGGCATTTGTTTGCAGATGTTGCAGTTTAAGACAAAGCCAATAGTCTGACTTCTGATCCCTGGCCACCAATAGCACTGTTGCATTGAAAAAATAGTAGCTATGACCCCTGAATGCACGGAGCCCAAGCTCTTGTGTGTTTTAAGCATTAATTCCTGCCTACTATCCATATTTGGAAATACTCTATCCCCCACTCCAGGAATCTGAGCATATGGAATGTTGTTTGCACCTAACTTGTAGGAGTATTTGAGTGGAAATGTCTTAGGCACTGCTGTGCTGCCTTTGTGTGAAGCAATTACAGCCACCATATTCTAACCGTCTATTCTTGTTGTTGAACGAATCTGCGCAGCTACGGAAGTTGTGTGAACAGTCCCCTGTGTGGCTTCAACAGCCAATGAATTCCCTTCAACGTGCACGCCATCACACTGATGACTCAGCGTGTTAATCACGTGAGTTTTTTGGTAGGTCGTTTTTCAACTCCACTACCTGTTCCCATAATTGTTTTGTTTAATTATGCCACCTTTTGCATCTTTAAACCCATGGTGTAAATATTTATTATATGATTGCACACAATAAAAAGGAATCACACACAATGAGTGTGGGGAATTGTCGATCCGTGTTTTACAAGTGCAAGTATCAGGGCTTTAAAAAGCTGCCAACTGAGCCGTGCTATTAACTAGAGGTAGTTTTTTGGTGCAATGAGGACAGAACATGCCATCCAGCAACTGACCTTTAACGATGGCGGCCGGTGGGACAGACCCATCAGTGTAAATTTTAAAAATTCATACTGATCTAGAGGCAAGATTTCATTTGGTAGATGGTGTTCTTTTTCATATTGCAGGAATGCCTGTGTTTTTAAATTTGGATCAAATCTGTATTCAAAGTCTGATGCAGCAAAAGAATTAGCCCTTTGTTTCCTTTCTGGATGTAAGGCTTTGGCATTAGGAATGCTAGCCCCGGTACCGGGGTGACGACAATAATGCTTCTCCCCGTGAGCCAGTTGCGCTTTCTTTTGCTGCAGCAGTCTGAATGGTTGTCAGAATTTGTTTCTGTTGAATTAAAACTCATTTCTGTGTTTGTGTACAGATGAGATTTGTATGCGATTGGTACAGTTTCACCTTCATTAAAGGTTTAATAAGTGTACCCGCATTCACCCAAAATGATACTGAGTACCAAGTGGTGTAAGTTTACACATGTGTGTATGTGTTTGGAAGCAATAATATCTTCCTGGAGTGAAAACAAAGAATATTGGCGTGTTCTTGTGTCCAGTGGTTGACTGAAAAGTCAGGTTTGAAAAAGGTCGTAGAAAGGTTTTTCTCTCTCTGCGAAATCCAAAATGTATGTTCTGCCAAAATCTAGGAATCCCAGTACTGATTGGAAATTGTTTTAATGTCTTTGGAGGCTGGTGCAGCGCACACTTTTCTAAAATGTTAGCTGCCAGGCTTTTCCCTTCACTTGAAAGCTTGTATCCCAAAAATAGGACACTGAGGTGGGCAATTTCTGATTTCTCAAAATTAAATTTGTAGCCCCCAAAGTCGAATCCCATAATAATGGTGCTCCCCCTGATCAAGTGTTTCCCCAATAGGTCGTCCGTTAGATAAATATCATCCATATAGGACAACGCTTCTTCATCAAAGTGCTTTAGCAATTCTGTAATTCTTTCAGAAAATACCCCTGAGCTGTTCTTATACCCACGGGATTTATGACAAAAATTGTCGCAGGGCTCTAGCATACTAATTGTTGTTAGTTTCCTGCTTTCAGGTTCTATATTTTGACAGAAAAATCCATGTGAGATTACTAGTGTCTTTTTGTATTTTTTCCTGCATAATGTTAATCATTAGTGCAGCACGATCTGCATGTTGGACAGCATATGTCTTCGTGCAAGTGTTCAAGTGTCTGTAAATGAAAACTAGACAAAATATATTATCATGTTTTGATAAGTGAAACAAGAGATTGTTCTTTTGTGAAGTGCATTTTTCAATTATCTCCTGGTATTCAAGTTGATCTAAGATCTCCCTGACCTGTGTTTTTAGCGTTTTGCTTAATAGGATATTGTCTTTGAGCATGTGGTGAAACTATTAACGGGGTCAGGTGGTGGGTTGAGTCCTCATCCCCTCCAGTGTGATTTTTATACAATGCTTGGGCTACTGCCCACTCCCGTGAATATGTATGTTTAAGGTGAACGGGAACATGATTGGAAAATGCAGGAAAAATTATACTTTCTCCCTTTGGGTGCTCCCTGACTAATGCTGGCGGCTAATCTTGTTCTGCTAACAGTATGTCAAAACCAGACGATAGGTTCTTCACACAGAGACCTTTTACTTTCCTGTGCTTGTCCTCCTCCATGCGGAGTGTTATTTCATATAACTTGTGTGGGACGCTCACCCTTTTGTCTGGTGTTTCCACCGTGATGTAATCATTTAATTTCGCTGTCTCCAGAAATTCCTTCAGGTGCTGGTGAGCTATTGTTACTTCTGCCGCTCTGTCTTAGCATTGTCTGAGCCCAATCCCTGTTCAGAAGTTGAGTCCTTAGGATTCTGTACATGTCTAACTTTGAGAGCTGCAACTTTCTTCTTTTTTTTTTTTAATTGAAGTTTGGATTGTGGCTTGTCTTCTGTTTTAGAAGAGTCCTGAGCGCGCTTGTCCTTGGACTGCTTGTGCTCTTCTTTGTGTGCTGACCTTCCTTCTCTCTGTGTTGTTTGTTGAGAGGAATGTGTATCAGTATCCTGATACCTGTCAGGTTTCCTAATATTATCCCTATTCCTAAGGTTATACCTCTTTGCAGAGGGCTCCTGTTGAGGAGACATACCTCGGGACTGAGAATCTTTTCTGAAAATGTTTGTTTTTAATTATTAACCCACTTCTTTTTAGAAGAATTAGGTGTCTGATTAGAAGTGACCTACTCAGGACTGCCCATTAGCTGTGGTTTTAAAAGCTTTCCCACCCAAACTGTCCCTTCCAAGTTCTGCATATGCAGTTTCAATTATTTTGGGAAGTTCTTGTGGTTGGTCTATAAGACTAACCTCTCTTAGGTGTTGGCGGATCGCCACTGAAGCTGCTTCCCCTTTAATGTTAGCTAGTATGATTGTTGATACCTGGTCGTAATTACCTAGTAATTTCATACCTACGGTCAGAGCAGGTTCAGCTCCATACTTACTCTGTATCTGTTGTAAGACATCTGGAATTACCGCTAAGGAAGGACTTCCATGAGTTCTGGTATATATGGCAGCAAAGACTGTACCCCAAGTGGTGCAGTCCTCTAACTGTGGTGTGATCCCCATGGGCAAGCAGAGTGTTAGCATTATATACTTTCAAATTGTGTGGTATTTGGAAATACTGCTTCTAACTGGGTGATTTTCTGAGCTACCCAGAAAGGAATCTGTTTACATTTTGTGGGCCGTTTACCCATTACTGTGTGTAATGTTTGTGGAGTGATTTTAGTAGCGGTGCTCTGTGTTGGAGCTGTGTTATTTGCAGCAACTGTGTACTGGCCACCAAGTGTCCTCATGACGAGTTGCGTCATGGCTCTGTAAGAGTTTTGCCAACTCTTTGTGTTGTAAGAGCAGTTCATTTTGTGGCATTATATCACTGTCAGGATGTGGTGTGTAGCCGGCTAATGTTGGCCATGTAGCTCCTGGTCTCCCTGGTGGACCGAACCTGGCTTTATTTATTTGTTGTAGGGCGCCATTAAACCAGAAATTGTGGTCCTGGTCAGTGAGCGGAATCTTAATCTCCTCAAAAGGAGTGTAGACCGCTGGGACTTTTTCATGTATGTAAGAATGAAAAGTCTGAGTTGTTGCATTTACTGCTGGGAATGTAACCCAAGAATAGAACACATCTGATTGATAATCTTTGTGTGCATCTATAAATATCACTGTACCTCCTCGGTCTGTTAAACCATGTCTGAGGGTTTTTTGTGTGAGTGTAAGCCTGATTTTGGGTGCAAAATGTATTGCATTTGCTTCCTCTTCGGCGTTTGAGAGCTGTGTCCCAGTGACAGGAGCAGCTGCTTCGACAGACATTGTGTTGTGAAAACAAAATGTCCTAAAAAGGGTTTTAAGATAAGGTTTAAAAAAGGCACAATTGTTTGGGAACTTTTTCCTTCAAGCTTGATTAACCAACAGCCAATACATAGGATGTTTGCCTGCTCAGCTGTGGCGGTGTTTGTGCCTACCCACTCCAGACGTCTCTGGCGCTTTGTGAGTAGGGTCTCTGAGAATAAACATGACTGAACTACTCATATTCTACTGTTAAATAAGCGCCAAATTCACGTTGGGCTCCATGTAGTGTAGTTCCTATTTCCCTGATAGGTTCTGTGCATTGGAATAACATACACTATAGGCTTGGCATAGGACTGACGTCGGTATGCCCCTATCGCGTATATTAAACTTAATTACTGTGTACCAGCTAGCTCAGAGGCCACTAGAAACTTCTTGACAAAAAGAAGGGAATAGCTTCTGGCAACCACATAACATAAAACCCTGATCCCTCAGGATCGTGGAAACAATATACTACTTTTCATTCAGTCACTCATCTCTGAGAAGTACATAGAAGAAACAGTCTGGTGTGTTTACAATAACATTTATTGCACAGTTGTTATTCTAGTACTGGTTATATGTGCTGCAACAAGTGTTGGACAGTAGCAGAGAAATATGGCCAGCAGTGCAGTTAATTAAAAATGCATGGTACAGTTTTACCATTATGCAGTAGTAATGAACACATACATGAAATACAGAATGCATTTCAGATAAAGCCTATACCCCTATGATGCATAACTAGATGTACCTAAGTGTACCTAGCATGTGTGTTGGTCTTAGAGAGCCAAGAATCCCCCAGGATTTATTCTAAGGCATGATGCAGGTTGCAGCGTCTCAGGTCAGAGTGTCAGCATGGAAGTCTTGGTCCCCTCTGGTTTGCTTGGACAAAGGGAGGTATATTTATACCTGATAGGTGCCTTGGAATGTTAGTATTGACATAAAGTCGGTCAGAGGAAGACGTCAGGAATGAACCCTTAGGGAATAGTGGTTCATGCATATTTAATGAGTTCTTGGAGAAATCAATAATCCTGTGCTAGGGAAAATCCCAAGAGCTTAAGGGTCTGTTTCTAAGAACTTGGACGTAGGTTAGTCACTATTGGACATGGAGATGACAGATTTAGGATGGACCGTCTTCTGCACCCAGAGCACACGTCAGATAAGGGACAGTCTCTGTTGTTCGTTATTGTGAAGGAAGGGCTAATGTAGGTGAAAGGGCCTTTAGTGGGTGAAAGGGCCTGCCTGTCTTTGTGGCACAAAGGATTTGTGCCTCTGAAACGGCGCACCCATGTTAGGGCCTCAATCCATCCAGCACATAACAATACCACATTGTAGATCAGTTATGTCTGATGCTGTGAATACTGGACTGAGCTACATGTTTGGAGCCTGTGTTGGAAAGATGAAACCTAACATTGACGACAACAGATATGTTATCCTATAACTGAAAAGCAATCTAAACCTGTAATTGAGCCATCTCACCAATACTGGACACATGGGTGGCCACATCCTTTCAGGTTTATACAGCTCAGCAGGAAATCACGCAGGATGAGAACACTGTACTATCAGGTGAAAATGACAAGGAATTTGTGCTGCAGTGCAGAATTTCACCACACATTAGAGGGGCAGGTGAGGGTGAATGGTGAGGGATTGTATCAACTGCAGCAATTGGGTGCAGCAGAAAAGTTCTTAAACAAGGTTGCTTCCTGCAGTAGCTCAGAAGAGGAAGTCTTCTTTGTAAGGTATTATCCTTGATTATTTTGCAGTTTACACAATGAGGATGTGTTGTATTCACTTGCTTGCTTTAGATTACATTCAATAGTGTACATGGTCTAGACAGCAGAACACTTCTTATCGCAACGGACCGCAGTCCCCATAATCCTGGTCCCCAGGATCTCACCTTGATGGGAGACTGGAGGACACAGAATGGCCACCCAAAATAGCCCGAAGTCCTCATGTTCTTTTCTTTGTGTATTCCACCATACACTCAGAACACAGAAGGGCATGACAATGATCTACTTGGACTATTGAAAAACTTTTACAGAAACCTCCTAAAGAAACTCCCCCTTAGGCTGCAAAGTTTACAAAACCAAGAAGTCAGGATAAGTCAAAATCTGCAAGTGAGTCTGTCACAAAATGCTGCATTGGCAGTGAGTGGATGCAACACTTAAGTTTACATTTCTTTCAGTCTTTATCAACGTTACTGGGTTATAGGGTCCAGATACCTGCAAAATGCATAGAAGCCGAGGAACTACTTGCTTTGCCTGCAAACCTGAATACCTAAGCATGTTTTAAGTGGTAAATGTAGGTAGCCATCTCCAAGGGAAACAAGGGTTATAGACTGTACAATACATATAATCAACTCAGAGGATATGACTTAATTACTTGGTCATCTGTAAAAACCATAAAATGAAACCCTTCAGGTTCAAGTCAAATTTTTTATTGTTTAAGTTAATTAAAACCACAACAATACACTTTCTAATAAAAACGGAAAATTGCAATAAAAAAAATTGTTTTGTATAAATCCTAAAAAGTCATAAAAATATTTTGTTTAACAGTTATTAGCACTCAACTTTGTATATAATATCATAAATCAATTCATTAATCTCTTAATAAAATACTGAAGTTTTCAAAAGTAAATAATTGATGATTAATTAGACCGAAGCATTAATCAACACATAATCTGCTGTACGAGAGAGAATGTTTCTCCAGATGTTCTTGCCCTGCTCTCCATCATTTTCAAAATACAAAGTTCTGTATCAAGACCAATCAGTCTTATTTAATGTTAGGGTACAACGCACAAGATTCATTGTTTAATACATAGGCATGTACAGAAAGGAACTTTATTAGTTGACAATTCAGTGAGATGTTTGTTGGGTCCAAGCCCGCTATACTTGTGGATCTGCATGCCCTTATACCTCTGGTGTTCATGGCATGTTTTAAAAAAGTGACTTGTGCTTGTGATAGTTTAGGACATATGCAGACTAGATGACCGAAATCCTCATTGCTGCTCCCACATAATCTGCATTCTTTCGGCCCTTTATGGACCTATGTTGGCTGATCCGCGATAGACAGCAGCTTGCCTAGACGTGGGGCCATTAGTTGTAAATTTCGATACGCCGAGAATGTGATATTTAGATACGGCCCTGGGGTACGTGTCTTATAATTGGTGATTACCATCCAAGCGTGTTTTCTCTTACTAAGGATGTTTTAATCGACAAGAGTGAGATTTTGCTGATTTATTTCTAGCTTGCTTGAGGGATGAATAGGACAAGTTGGTTTCCTAGAGCTCACGTGTACAAGGTTCTAATAATGCTTTTTTTAGGTACTGGTTCTATGGAGACTTTACATCTTTCTCTAGTTCCTCCCACAGAGCCTTATTCAATTCCGATTCTGCTGCGTTTTGCTTCAGGCTATACCATTGCCTAATGGTTGCATACATTCTCCCCAGTGTTTTGTTGGTTACTCCAAATTCTAGCCTCACCTGCGCTGGAGATGCGGCATGATGAATTTGAAAAACTCTTTTATAAATTGAATCTTGAGATTTAATAAGCAGGTCAGCATCTTTCCCGTGTAATGCCGTACTGCCGTACTGCCATATGATAATGTTGGTAGGATTTTGGCTTTTATTACTGCTAAATAAGAAGTTAAATGATGGCCCCTTCCGTTTTTTTGCTAGAGACCTGAAGGCAAATGATAAGGCGTTTGTCCTCTGAGTCATATATGCTTTTTGCTCCAGGGGATTATGCCTGTTATCGATGTAGAAACCCAGGTACTTATAATTAGATACTGCTTCTAGTTTTTTGCCCTCCAATTGAAATAGCTGTTTGGCCGTCTGATGCCAACTGATCAACATTGTTTTGCTTTTTGCAGTGTTTATCTCTAGCTTGTTATCGGATATATATACCAGCATTCCTACGAGTGATCTTCGGCATCATCCACATATGATAAGTGCGATAATGATAAAGTACCTAATTTGGGTGGATGGGATATGATCGGATTGAGTTTTGGTGCCAGGTCTGCCATGAAAAGGTTAAAGATATGCAGGGCCAGAACACATCCTTGTTTCAGCCCTTTGGTAGTTATAACCTTTCTCGATAGCCTTGAACCATCTCCCAGCTTTACTCTCATCCATGTGTTGGAATATAGAAGCAATATTCCTCTGAGTATTTTTTCCGGGATGTTCCACGTACGCAGTTTTCCCCATAAGATGTGACGGTCCACGCTGTTGAATGCTGCCTTTAAATCGACAAAACAAAGGTGCAGCTGTTGCTCCCTCCGGATATATTTGTCGTCAATCAGCGAGAGCCACAGGATATTTGTAATTGTCCCACAACCTTTTCTAAACCCTTTTTTATTCAGTGGTATCCTTTTTGAGGTATCAGACCAGACAGTCAGATCTTCCAGTAGTAGTGAGGTGTAGTACCCTTCAGGTTTTATTTTATCCCTTTCGCTGCTAGACCCCGTGCTAAGCCTTTTTTTTGGCTTTTTGGGGTAGTTCACGCTTAGTGCCCTGGAACTTTTTGTCCACATAAGGTATCCATGCCTAATTTGCGTCCTTTTCTTCCAATATCCTGAGAATTTTAAATTTAAAGGTACCCAGAGCTTGTTGGATTACCCTGGAGGAGACCCAGAAATTATCCAAAGTACAGCAACATTTTCTTTTTTTGAAAAATGGGGAAAAGGTGCAGCAGAAGTAAGCGTCTGGTTTTCTCCCTGCAAATGGTATCAACAAAGAGTTTGTAGTGCTGAAATCACAATTTACCAGCTTTCAGGGACAGGCAGACTTTTGTCGATTAAAACCAACATTTTCTACACAGTGTGGGCATTTTACTTGGACATAGCCTATTTTTACTATTTTGTGAGCTTTGAATCTCCTTCCAGTTAGTGGTAAAATAATGGATCCAGGAACGCTATACATTTCAGAAACGTAGACAAAATTCAGAATTTAGCAAGGGGTCATTAGTGTAGACCCTTCAATGTTTTCCTATAGAAAGTAACAGCTGAAATAAAAACATATTGAAATTAAGTTTTGAGTTTAAAAAAGAGTAATTTGTGCCAAAGTTTTCACCTGTAACTTCTTCTAATTATGGCATATTTTTAATGGATTTTTATTGTGCACCGGGTAGCCAGGTCAGGTGGCTCAGTGGACTAAAGCAGCCACTGCAGGGGTCTGTGTTCAACCTCATGGTCGCAGGTTCAAATCCCGGTGGGTCCACTCAGTCTTTCATCCATCAGCGGTCAATAAAATGAGTACCATTGAGTTGGGTAACATTAAACATCTGTTATTCAGTGCCAGGACACCTATGCGTAATCGTACACTTTACAAATACACCTGTTATGTTATATAGCAATTCATTTGGTAAAATATAAAGAGTGAAAAATAGGTATCAAGGACATATATGTATTTCCGAAATGGGAACAAAATAGAGACTTTAGAATTAGTAATGATTTCCACATCTCTGAAATTGTGGCTACCCAAACTAGCATGTGAATTAAAGGACATTTTTCAAAGTGATTTCCTTTTTTATACATTGTCTTCAGTTTGGAAGGCAGAAATCCATAGAAAGTCAATAGTTAATAACACTTTCTCTATATTTTGTGTTCCCCTAAGTCTCCCGATAAAAATGGTACCTCACTTGTGTGGGTAAGCCTAGTACTGCCTGCAACTGGAAACGGCCCCAAACGCAAGATGGACATATCACATTTTTCTAGTGAAAACGGACCCTTTTTTTGCAATGTGCCTAGCTGTGGATTTTGGACCCTAGCTCAGTCGGCACATGGAGAAACCTAGCTAACCTGCACATTTTTGAAAACGAGACATCCTGGAGTGGTAGGAAATTTGTGGCGGCCCAGTGACCCTACAACTGCCCCACACAGAAAAGTTAGGAAAACTGGATTTTATTCCTAAATTTGAGGTTTGCACGGGAGTCTGGGTAGGGAAATGTTGGGAGATCCTTGCAAGCCACTCCTGTCTGGACTTCCCTAGATGTCTAATTTTTAGATATGTTTGGGTTTGGTAGGTTTCCGCGGAAGGCCGCTAAGCCCAGGACCTAAAACGCAGGTGACTCCCTCAAAAAACCAGATAGTTTTGCGATCGATAATTTTGAAGTCTCCACAGTACGTTTTGGGCCATTTCCTGTTGCGGGCACTAGACTTACCCACACAAGTGGGGTACCATTGTTAATGGAAGACCTGGGGGAATCCTGGGTGGTAGGAACTTTTTGGCTTCTCAGCGATACGACACCTTTCCCACACAGAAAAGTGAGGAAAACATGATTTTTTAACTAACTTTGAGGTTTGCAGGGGATTCTGGGTAGGAAAATGATGGGCGATCAACGCAGGCATCACCTCCCTGGACTTCTGTAGGTGTTTAGTTTTCAGAAATGTTTGGGCTTTTAGGTTTCCTTATATGGCCACTGAGCCCATGACCAAAAATACAGGTGACTACCTCGCAAAAGCAGGTCGTTTTGCAATTGATAATTTTGAAGTCTCCACAGTACGATTTGGGCCACTTCCTGTCGCGGGCACCATGCCTACCCATACAAGTGAGGTATCAATTTTATCAGGAGACCTCGGGGAAAGCTGGGTGGTAGGACATTTTTGGGGTCTCGGTGATCCCACAACTTTGCCGAACAGAAAATTAAGGAAAATTTGATTTTATGTGCTAAATTTGAGGTTAGCAGGGGATTCTGGGTAGGAAAATGATGGGAGATCCAAGTAAGCTGCACCTCCTTAGACTCCTCTAACTGTCTAGTTTTCAGAAATGTCTGGGTTTGGTAGGTTTCTCTAGATGGCCGCTGAGCCCGGGACCAAAAAAGCAGATGACCCCTTGAAAAACCAGGTTGTTTTGTGATCGATAGGTGGACAGCTGTGTTTGTGGTTCCGGGCTTGCAGACATCTAGGTGAACCTAAAAACCCAAGACATTTCTGAAAATTAGACACCCTTGGGAGCCTAGAGGGGTGTGGCTTGCATTCATCCCCCAAACATTTCCTTCTCAGAATCCGCTGCAAACCTCAAATTTAGTTACAAAGGACCATTTTCCTCTAATATCTGCGTGGGGAAGTTGTGGAATCACGCTATTGGCACATATTTCCTACCACTCAGCGTTCCCCTCAGTCTCCCGATAAAAATGATACCTTTTAAAAATTTTTTTTATCTATACTGGTCAGCTCCCATCAAAAGAAGGACAACTGGAAATCCATCACCAAGAAGGTGTGAACCCTAGGGGTCTCCAAGCGACATAGCCTTAATAGATGGGAAGACCTACGATGCTGGACCAAGATGTCAGCCGAAATCCAGCTTGGCCAGTCCGGCCAACATGCCAGTTGTGTGCACCACACCCTAACCCCCCATAACGGCTTGCATACTTGTGGTGGCCTACCCACAGCTTTATGGGCAGTTGAGAGCCCGACAGCAGCATTAAAGGGGAAAAGTTATTTTTTAAGTTTTTCATTTTAATTAACTATTTTTTGTTACAGCAACAAACTATGGCATCAGCATTAAGGTTGATACATGTCCAAAGCACAAGAAGAGCTCTGGAAGGTGAACATTTTGCACAAAGTGTATGATGACTGTTTTGTGCAGACACATGACTGTTACAAAAAATAAACATGAGTTTATTTGATGTTATAAGGGACAGTTGTACCAAACAGGTCATATTTTTTTTATTGTGCCAGGTGTGATGCTCCATCACAATTTTGCGAAGAATGTTACATTAGCCTTATTACAGGTCACATAGATTAAAATGCATTTATGATACAGTGGTTGTTCCAAATGTCACATTTGTGAATTAGTATTATTAACAAACAATAGTGCGCATGTGAGCCAAAATTAATAGAAACATAAGATTAAATGGCTATATTTGTTATTAAAATCATACTACAACTATGTTTTTGATAAAAAAATACATATTATTTTATGTTAAAAGTGACTGATTTGCATGATATCTTTCTAATTCACAAATGTGCACGTAAGCTAGTCTGAACAATTAATTTCATAGGCATACATTTTTTGTATCAACATCGGATTCACCTCTCCGACTAGGTAGTCCGCCCGGCATATTCCGATGTTGTCAGTCTGCTGAATTAAAAAACACCTGGGCACCACCGCCACCCATTCGCTGACTGCCTCGACTACGGTTGAGTAAAAGCAGCTGTCATAACAGAAAAGTTCACTACTGTCAAAATTATGAGTTGGCTTTCCATTGAGCCAACAATGGCGAGAAGACCGCCTATTTTGAGCGGCAGAATTGAAGGGTTTTGGGTGCATACTCACCCATTTGCTTTTCTTACCTTCGGTCTCCCATGTGGATCCCTTTCTCTAGGTTCCCGCTACACAGCCGCATTTTGACCTCGGAGAAACAACCCTGGTGGTGCCAAAATCCAGGTGAGTCTATTTTGTACCATTGACCTATTGACTTGACTAGGCACATGTGGTCCAGACTCCAGCAATGGGAAAGTACTTATGGTAGGCATTTGTTCCACTTTTGCATCTGCATATATGTAGACTGCAGTCAAATATACACACCAGCATCGACACATACGAAAAAATACTCCCCGCCACCAGAAACACTGCCACTGGCCCAGCGGGAACATTGTAATATGGCAGGTGGGAGACCTCCAGCCACAACGTTATGACGGTGAGACCGCCAAACTCATAACCAGGCACAGAGTGACACATATCCAAAAACTTCATTTTTATCTCCTTTGTCATGTTCAGATGATAAATCAATTATGAGCAAAAATAGATTAATTAAAGGGACTTTGGCAGATGGAATGTTCTGTGCCATTTATGCTGGAGTATCCCATCTGGAAAACTCAAAATCCGCCACAGAAAAATGACTCATAAGGAAATTTTAGGAATGCATAACGGTTTACATTTTTTTGATATTGTGATTTGAATTTTTATGATAAACAAATATATATGAATTAATGTATTTAAAATGTATTGTTATATTGTGCCAATTGTTGCCTAAAATTTAAGCTAGAATATTTTTTTCACTTTTTTTCACAAAACAAACTAAATATAACTTAAGATATTTTGGAGTACAAATTTAAAAATGTTTAGCTCTGTACAAAAGGGGATTTGAAATGTATCAAATCCTATGTATTTACTTATGCTGTAGAAATCATTTTAACATACCATCAAAATTATTATTGAATTTCTTCAACAGCGTAAGTAAATACATAGGGTTTGATACATTAATAGGCAACTTAAGTAGGGAATCCATAAAACTATTGTTGACATTTGAGAAACATTCAGAAGTGTTAAACATTCCTGGAAGTATTAAAATTGGTTAAGGGAAATTATAAAAAAAGAATATGGGAGCAAAAATGGTAAATTACAAAACTGTGACCAAATGGTTTCCACAGATTTTACCTATATTTATGAGATAATGATAAAAATAAACCAGAGTTTTAAAGCCTTGAAGCAGGTGAAATATGAACATTTGGAAAAAGTTTTGAGAAAAAGTTAATGATCAGTTATATTTACACAGATACAATTACATCATTCTATATGTCTTTACAGCATATTCAAAAGAAGGTGAAGGGGACGCTGGCCAAGAAGGTGAGGAAGCAGCTGGCAATTGTGTTTTGAGTGGTCACATACTGGGCAACAATAGACATAGTGGAATGGAGGTTGAGGGGACTGGAAAGGAGGTCAACACCTCGTCATCATCTTCACAGGCCTCAACAAGCAACCAGTCCCTAGCAGTTGTGGACCCTAAGGGAACTGTTCCCTTGTCCACTACCCAGAGACCAATCTCCACTATCCCACTTGCTTCCCCTGTGTAGCCTAAAAGGGCTGGGTTCTTCTTCGCCACAGACACCTCAATCTCTGCCCCTTTCACCTCGGCTGTGCTGAGTGAGGAGACTTTTGGCCTCTTATGCGGCATCTCTGTAGGCTAGATTGTGATAGAGAATGGCATCCAGGGACAGAGCTGCCAAATGCAGCTAATGGTTGCATTTCTGGATTCCATTCACATTTCAATGTATGGCATGCAGAGATCGCTTGTAAAAATAGCCCATTACCTCACCCCAGCCTCCTAACCAGCCCAACCTTCTAATTCAACTCAGGTCCCTTTCTCAGCCCAAATCCTAAATCCCACCCCAATCCCAAGCACGCTCACCTCTTTGCAGGTACCCTCACCAACAGACACAAGCAGCACAATCACACACTCATAAATAGAAACACACAAACAACATACACACATGATTGACACTACACAGACAACCACCAGCACACCGATTACCACCACAACGACCTCCACATCCACAACCACCACCACACCCACAAGCACCACAATCACGCCAACTACCTCAACAGCACACTCATCCAAACCAACAAACTCACTTAAAAGCACACTTATACCCAAAACCACACAAACTAACACCAGCCACACACATTCACCTAAACACCAAACACCAGCCAGAAACACACATCCAAACATACACAACATACACCAGACCCACATGCAAGTGCCAAACATACAGACACATGAAACACATCCACACCAACCAACTCAATTGCACACTCATCCAAACCAACACACTCACACAAAAGCACACCTACACCCATAACAACACCAACCAAAACCAAACACACACACTCACCCGAACACCAAATACCTGCCAAAAGACACACATCCAAACATACACAACATGCACTAGACCCACATGCAACACCCCCCTACCCTTACTCCTCCTCCCAAATTCCCATCTTACCTGTCCTTTACCTCTGTCAAACCTAAACCCACCCATCAAGAAAAATCCTTGAGGTGCCAGCACTCTGCCCAATACATCCCCCTTTCTCTGGTGGTTACCCTTTGGCAGTAAGTTTAGGAGGCAAGATATGGGCAACATTGCCACAGGCTGCTGCAGTGTATCATGTTTGTCCTCCTTTTGATTAAAAAAAAACAAAAACTCTTTATGAAAGAACTATATCATGTATTAATAAAAATATTTAAATTTGCAAAGTTTGTCCTGACATTATTATTCATTTGGAAGTCATTGATTATTAACAATGTTAATGATAAAAATGTGTAATACATATATTGACTAAAGCAAACACAAGGAGATGATCGACGGAGAGCTGAATTTTTCAGACACTCACCCCCACAGGAATTGACTAACATTTATGAAATCAAATAAAAATGTTTTTTTTTAATGACATATTTGTACAGTGAATACACTAGGTTATGGACGTTGAAATTGTGGTGCAAGCATTCTTCATCATAATGGACACTTAACCCAATTTCTTTTTTTTTTCAGTGTTACTACAGGTGCATTTATTTTAACTTGATAAGTGATAAAAATATACATATATGCATTACACTATAACAAAATTAGGCTTAAATTAAAATGTAATGAAATACAGAAAATACACTAGACAAAGGGGAAATGCTAAATTAATAAATTTATAAAATAATTTTGGTTGAGAACTAAAATTGATTTTACTTTTAATAAAAATAAAACGTTTTGCCTAGTGCAACTTATAAATTGTATTACATTTAAATTTTTCCAATAATGTGTATTGCATATATATACAATTTGATAGTATACAACAACTAATTAAACACTCCTGTATGGACATTATCATTATCATGAAGGAAGCTTGCACAAAATTTGAAAAAAATAAAAAAATAACCAGGTTTTTTTTTTTTTAATTTTCTTAAAACGACCACATTACACACATATGTATTACACATTGGAAAAATATTGCTTATAAGAGAGATTTTAAAATGCACAAGTCAAGAGATAATGCAGACAGTCTATTCTAATGGAACAAGTAACAAAGAAGCTTACCTTCTATTCTAGTGACGACAGGGTTCATTTGCTTTGTGGTCAAGTAGCAGCAGCAAAGGAAGGACTTGGACGATTGGGTTTATGTTGGAAACAGAAGTGGAAAAAGAAAAAAAGGTAAGTTTCTACCTTAATACCTTTGACACCTTCAACTTAGGTGTGTAGGTTTACCCTTTACAGTTACTTCTGCGTTAATGTTCATCGTGATCTGCTCTGCGGAAATCTTGTCTGGACTTATTCGTCCAGCTGCTTTTGCCTATAGACGCTGTCGAAGCAGGAGGAAAATTCTGAAGGAGATGGCCGCACTAGGACAGACTATTGTCCATAGACCACCCAGCATTTAAATTAAGCAGGCAGAACTCCTAGTAGGCGGGCGGAGAAACTGAAGGAAAAAGCGATGGCGGGACCGTATCCACCAATATCTAAATCTGATCATGACATTATAAGAATCAGGTGTGGTGAGTTTTTTTGTACTAAAGCAAACATTATTTGAGATCCGAAAAAACTCCCTTTTATGTACCTTTCTTTGCACACATCAGTCGTGAATATTATCATTCAATCGAATCTTGACTATGCTTATTAAATGTACCTTTACTCTCCAGACAAAAATCTTACCTTGATTGCTTCTTTCTTAGAATGCTGTGTTACAAGGGCTTACAAAAACTCCCCGAAGATGTCCCATGTTGCCAGTACTGCAATCTCTACTCTGGCTGCACATTCGATCTCAGGTCTTTACGGCCCTCATATTTGTCTGTGAAGCCCTACGCCTCATATCAACTTCCTTTCGGGCCAGTAAATCTTCCATCTATCAACCGCTTACTCCCTCAGATTGGCCAATCAATTCTTGCCTGCCGCTACTAGGAACCGAACGGTGACTTGTATAGACCGCACTTTTTCTACATAAGTGCTAAACTGTAATAATTCACCACCTTTGAGTTTGCGAGCAAATAAATGCAAATAATCTCTGTTTGAGCCACTAGCTGAAAACCTATTTTACAGCTTTTTTCACCAGACACTGAGGTTATAAGCATGTGTCTTCCTAAAGCGCCAAGAAGTATCTACTTATTAGCACTCTACAAATAAATTATAACATAACGATTAATGTGTGTAAAATATATTGTATTTCAGTGAGATGTGATTCCTTTTGTAAATAGTGAAAGTTAAATGACCGTTTCATCCTGACTCTTTTGTTTTTGATATAGATAATCCTTTTTGTTTCTTTGCAGTCTTCATTTCGTGATAAATGGCTAGTTTCTCTGACATTTTGCTAATTGCTAACATCTCTGCAAGACCGGTACTAATTAAATTCTTAATTACGTCCCTCTGTAATTATAAAGTTAGCACCAGGATCTTTGAAGGTGAGTCCAGCTGTGTCTGCAAGAGCACTCCAACTATGTCACCGTCTGCCTCTACAACATCAAGCCTCGTTTCCATCATTTAATAGCTCTCTTGAGAGCAATCCTCCGTGCATGAGTCTAGATGGCCATGATCAATGTTCTGTTGCAGATTCGGAAAGATTGTAGAACTTTTAGTGTATTTTTTGCCAAACCTTTTATCCTACATTTGATCATTTATCTTGCTATTGAAGACGTTAATTATTTATGTAATGAAAAAGAAGCGGTTATCATATTTTTTAATTAAAAATATTAATTCAATTCGGAACAAATTATTTTTAGACCACCTGATAGAGAATATGGCCCAAGGTCCATGAGTCCTGGAAACATGCTCTGCTTTCATACTAGCCTAGGGGAGAGAAAAATACAAACAATGAATTTAAAGTGGGATCTTTTACACAAGTAAGGCCTTCATTATATGTGGGAACATGTCATCATACATTTCATGCCTGGAATGATTAACACTGTGGTGTACAATTGTTTTGGGTTGCAATATTACAGCAGTATTACAATGTCCCTCTAAGCAATGGGGAATAATTGTAGCAATCTATGTGTGCACACAAACGTATTTGTTTTGTTTATAATTCATTCAGGGCTTTTTTCCCACACATGCTTTTTCATTTTTTCCTAGCAGAATGTTGTTGGACTTGGCCCTTTTTGCAGGGTCATCCCTGAACTTTTTGCCTTCCTCCTGTATTTTTTCTGACCTGTTGTTGGCTGTTTTATGACTCTGGGCACTTTACCACTGCTGATCAGTGCTAAAGTGCATATGCTCTCCCTATTGTAAATTGATGTATTGATTAGTGATTCCATGAATGGATGGTTTGGTTTACCTGTCAGACCCTAGTACAGTGCACCAGGAGTGCCCAGGGCTGGTAATCCAAATGCTGCTGGTGGGCTTGCATCACTGTTTTTTCCACCCACAGAAGCAGCCTGTAAAAGTGTGTCTAAGGCCTGCCATTGCAGAGCCTGTGTGCACTCTGGTACTGTCATGCTGACTGGGCAAGTGCACCCACTTGCCAGTCCCTAAACCTTCCCTTTTCTTCATATCACCCTATGGTAGGCTGAAGGGCAGGGTGAATTGTAAGTATAAGGTAGGACATGCCCTGATGTGTGTGGCATGTCCTAATAGTGAATTACAGCTATTTTCGTTTTTCACTATTCCAAGGATACCTGTTCTCCATAGGCCAGAATGGGCAGTTTGATTATTACACCTTATAATCCTAACTGGTTCAGGGAACATGGTAGAAATTCATGTTTAGTATGCCTGAACTCAGAATGTTAAAATACATCTTTTAGTGAAGTTGGTTTTAACATTCTGTGTTTGAAAATACCATTTTTAGAAAGTAGTTATTTTCTTGTCTAACCATCCAGGCCTGCCTCTGCTAGGTTGAGTATTCCTTGTCTGGAGTTTGAGTGACAGGGGCTGGGGAATTCCAGGGGGCTGGGGAATTCCCAGAGACAGGGTGAGTCAGCACAGGGCTGAATAGAGAGATCTCCATTTAGATGGGTTGGAGGAGTTGCACCTGGGACCTGAATAGGGCTGTGCTTTCCCTCCACAACGCTGGCTCCACCTCCTGTGGTGCGTCTTATGTCTCTGCCCTGTGAAAGGAAAGAAGGAGTCATGTCAACAAAGTGCTCCTGGACTGACCAGAACTGGTTTGGACTAGGCAAAGGCCTCTCTGCCTTCAGAGAACAAAGAGAAACTGGGTATAAATATTGGGACCCAAACCCAAGAACTTTAGATCACTTTGCGAAACAAGAAGAAACCTTTGCTGAGGAGTGGAACCAGAAGAAACTGAGGAGAGACTATCCCCAAGATGAAGTGCCGCTTGGGGGATTGGCCTTCAGTGGTTGCCTGACTGCCAAAGAAAGGAGAAAGGAATTTGTGTGCATTTTCATTCAACTTGTGTAAGGATCTCCAAGGCCTTGGAAAAGAGCGGGCCTCCTGCTGAAGTCTCAGGGACAACAGACTTCAACCCCCAGCTCCCCAGAGTTCTTTGGAAGTGCCTGCTGCTGTTTTGGGCCTTCTGAGGGACTGCGTGTCGTAAGGAGCTGGAAGCGTGACTCACGGAGAAGAAGCGTGTCGCCGTCGCAGCCTCTGCAGTCGCATCCCGGAACAAGGGTGATGCCGCTGTAGCTGACGCATTGTATGGGATCACGAGAAGCGTCCCGCAACACCGAAGAAGCGTGTGCCTGTCGCAGCCGCTGGAGCTGTCGCATTGCGCCACATTGAGAGAACTGTCTCACATCGAGGAAGAAGCTTGTAGCCGTCGCAGCTGCTGCCATCGCATCTTAGATGTTGCCGCTGGAGCTGTCGCATTGCACCGCATTAAGAAAAACGCCTCTCATCCATGGAGAAGCGTGCCACCGTCGGAGCTGCTGCTGTTGCATCACGGAACAAGGGTGTCGCCGCTGCAGTTGTCGCATCGAGCGGAAGCGTCTTGCAACGTCGGAGAAGAGTGCCGCATCAGGAAGATCTTCACATCTTTATTTCGTTGCACCAAACTTTCATCGCTTCACCATCGTTACAACACTTTTGTTGCCCTGCGTGTCGCATCTAAAGGTACTTTGAACTAAGAGTGTCACATTTTAAGAACTAAAAAGAACTAAGCTAAAACTACCATTTTAAGTAACAGTATTGTGGATTTTTGTCATTTATGGTCTTGTGTTAAATCTATATAAAGAGTACTTATTTTGTATATAAAACCTGTTTGGTGTCCATCTGTATTGTTGTCTCTTGATTACTGTATGTTTTCACAAATGCTTTACACACTGCCTCTGAGATAAGCCTGTCTGCTTGTGCCAAGCTACCAAGGGGGTGAGCAGTGGTTATTTTAGGAGTGTACCCCCTTACCCTGACTAGAGGCAAGGATCCCTATTTCTCACAAGTGCATACCTGTGCCAACTAGAGACCCCTAAATCTAACAAATGTGAGTGTGGAAAATGTTTAAGGTGCACTTTTCGTGGGCCAGGCCAAGCTAAAGATGGTGTAGAATGCTCACCTCGGAGTTGAGAAGGATGCATAAGCTCCAATGATTGTACCTGTTTCATGGAGGACCCCTCCCCCCCAGGGCTCAGGGATGAAGGGGGCGCTCTAGAAGGCTTTTCCCATCGATGCTGAGCAGTAGCGATATTATCCCCCTTCCAGGAGCATATAGAGGTGATTGAGGCCATGCCCACAACACCTGCAGATGGTGGGCGAGCTGAACTGATGGCTGGAGCAGCACTCTGGACATACTGGCTTGCAGAGGATAGCATGAGGCTTAGGGAAGCCCCAACCAATGAGATATCTGTGAGGGGGGTCCTGATGGAGTGCTCCCAGTAGAGAGATCATGACCGGGGGCATTGAGGCTGCGCGGGCACCGATGGGGATGGTGGCAGCCAGGTAGAAGGCCCAATACCCAACACATGCTGCCACGCGGATAGCCGCCCATCTGGACGAGAGCATGGAGTGCCCCTAGGGTGGTGGCTGGTACGGGGTCCTAGAGAGGGGAAGCAGAGACAGATAACTGGCACCGCTGTGCATACCAGCACTTTTGGACCTGGTCGGGGGATTGGGGGAGTGTCTGGAAGTCCACTGCTGAGCATGGCTGCTACACTGGGAGAGCCAATAGTGAGGTGTCACCTCTGTGCTCTACTGGACGTTGAATGGAGGTGCTGGACCGAGTGCTGCCTGGGACTGGCCAGAGGACATTACTCCGCCCCTCTCTGAGGGCAATAGATTTACAATGGTCAAATCAAAACACAACAGACTGCCAGCAACTGACGTGTCACAGTGACACACCTGGGAGGAAAAGGGTGATTGGGAGCAACCCTCCCTGAAATCCATGGGAGCGCCCTAGCATATCAACTGAGGAAGATCCTGGGAGCAGTAGCAGACCTTAAAGTCTCTCTGGAGACAAAGATAGATGGCATGGAGCTGGACTTGGGACTCTTACGAGTGGGCCACCAGAAGCTAGAGGACAGAGTTATTGAGGTGAAGGACGCCGTGGGTCAGCTGACCCTGAATATGAGGAAATTTTAGCACAAACTCCAACACTTAGCTGCAGTGGTGGAAAAACTCCATGAAATGGTAGAAGATGCTGTAATAATGTTTGGATAACAGGACTTCCTAACAGGAACAAGGGTGAGTCTGCTGTACTTTTCCTGGAGCAATGGTGCTGGAGCAGAGTTTTCTGTTGAAAATGTATCGAGTTTTAAGCTCCAGTTTTGTCTATATGTTATGATTTTAAAACACTAATTTGTAACAACTAATTAATAGTTTGTTTTGTCCGGACTAACCAATATTACTAATGAGAGAAACTACACGTGGGATGCATATATGTTGCTTAATAATAGTGTGCGGTTTTATTCACAAATGCTATTTGTTTTGTGTTTGTGCGTTTAAAATAATGTGTACTAATGCCTTATTGTGTTGCAGAAGGCTAGATAAGTACATACACATAAGGGTATTAGAGGGGTTTAACACTGTACAATCATTATGATGTGGTAACGTTGTTTTTGTCTCTTTTAATTAAGATGGTCCGTGTTGGCCTAGATAAAGATGGCTGCCATTTACAGCCTGCGCTCGAGTGATCGAATTTTGATGAGAGGCCTTGCTGAACATGGTTGAGAGTCACCTGACCACAGCCTTTGCCTGGTTAGAAAGTTTTCCGTGAGGGCAGCAGCTCCGGGAACGAGTCCAATTGTCCTTTGACAAGGATAAAGCCACAATGAATAATGACAATGCTGCGGTGGCTCTGCTAAGATATCAAGGAAGAGCATTTACGAAAGAAACATTTGCAAACTCGAGTTTCCTTCTTCCGTCTTTTTATTTTTGTGATTTTTCCTGAGCAGAGGTTTTCTAAATGTATCTAAAAGACTTCCTTTCCTGCTCGCTCTGCTCAGTGGCTCAACGGATATCTAACATTTGTTTGTTACCTTTATTTGCAACATACACTATAAGTATGTTAGACTAGAGAGGGTCCATGTTCGTTCGTTGGTTCATTCTTTCATCACGTTTGGACGTTTCCTATGCTGAGGACGGCGGCTCGAGAGACTTTACTGAGAGACCTGTCCTGTCCCATTTAGCTAGAATAGGTAACTATGAGAATAACGATTTTGCTAATGATTGACTTTACTTTTGAATTAATTTTAGATAAACAAGCATTTGTTTGAATTATGGTGTCGGGTGTTTATTCTTTGTCATTTATTGAGTTTCAAATGTATTTCTTGTGATCAAAATCATGACTCAAGGCAATGTAATTAAGGTTGCATTGACCTCATTGTAGATACAGATTGGTTTAGGTTTTCTCTCCTATATTCAGTGTGGATAGAGTAATAGTGTGAATTTAGTGATATGGGCCCTAGCGTATGATGTGTGATTGCATGTGTGACTGTAGATTTACTCTGTCCGTGGAAGCAGGGAGAATTTGTATGCGCTGATCTGCAGCAATGGCTCATTACCAACATCTACCAGGGCAACCCCTTGACCCTATTCACCTGGGAGAGACCACATAGGGTTCCTGGGCACCCCGCTCCCAGCTCCCGGGGCCTGTCCAAGACCAATGGTTGCCAGGCTGTTGAACTTCAGGGGTTGGAATTTGCAGACCGCCAGCCAGAGCCCATGGTCCCTGGATGGTGTAAGCAGGGTGGTGAAACTCTATCCTGACTTTACACTCCAGGTCTAGCAGCACCAAACGTTCTTTTTGGAGACCAAGGCAAAACTAAGGCAGTTGGGTCTACCTTATACACTCCTGTACATGGCAAAGCTCTCGGTTACCAAGGACAATAAGACACATTTTCCCATGAAACCAGAAGAGGCCTGGAACTGGCTAGAACAGAAGGGATTGGCTAACAGAATGGAGGCTCTAGGGGAGTGGTAATAAGAAGAACCTCCCCCTTCAGGTTAACAGTAATGTGACAGGACCCAGAGGTAATGGGGCTGGTTGTCCAAGGAACCAGAGGTACCTGAGCTTTCAGACTTATTAATGTCAATGCCCTATAGCGGGTGACTGAAATGAGGTTGTTATGCTGGCCTTGGATGTGTTGAGCATGGAGATAGGAGAATCACCCCACAACACACAGTCATCGCAGTCTGTCAGTGCGTTAGGGCCCATGGATCTGGAGGCAGAAGCCCCCAACTGCAGTGCTGTATATCTAATATTCAGGGGCCCATAGGTCCGTCTCCAAGATAGATGACCTATTCTCGATCACAGTAATGGCTCTGATGATAGGACGGCCAGAGTATTTCGAGAAATACATCTCTGACCTTTCCCCTTTATTGGTCACCCCTAGCGGGGCTGAAAGACAAGGACCCCTCAGTGGTATCTTAAAGCCATGGAGTCTAAAATCCTGAAATAGTGACTCAGGTGAGGGCAGATGCCATGACCTTTTTTGCAGGAAACATGGATTCAGTGGACTACTCAGAATGCCTATATGACAATTTTGCAGAATAGATTATGTTAGACATGACAGCCTTAGGGTGATGTTCCCCCAAGTTTTTGCCTGCCATCCACCATTTTCTGACCTCATTTTTGCTGGCTCTAGGGCATCTTACTCGTGCTAAAGTATGTGTGTTCTCTTACATAAACATGGTGCTATTGGCTTAACCCCAATTGGCATACTTAATTTACTTCTAAATTAAATGCTAGTAGTGGGCTAGCAGCACTCATTGTGCCACCCCATTTAAGTAGCCTTCTACCTTTGACTCAGGCCTTCCATTATAGAGCCTGTACATGCAGTTTTACACTGTCAGCTAGTCCTAGCAAGATAAACGTCTTGCAAGGCTTAAATCCTTTATACAAATAAGTCACCATTAAAGTAGGCGCTGTTTAACTCACACAACAGGGTGCTATGTTTAATAAAGGCAGGACATGTGCTTTTAAGTTTTATATAGCTTAGTATTGAAAACCCTTGAAGTTCGCTTTTCGCTACTGCAAGACTTATCTCTCCCATTGAATAACACTGGGATTATTTTATTACATCTTTCAATTTAATTCCCCATTTTGAAGATATAGATTTTTCAAGTTTGGTGTTTCTGCACTCACAATTTAAATGAACAACTTATAGTGAGGTCAGGTTTTAAATTGCAGTTTGGAAAATGCCACTTTTAGAAAGTTGGCATTTAATTACTTTAGCTATTTAATGCCTGCAGTCTGTCTCAGTCTGGGTTGGTGACAGCCGGGATTTGTGTATTCCCTCTAGACAACCACACACAAAGGGTGCTTAGGTGTATCTTGATGGGTCATCCTAGAAGAAGATGGGTGGGAAGAGCTGGGTACAGCCTCACACTTACACATAAATAGGGTATGTCCTGTCCACACAAAAGGCTGCGTACCCCCCCTGTAGTGAGTCTGAAGCCAGGACAGGAGGGGAGGACTTCAGCGCACTTCAAAGTTTTCCATGACTTTAGTACACTTCTGGACCTGTGACCACTCTGTCAGGAAGAAAAATTGATGTGCTTCTGGAAGGACTGCCACACTACTGGACTGCTGCTTTGCAGGACTTGTGCCTTACTGTGCTCTCGCCTTGCTGAGCTGCCCTGCTGCTTGCTGTTCTCCTGCCTGAGTGAAAAGAACTGGACATGCATCACTTGAACCCAAAGTGACTCTGAGGGCTTGCCGGCTTGCCTCATGATTGAAGTCTCGGAGCTACAAATGACTTCCAACTACCTGCATCTGGATCTGGATTCTCTAAACTGTGAGTCTGCCCTGACAAGTGGTGCCACCCCAGTACTGGACCTTGGAAGTGATGCCTAAGGTGCTTTCTCAAGCCAACCAATGCATCCTCATCAGAACATCTTGGCCTTTGCATGGGTCGGAACCTGCACATCCTGGTCAAAGCATGGGATGGATCCCGTGCATTGCACTTGGCACAAGTGCACCACCTTCGGAATTGATACATCCTCTGCTGCGCTATCAGAAGTTGTGCATTGCATTCAGAACAAGCACATCGCATTTGAAACTAATGCATCGCCGCTATTTGCGTGAAGAATCCTGACGCATCTCACCCATTGCCTGACTCTACCTTGACGTATCTCTTTGACTGCACCTTGCATCTTCTTCGAGATTGATGCGATCCCTGATGAAGGTACTGTTTTCCAGCGGGCCTAAGCGAGTCTATGTATCCAGCCCATGCTCCATCAAAGTCAGCCTGAACTTTTGACGTTGTCACAGATAGCCTGTTTAAGAGCTTATTGCTTTAAGCACTCTTTTATAGTTTATTCTTTCAAAATATAAATCCCGACTTCTAATTGTTGAATTTCTGTTGTTTTGGTCTAGTTTGTTTATATAATTATTCTCAATTTTTTTAACCTGGTGTGGTGACTTTTGTGGTGTTTTCCCCGTGATTGTTTTAAGTGTTTCACAAATACTTTGCGCATTGTCTCTTAAGTTAAACATGTGCCAAGCTCTGTGCCAAGCCACCAGAGGGTGAGCACAGGGCAATTTTGGGTGTATTGTGACTTATCTTGACTAGGATTGTAGTTCCTGCTTTGACAGGGTGAATAGCCCTGCCAACCAGAATTCCAATTTCTAACCGATTACAATCCATGATAGGCCATAAGAAGCAAGCTAAAATAATGCAGATCCAATCTCTGGAGTGCCGGGTGTGTCAACTAGAGCACCAGGTGGTGCTTCAGCTTAGAGAAGAATGCTCTCGACTCATGGCCTTAATGAAGGCCAACTACCAGGATGTGGTGGAGGAAGCAAGCATACACTAATACCTCTCAGAAAGGCAAAATCCTTATGGTGTTGGGGACAAGGTGGGACGCCTGTTGGATTGGCTGAGCCATAGAGAAGAGGGGATGAGATGGGTGGAGAAGATCACCACCACCACTGGTGTGAAGATTTCCCATGCACAAAGAATTGACAAATAATTTGCCCATTATTACCGAGAGCTCAATGCCCCCAGGGCAAGGAGGTCTGAAAGGGAAATAATATGCTTCCTGGGTTCCTTGAGCCCCCCACACTGGAGAGGGAAGAAGCTGTGTCTCCGGAGGGTGAGCTCACTTTGGGTGAGATATGTGGGGCACTGGCATTCATTCAAAGTGGGAAAATGCCAGGCCCCAATAGATTCTCAGGGGAATCCCATCTCTTGAACATGTAAAACGACTCCTTGTAATGGAGACTACTCCCACCGGACCTCCAACATTATCTGATCACAGTAATCTACAAGGAGGGCCATCTGAGGAATTATTTGGGATCATATCACCAAATCTCTTTATTGAACATGGAAGTCAAACTGCTAGCCACACTATTGATGCGCGGACTCAATGGGGTTATCACTGCTTTGATCCATAAGGACCAAACCGGCTTTATGCCCGGTCAATCAACAAGACAGAACCTTGGATGACAACATGTCTGGTTAGATGCGGTGAAGGAAACCACCCTTCTGTGGACATGCCAGAGGCAGCCCGGCTACTGAACAGAGGGTTTGTGTTTATGCCAGCAAAGACTTGGTTGGTGGCAAGAGGGACTCACTTAGCCCCCTTCATTCTTCATGCCGGATTTATGACTTATGCACACAAGATCCACCCTTAAGAAAAGAATTCTGGAATACATTAAATCTTTGACACAGTAATCACTGTTGCCCTATACTATGCAAATATCACTGGAGTACTAGAACCCATTCCGGGTCAGAAATACAACCGGAACTGAGGATCCATACAAAGAGATTAGAGCCATGAAGAAGTCGCTGCGCACAACAGTTATGCGCGACGAAACACGTGTTGGTTAAGGTTCTCAGGATTAAACTGAAGTGACTGTTTCAATGGAGGAACAAGAGTGTTTTTTATTATTGTCAATGATACATAATATATACTTTCGGTGTGTGCAAAGGACTGTTGTTTTGGTTTATCAGTAGTTATCCACACATTGCAGAGAAGGGTGTCTCTCCCCACCCTTTTGCACCACAATCATAATTGTACACTAGTATATACTCACTGCCTATTTCCACAGAGAGCCATTACCCTACACAATCCACCGACCAAGAAGTCTCCCATCTAAGAAATTATTGGGGATCATATTATCAAATCTCTTTTAGGGGTGGGCGGAATTTGCGTAATCGCGTTACACAAATCTCCGCGAAACGGTAAAAAATCTCCGCGAACATGCAGAAATTCCGCGAACACGCGGAATTGCTTGTTTGCGATGCTTTTTTCCTGTTCACAGTTGCTGTTTGCGTGCTCGGGGAGAAATATCTCGCGAACACGCATTTTGAGAACGCGAACAAGAAAAAATTTCGCGTAGTCGTGGAAAGCAGAATTTTGGGCAATTTCGCGATCTTCGCGGAACGCGAAATTACCGAAATTCCGCAAATTCCACGAGCGGAACGGAATTTACCACCCAGGCCTAATCTCTTTATTGAACGTGGAAGCCAAACTGCAGGCCACAATATTGATGCGCAGACTCAATGGGGTTATCACTGCTTTGATCCATAAGGACCAAACCGGTTTTATGCCCGGTCAATCAACAAGACAGAACCTTGGATGACTACATGTCTGGATGTCTGGTTAGATGCAGTGAAGGAAACCACACTTCTGTGGACACACCATAGGCAGCCCTGCTACTGAACAGAGGGTTTGTGTTTACGCCAGAAAAGACTTGGTTGGTGGCAAGAGGGACTCACTTAGCCCCCAAAGAGTGGTTTTACTATACCACGTCTTCATTCTTCATGACGGATTTATGACTTATGTACACAAGATCCACCCTTAAGAAAAGAATTCTGGAATACACTAGAAATCTTGGACACAGTAATCACTGTTGCCCTATACTGTGTAAATATAACTGGAATACCAGAACCCATTCCGGGTCAGAAATACAACCGGAACTGAGGATCCATACAAAGAGATTAGAGCCTTGAAGAAGTCGCTGCGCACAACAATTATGCATGACGAAACACGTGTTGGTTAAGGTTCTGAGGATTAAACTGAAGCAACTGTTTCAATGGAGGAACAAGAGTGTTTTTTATCATTGTCAATGATACATAATATATACTTTCGGCATGTGCAAGGGACTGTTGTTTTGGTTTATCAGTGGTTATCCACACATTGCAGAGGAGGGTGGTTCTCCCTACCCTTTTGCACCACAATCATAATTGTACACTAGTATATACTCACTGCGTATTTAGCGCCATTACCCTACACAATCCACAGACCAAGAAGTCCCCCATCTAAGAAATTATTGGGGATCATATCACCAAATCTCTTTATTGAACGTGGAAGCAAAACTTCTGGCCACAATATTGATGCGCAGACTCAATGGGGTTATCACTGCTTTGATCCATAAGGACCAAACCGGCTTTATGTCCGGTCAACAAGACAGAACCTTGGATGATTACATGTCTGGTGAGATGCGGTAAAGGAAATCACCCCCTCCCTTAGCGATTGTATCCCCAGATGCTGAGTAGACATTCGACTCAGTACATTGGTCTTATATGTTTGCAGTCCTGAGGCTTTTTTATCTTGGCCCCTTTTCTGTAACTCGTTGACCCTTCTCTATGCCGAACCCACTGAAGTGCTGCGCATGAAAAGTGCCACTTCAGCCTTTTTCCCACTGGGTGGTGGGACAAGCAAGGGATACCCACTCTCCCCTCTCTTGTTTGCTGTCTGTATAGAGCCTCTGGCAAACTGAGTCAGGGATGCAAGTAGCGGGAAGCAGGTGGAGCAATGGCAGAGGGAGTGGATATCCCTCTACATGGATGATGCCTTGCTGTACATCACGGACCCAGTCACAACTCTAGTGCCCCTACTTGAGAGGGTGAAGGACTTTGGAGAATATTCTGGGTACAGGATGAAGAAGGGGAAATCGGTACTTTGACAAATTGGCAACTGGGACAGAGAGATTGGTATACCACACAATCAAAATACCAGAGGGTTTTAGGTTTTTGGGTGTACAGGTCACAATGGATCTTGACGAGTGCCTGTGGTGGAACTTGGAGCCACCGCTGGGGAACCTGCATGGGGATGTGACCAAAGGAAGAACATTTATCCTAAAGATGATAACCTTCGCAAAAAGCCTCTATATTATGCAGAATACCCTCATCCCTTTAAAAGAACCCTATTTTCCCCAATTGGACGGCGAGGCCCGGCAACTATAAGATGCAAGAACCCATAGAAAAGTGCCGGGGCACTCTACATCACTGACTACAATGATGGCAATGCACTTCCCCCTTTCGTGTGCATTATTTGTCCTCCCAGAGCCAAACTATTCAATGACTGGACTCTTGCCCAGGAGTAGGATCCCATAGTCAGTTTGGAGATATGTTCTACGGCGGACCCATCAAGGAGGCACTACTTCTATGGTGGACCTGACAGACCTGGGCTCTGGGCCCTGATGCAGGCAGCACTGGTGTGGTGGGTCAGAGTCAGGCAGCACCTGGGATGGAGGGGCAGGGTGGCCAAGACCACGCCCCTCAGAGAAGGTGGTCAACTGCATGAAGTCAGAAACTACAGGGTTTTGTAAGGGGGGATTTAATCAGCGTCTCCACTCTTAGTGATGTGGTTGAAGCGGGAGTGGTGAAGACCTGTGAGTGACTACAGGAGGAATATGAGTTAACGAGAAATTCCAACTCCTTGACCTCTACCAGTCGGGTTTCAGAGCAGGGCACAGTACTGAAACAGCACTAACTCAAATTGTGGCTGACGCCCCGAAATCCCTATATCAAAATGTCCCTTGTCTTCTGATCCTTCTTGACCAGTCCTCAGCATTTTATACCATCAAACATGAAAACTTGATGGCTCTTCTTCAACACAGGATAGGTCTCTAGGGCCCGGTCATAAAGTGATTTGCCTCTTTCTTACATAACCACACTCAAAGAATCAAAGTTAACCATTCCCTTGCAACCTGTACCCCTGTCATGATTGGAGTTTCTCAAGGATCCGCACTCTCGCCCACTCTTTTCAACCTTTGTATGGAACCACTTACCGACATTCTGAACCATTCTAACATTCATTACCACATGTACGTGGATGACACGCAACTGTACTTGAAGATCTCCTCTCCAGGGGACATAAAAACTTTAAATGATGCTCTCTCACAAACTCAACAATGGTTAGCCCAGAACCATTTTTGTTAAATACTCTCAAATCTGGATTCCTTCTGATTGCCCACCGCAACCACTCTGCACCTACCCTGGACTGGCTGAAACAACTCACTGCTCCTAATTGCACCCCTCATGTGGTTGACTCTGCTAAATAATTAGGCATTACCTTGGACAAATGCCTAAATATGCAAGCTCACATCAGTGCAACTATTAGGGGAGCCAACTTTCAACTTAACATCCTTAAGAATATGAAGCCTTTCCTTCCGCCTGAAGACATCCGGTCTGCAGTTCAATCCCTGGTTATCTCACAACTGGAATATGGTTTTGTGACCCTTGCTGGGCTTCCTAAAGCGGGCTTGGGCCTGCTCAGAGCCACTCTCAATGCTTCGGTCACGCTGATCACAGGCTCCAAAAAGCAAAACCACATTACCCTTGACCTGATGCAACTTAATTGGCTGTCTATTGAAGCTAGGATATGTTTTAAGTTAGCTTGCTTGATTCGTAAAGCCATACAATACAACACACCGGCTTACTTGGCGAACAAGCTTGTACTTTCTGTCTCATGTTGGAACTTAAGAAGTACTACCACCCTATTTTTTAAGCCTCCCAAATTTAAAAAAAACAACTTACAATTGTGCCTTCTCTGGTCTTGCTCCAAGAATATGGAACGCTCTTCTGCCCGATATCAGATTCAATCCTTCCACTGCATCTTTCAAGAAACATGTCAAATGGCTATTCCTGAGTAAACATTAACAGCATCAACCTGTACTCCTTCTCAAGCCCCCATGTCTACAGATTTGATATTTATTTGACTCTGTTGTTTCGATTTATTTTATGCTTGTCTGTTAAATTGTTATTTTGCTTTATGGCCCTTCTGTAACTGTAATGCCCTTCTGTAACTGTAATGTCTGGGTCGACTACCCGGCCCTGGACCTTGATTGTTTCCCCCCTTTGTTTGAAAGTGTGTTGACTTATCTACTTCATGTGTACCACTGTGTTGCTGTTATTCATGCTTTCGCCGCTTTGTACAGCGCTCTGATACCTGCAAGGATTATGTTCACACTTTATAAAACTTTTCAAATAAATAAATAATAGATATGTGCAGGGGTACCCTTCCAATTATTTGACAAGGTCACCTATCCAGAGGGCAGATACCTGGTTGTATGGGGATGCCTTGAGGGCAGAGATATAGTCATAATAAATGCCTACGCCCTGAACGGTGAGCAGTCTAAATATCGAAACTTTAATTTCGACCTACAATAATATCGAGTTTAGAATATCGAAGGGACAGAATTTCGATGTCAAGAATATCTATGGACAGAATATCGACCCTAAGGTAAGTAATATCGATTTTACTTATATCGATGTTAGTAATATCGAAATTAGTAATATCAATATGAAATATATCGATGTTACTAATATCCATGTCACTAATATCTATATTTATAATATTACTATGTGTTTTAATATGTATTTAATATGTTTGTGTTAATTCTTTTTTGTTAAGTGTTCTACTGGTTTAAAAATATATGTATACAATTTTTATATGTTAATAATGGTTTTTTTAATTTAATTTTGTGTTTTAGTACTGTAGCGGGTTGTGGGTTTATAGGGGAATAGGGTGGGAAGTAATTTAATTATATGAATTTAATTATAAATTTTTGGGAATTATAAATTAATTTTAAATAATTTTAGCGTTTAAATTCTGTAGCGGGTTGTGGGTTTATAGGGGAACAGGGTGGGAAGTAATTTAATTATATGAAATTAATTATAAATTATTAGGAATTATAAAATAATTTAAAATAATTTTTGCGTTTAAATTCTGTAGCGGGTTGTGGGTTTATAGGGGAATAGGGTGGGAAGTAATTTAATTGTAATTAAGTAATATTTTTATTTATTTATTGGTATTGATAATTATATTATTGTTAATTAAGTATTAATTGGTAATTAATTATTATTAATTGGTAATTAGTTTTTATTAATTGATTAATTGATAATTATGTTAGCTGTATTATTTTATTATTTGAGTGTTTTGTGTGTTTATAGGGGAATAGTGTTGGAAGTAATTGAAATCTAATTAAGTAATTATTAAATTTGTTGTTGGGTATTGATAATTAATTAATTGGAGATTAATTATTAATTGGTAAATATTTTAAATTATAATAATTTGGTTATGAAAAATAATTTATTGTTGATTAATAATCAATTGGTAATTAAATATGTTTAAATATTATTTATTGATATTTCTAATTAATATACTAATAAGTAATTAATAATTGGTAAATAATGTATAATAACTAATAATTTGTGTATACAAATATGTAATTGTTTAATATTTTTTAATTGGTAATTAGTGTTTGATAATTATTTTTTGGTCTAAAAAATGTAATTGTTCAATATTTTTTAATTGGTAATTAATATTTATTGGTATTTATTAATAATGTATTGCTAATTAATTATTTATTGGTAGTTATGTTTTTAATAAATATCTATTGGTATTTGTAAGTAATATTGAGTTATTTAATAATTAAATTATTAATTATTTTAAAGAATTATTTTATTTATAAGTATGATATTTTTAACTTCTAAGCTATCCAACACTTGCCCTACTGTTGCACTCTCTGGAGTTAGAATAGTAATTTCACCCCTACGCAATCCAACACTTTCCCTGCTGTTGCACTCTCTGGAGTTGGAATAGTAATTTTTACCCCTACGCTATCCAACACTTTCCCTACTATTGCACTCTCTGGAGTTGGAATAGTAATTTTTACCCCTACGCTATCCAACACTTTCCCTGCTGTTGCACTCTCTGGAGTTGGAATAGTAATTTTTACCCCTTCGCTATCCAACACTTTCCCTACTGTTGCACTCTCTGGATTTGGAATAGTAATTTTTACCCCTACGCTATCCAACACTTTCCCTGCTGTTGCACTCTCTGGAGTTGGAATAGTAATTTTTACCCCTACGCTATCCAACACTTTCCCTACTGTTGCACTCTCTGGAGTTGGAATAGTAATTTCTACCCCTACGCTATCCAACACTTTCCTTACTGTTGCACTCTCTGGAGTTGGAATAGTAATTTTTACCCCTACGCTATCCAACACTTTCCCTGCTGTTGCACTCTCTGGAGTTGGAATAGTAATTTTTACCCCTACGCTATCCAACACTTTCCCTGCTGTTGCACTGTCTGGAGTTGGAATAGTAATTTTTACCCCTACGCTATCCAACACTTTCCCTACTGTTGCAGTCTTTGTAGTTGGAATAGTAACTTTTACCCCTACGCTATCCAACACTTTCCTTACTGTTGCACTCTTGGGAGTTGGAATAGTAATTTTTATCCCTACGCTATCCAACACTTTCCCTACTGTTGCACTCTCTGGAGTTAGAATAGTAATTTTTACCCCTACGCTATCCAACACTTTCCCTGCTGTTGCACTCTCTGGAGTTGGAATAGTAATTTTTACCCCTACGCTATCCAACACTTTCCCTACTGTTGCTCTCTCTGGAGTTGGAATAGTAATTTTTACCCCTTCGCTATCCAACACTTTCCCTACTGTTGCACTTTCTGGAGTTGGAATAGTAATTTTTACCCCTACGCTATCCAACACTTTCCCTACTGTTGCACTCTCTGGAGTTGGAATAGTAATTTTTACCCCTACGCTATCCAACACTTTCCCTACTGTTCCACTCTCTGGAGTGGGAATAGTAATTTTTACCCTTACGCTATCCAACATTTTCCTTTCTGTTGTTTTTTTTGGAGCTGGAGTAGTAGTTTTATTGTCTCTGCTATTCAATATTTTTTAAAATATTTTAGCTAATGTAGTATATAATTAATTTTAACAATATTAAAATTAAATGTAATAGTTTTAATTTGTTATACATCATTATTTAAGTTTTATTTATGTTATTGTTTTATGTGTGTAATATTTTTGCAATTGTTATCATTTTTAAATAATGTATAATTTATTAAAATAATTATTAAAACATTATTAAGTAAGTATATATATTATATATTATATGTCTATGTTTAATTAATTTTTTATTAAATTATATTTATTAATTATTAATTTTTAACATTGTGAAATATATTTAATTATGTTTATTTTATTTATAAGTATTATTATGTTTATTTTACATATTTTTTATAACCAAAAAAACCCCGATATTTTTAAAAACGATATTTTTGACATCTATATTTTATTTTCGATATTTTTGTACTTACCATGTTGTAGATAGGATGTCGATATTCTTGACATCGATATTAGTGTTGCGATATTTGTGTAGGTCGAATTTCTGACCTTCGAAATTTTGTCAGAGAACCGCCCCGAACACAGATCAATGTGCCTTCTTGGAGGGCCTGTTGGGACCCTTGGTGCCACACTTAACTCATTGATCCATCATAGGGGGACTTTAACTGTATATCAGATACCCAATTGGACAGCTCATACCCTCCATTGCTTGACTCTCAGACTGTTTGCATTTCTATGCGTTTGTGAAATGGCAGCGCCACTAGGGGATCATTGATTCCAGGAGACAGATGCACCCACAGGAGTGGGATTACTCCTGCTTCTCTAGTCTTAATGATGTCCATGTCCTGATGGACGTTTTCATCTGTACCCCTAATGTTAATGTTAATGAGATTTATTGAGCGCACGAATACCCGGGGGTGTCTTGGCCCTATGAACACATTAAGCCCAGCCAGTCGACTAATCTGGAATAGCCAGGTTTATAATCCTTTCCTGAAGGTGGTGATGGAGCCTGTACTTCTAAGCTCAATAGGGAGCGTATTCCAGAGTTTTGTGGTGCCATAGAGAAAACTAATGCCGCCCCAGCCTGTAGATCGAATTCTGGGTACTGTAAGGAGTCTAGCCCCTGTACACATAGGTGTCTGGCGGGCTCATACCAGACAAAGAGATTTCGGAGA
Organism: Triturus cristatus; assembly: GCF_964204655.1. Classification (NCBI taxonomy): domain Eukaryota; kingdom Metazoa; phylum Chordata; class Amphibia; order Caudata; family Salamandridae; genus Triturus; species Triturus cristatus. Next base: position 1,131,417,007 of record NC_140583.1, read on the forward strand.
AAAGAAGGCCCTGTGTGGCTCAGTGCCCTGTATGCTAAACATAAGGCCTTGAATTTGACTCGTTGTGCTACCTGGAGCCAGTTCAGACCATGAATCTCTTTGGAAAGGGATTTGCACCTACAAATGTTTACTAACAACCAAGCAGCTGTGTTTTGAACAGTCTGGAGCTTTTTTGGATATTGCTTCTGTATGCTCAGGTAGAGCTCATTGCAATAATCCAGCTTTGACTGAATTAGAGGTGTTACCACCGTCTTTCTTGTGTCCGGAGGGATGTAAGGAAGGATCTTCCTTATTTACTTTATGAGAAAAGGGGAAGCAGAGACGATGGCATTAGTCTGATGAGAGAGTGCGAGTTTATTGTCAATCCATATTCTCAGAGTTTTTGCCTTTTGCGCTGGTTTTGGTGGTTCACCCAACTCTGCCGGCCACCAAACGTTGTCCCAACTAGGCTGCAGGTTGCCGAAGATTATGACCTCAGTCTTTTCGGAGTTGAGTTTGAGACAATGTGTTCCCATCCATCTATTTATTTCTTTCATACAGTTCTGAAACTGTAGAGCAGGAGAGGCCTGGCTTCTATAAGCAGCCACGACTATCTGGGTTTCGTCGGCGTAAGAAGTCAGACTGAACCCAAAATCCCGGATCAGAGGGGCAAGTTCCGAGGCATAGACATTAAAGAGAGATGGGCTCAGGGAAGATCCCTGAGGAACTCCGCACGGGAGGACATATGTCTCTGATTGATACCTATCTACCGTTACTGTTAGTTTCCTATCATTCAGAAGAGATGTCCATAGCTTAGTGTATACAGTGAATTATCTGACCCGCACTGTGTCAGACTACAACCCTGTCATTCTGCACTTGGTGTGGGCCCAAGCTAGACCCTCTATTCTTACTTGATGCTCAAACCAGAGTCATTAGAGGACCAGCTCTTTTGCGAAATGATCAGAGACAAAATACTCCAGTATATAATGCTGGTACAACCTCCTCCCTCCAATTGGAGTGGGACACATTTAAGGTGGCAGTGTTTGGCAGAGTCGAAGAGGATCAGACATACTATATTAGGCGAAGTATTGAAGGCCAAACAAGTGCTGAGGGATGTGGACACCCGGAGACCGAGACACCCAGAACTGCAGCCTGATCTATTAGAGGCTAGAGAAATAGTAGCAACCCAGGGGGAACGGTTTTGATGCTTTGACTTTAAGAAGTATATGGATAAAACACATGCTGAGTGACACAAATCAGGCTTCTCTTGGCCTGGCTGGCTAATCTAGACAAAGCGGTACAAAAGGGGGTGGTAATGGACGGAGCATCAGAACCAATCAAACACTCTCACACAGTCAACCGATCTGGGTTTGATCCATCGCCATTCTTTAGCCCACTATGCCACCCCAGTTCAGACATGGCCATATGCAAATCAGTCTGACCCTGTGCCTCATGGGAACAGTCCATCCCGAACTGCCAAGCCATGCCTCCCTGGACCGGAAACAAGCTTCCTAGGACCGGTTTCTGGCATTTCAGCCGTCTTCAGCCAGGCTTGCTTAAATCCAGTGGCAAAGTGAGCAAGGGACTCACGTCTGAGCATACCCTGCCAACTCGTGGCGAACAAAGTGGTACAAAAGGGGGTGGTGATGGACGGAGCATCAGAACCAATCAAACACTCTCACCCAGTCAACAGATCTGGGTTTGATCCATCACCATTCTTTAGCCCACTCTGCCACCCCAGTTCAGACATGGCCATATGCAAATCAGTCTGACCCTGTGCCTCATGGGAACAGTCCATCCCGAACTGCCAAGCCATGCCTCCCTGGACCGGAAACACGCTTCCTAGGACCGGTAACAAGCTTCATAGGACCGGTTTCTGGCATTTCAGCCGTCTTCAGCCAGGCTTGCTTGAATCCAGTGGCAAAGTGAGCAAGGGACTCACGTCTGAGCATACCCTGCCAACTCGTGGCGAACAAAGTGGTACAAAAGGGGGTGGTGATGGACGGAGCATCAGAACCAATCAAACACTCTCACCCAGTCAACAGATCTGGGTTTGATCCATCACCATTCTTTAGCCCACTCTGCCACCCCACTTCAGACATGGCCATATGCAAATCAGTCTGACCCTGTGCCTCATGGGAACAGTCCATCCCGAACTGCCAAGCCATGCCTCCCTGGACCGGAAACAAGCTTCCTAGGACCGGTTTCTGGCATTTCAGCCGTCTTCAGCCAGGTTTGCTTGAATCCAGTGGCAAAGTGAGCAAGGGACTCACATCTGAGCATACCCTGCCAACTCGTGGCGAACAAAGCGGTACAAAAGGGGGTGGTGATGGACGGAGCATCAGAACCAATCAAACACTCTCACCCAGTCAACAGATCTGGGTTTGATCCATCACCATTCTTTAGCCCACTCTGCCACCCCAGTTCAGACATGGCCTTATGCAAATCAGTCTGACCCTGTGCCTCATGGGAACAGTCCATCCCGAACTGCCAAGCCATGCCTCCCTGGACCGGAAACAAGCTTCCTAGGACCGGTTTCTGGCATTTCAGCCGTCTTCAGCCAGGCTTGCTTGAATCCAGTGGCAAAGTGAGCAAGGGACTCACGTCTGAGCATACCCTGCCAACTCGTGGCGAACAAAGCGGTACAAAAATGGGTGGTGATGGACGGAGCATCAAAACCAATCAAACACTCTCACCCAGTCAACAGATCTGGGTTTGATCCATCACCATTCTTTAGCCCACTCTGCCACCCCAGTTCAGACATGGCCATATGCAAATCAGTCTGACCCTGTGCCTCATGGGAACAGTCCATCCCAAACTGCCAAGCCATGCCTCCCTGGACTGGAAACAAGCTTCCTAGGGCCGGTTTCTGGCATTTCAGCCGTCTTCAGCCAGTGGCAAAGTGAGCAAGGGACTCAGAAGAACGGTGATGAATCAAACCCAGATCTGTTGACTGGGTGTGAGTGTTTGATTGGTTCTGATGCTCCGTCCATCACCACCCCCTTTTGTACCGCTTTGTTCGCCATAAGTTGGCAGGTATGCTCAGACGTGAGTCCCTTGCTCACTTTGCCACTGGATTCAAGCAAGCCTGGCTGAAGACGGCTGAAATGCCAGAAACCGGTCCTAGGAAGCTTGTTTCCGGTCCAGGGAAGGCATGCCTTCCCAGTATCCTACCGCTTAAAAATAACACCTCATGGCATAACTTACACCCCCTCTCTGAACAGGAAGTCTTCAAGATCCTAACTACACACAAACCCTCCTCCCACACTAAAGACCCTCTCCCCTCCCCACTCGTCCAAGATCTCAAACACGTCATTGTTCCCTACTGGACCAACATCATTAACGCCTCCCTCTCTACAGGAAATGTTCCCATCTCCCTTCAACTCGGACAAATCACCCCCATCCCCAAAAATCCCAAAGCCAACCCCAATGACCCTACCAATCTCCGCCCTATCTCCAACCTCCCCCTCCTCTCCAAAGCCCTCGAAAAATACGCCTTCCACCAACTGGACAAACACACTGACACATTTAACCTTCTAGACCCCCTTCAATCTGGCTTCCGCAAAGGTTGCAGCACTGAAACCGCACTGCTCAACATAGTTGATGATATTTACTTAGCCCTGGACAAGGGCGCGAGCTACCTACTCATCCTCCTTGACCTCACTGCTGCATTTGACACAGTTTACCACCCAACCCTACTCAAAGAACGCTTCGGCATTAATGGCACTGTCCTTACCTGGTTCACATCCTACTTCCAAAATAGAACCCAACAAATTAAAATTCAAAACAGCCTCTCTAGACCAACCTCTGTCTCCCTAGGTGTCCCTCAAGGATCCATCCTTCCCCCGCCCTTTTCAACCTCTTTATGAAACCCCTTACCCTCATACTTAAACAAGCAAAAATCAACTATCACCTATACGCTGACGACACCCAACTGTACTATAAAATAAAGTCCCATGCCGATATCCTACACCTTAACACTACACTTACCAAGATCCAAACCTGGTTCCATAACAACCATCTTAAACTCAATCCTAACAAAACTGAGATCATCCTCTTCTCTCCCAAAAACAACCCTCTCCCCATCCAAACATGGATTGCTGACCTTAACGCCCTAAACTGCTCTCTCTCCCTAGCCGAATCTGTCAAATCACTCGACATCACTATCACCAAAAAACTCACACTCAACTCCCATATAAAGAACTCAGCAAAAAGTGCACTCTTCACACTCCGGCATCTCAAAAACATCAAACCTTTTATTCCATCTGACGACTTCAAACTTTTTATCCAAACTCTGGTCCTATCCAAAATAGATTACGGGAATGCCCTTCTCTCTGGTACTCCCAAAATCCATCTTGCCCCCATCAAATCCGTCCTCAACCTTGCAGCTAGACTAACAACCAACTGTAACCGTCTTGACTGCATCTCCCCTGCCCTCAAGACCCTCAAATGGCTCCCCATCGAAGGCATATCCTCCTACAAAATTGCATGTATTACACACAAAGCCCTCTATCAGAACGCTCCAACCTACCTCTCAACCAATCTCAAAAAAGCTGGCAGTGCCCGTGCGCTGAGAAGCTCCAACACTCTTCTTCTGTACAGTTTGTTTTTTGACAGGTAGGCTGCCATCAGTGTCAATGTCATGTGTACACCAAGTGGTGATATCTGGGGTTATAGAGAACAGATCAGCAAGCTGCCCCTGCACCTGCACCTGCTTGCAGTCTTTGTGCTGCTGGTCCGTCAATTTGGGAGATAGTACATCTCCCTTTACTGACCTACCTTGCACATTGTAGAAGAGGAGGTCTGGCACTGGCTCAATCTCTTCCTCTCCGCCTTCATCTTTGACCATCAACATGGTCATGTCTGCCCTCTCTTGGTGGGGTTTCAATCTGTTCACATGAAGGACCCTGTTACCCAGGTAGGTAACCTCAACCTTCTTCTCCAGCATTGGATAGGGCCAGTGCACGGGTCCTGTAGGGCCCTAGGAGACACAGGCTCCAACACCCACACCAACTATCCTGGAATGTGCTCAGTCATGACAGCCTCCTGGTCATGCCAGTGCTTCATGAGCTCCTGGCTGACCCCCAATTTACTGTTTGCTTTGGACATGTACTCTGTCTTGTAAGATTTCAGGCCTGGTACATATTCCAGCACATTGTCCTTGGCTTCCTTGAGAAGCTTTTCCCAAGAATCTTTCAACAGGCACATTGCCCCCCTTACATGATGCCCAAACAACAATTCAAAGGGGCTAAAGCCAACCCCTTTTTGTGGGATTTCCCTGTAGGCAAACAGTAGGCATGGGAAGAGAATATCCTTTCTCCTCCAGAGTTTGTCAGACAAACCATTGATCATGGCCTTCAAGGTCTTATTGAACCTCTCCACCATACCATTAGTCTTGGGATTATATGGGGTGGTGAAGTTGTAGGTAACACCACATTCATCCCAGATCACCTTCAAATAGCTGGACGTAAAGTTTATGCCTCTATCTGACACCACCGCCTTTTGAAAGCCCCCTCTAGTGAGCACTCCAAGTAGGGCCCTAGCCACTGAAGAAGCTGTGACTGTCCTGCAGAGTATTGTTCCTGGGCATCTGGAGGCATTGTCCAACACCGCCAATGTATACTTGCTTCCTGATGCACTTGGTGGTTCTAAGGGACCAACAATGCCCACCCTCATCCTCTCAAAGGGAGTTCCTACAACTGGCACTGGTTTCAATGGAGCCTTTGGCTTGCCTTCTGTCTTGCCACTAGGCAGGTAACACAGGAGGTACAGAACTCCTTTACCTTTTTACACCTATGTGGCCAGTAGAAATTGTTTACCAACTGGTTCAAAGTCTTATTGTGCCCCAAATTTCCTGCTAAGGGGATACTATGACTTAAGGTCAGGAGGAATTTTCTGTGCTTCTGGGGAACCACCAACCTCCTGGTGGCCCCTTCCTTGAAGCTTCTAGCCTCAGTGTAGAGGACTCCATACTGTCAGTAGAGTCAGTGAAATCCACTATCATCTCTATCCTCTTGCTTTGAGAAGGTCTGCCTTAAGCGCTCAAGGGTGGGACACTCTCTCTGTCCCTGACAAAACTCCTCTCTGGTGGGTCCACCAGCTTCTGTCAATTGTGCCAAGTCAGGCAGATCATGCATGGGTGGAATCCCTACCTCAGAAGTCAGATCCTGCCCCTCAGGGTCAGATTCATACTGCACCTCTGGAATTCCTTGGACTGGCTAACCAGATCTCTTGCCCTTCTCTATGGAAGCTTGGCCCATTGTTCCAGTGACCAAATGTCTAGCATGTCTGTTCTGGGAAGCCTGTGACCTAGTCACAACACATACACACCCAGGGAGGTCCAGCATCCTTGCATGGACCATTGTCTCCATCCATGACAAGTCAAATGCTTCAAGATAATTTCCCAGTAGACACTCTACTGGGCGTGCAGGCACACAACTACCTTCTTATGGCTTGTCACACCTCCCCGTTCCAAACTCACCATTGCCCTAGGATGAAGTTTGGCCCTGCTGTCTACATAGATTAACTGGTGATGTGCACCAGGTATGATCTGCTCTGGAGAAACCAGATTCTCTGTGACCATAGTCGCACAGGATCCAGTACCTCTCAGAGACTTAACCTAATTTCCATTGATTTTAGGCATCTGCCTGTACGTCTCAATGCTGTGAGGCTAGGCAGCCAGATTGCAATAGCCACCCCACCCATGGATAATAAGGTTACCTTGTGTCAAACCCTTACCCAACTCACCACACCTACACTAGCAATCCCCTAGGACTGCCCACCAGTGGGGGGCTTCTTTGAATAGACAACATCTCCTTTCTTGTGCACTGGTTGATTCCAGTCATACTACTTCCCGACCTTTGTGTAATCAAAGAACCTTCTAGGCTTTCCCTGCTACCCCTTCCCTTTGAATTTGTATTGGCTAGGGGCCACCTCCTTGTTTAGGTTTTGTGGGTCTTGTGAGGACTCTTTCTGTTTTTGACCTTCTTTCCCCTGGGCTTTCCCCTAGATAGGGACCTACCTCGCTACTTCTGGTCACGGAAAACCAGGTTCTCAGACAATGATCACCTAACTCTTCCAGCTCTCTGAGGCTAGTCAGCTTAGAGTCCACTAGGAACTGACATAACTTCTCTTGTATACAGTGAGTCAGGATGTGCAATTTAAGAATTAAATTACATAACCCCTCATTAGTACTCACTTTGTTAACTTCCGTCCAGCTCTCTAACGCCTTCACTGAGATGTCCACAAAGTCCACTGATGACTGTGGGTTTACATTTTGGGTGTCGCTGAACTTTACCCTGTACTGTTCTGGGGTCAGACCAAATTGCTTAACTAGACATTTACTCATGTGTGGGTAGGATTCTGGCTCATCCCCCTGTAGGGTCAGCAGTCCGTCCCTCCAGCTACTGGAATCAAGTCCCAGAGGAGTGAACCCCAGTATTTAGAGTGGACGCCCCCTCATCTTAAGGGCTCTTTCAAAGGCTACCAGCCTACTGTCTATGTCATCCCCCTCCTGGTACTTGAGAAGTATTCCCTTGTGGAGTCTACGGTCAAACCCAACAGCCCAGGACATCTCATCATCTTCATCATTGTTGCTGCCACCAGTTCCTGATGCTTTCTTGTCCTATAGCCACGGGCTTAACATCATCTCCTATGCTGATGACACCCAGCTGATCCTCTCCCTCTCCAATGAACCCAACATCATCAGACACAACTTTCAATCAGGGATGTAAGCCGTTGCTACCTGGATGAAGAACAGCTGCTTGAAACTCAACTCAGAAAAGACAAAAGTCCTCATTCTTGGCACCACCCCCTCTGCATGGAATGACCCTCTGCCCTCGGAAATCCCCCAACCCAGATGGACCACGCATGAAACCTTGATGTCATACTAGACTCATCGCTCACAATTGACCACCAGCTCAACATCGTCTCCTCAAACTGCTTCAACACCCTGCGCATGCTTTGAAAGACTTTTAAATGGACCCCAATCGAAATCAGGAAAACTGTCATGCATGCATTCATCAGCAGCAGACTGGACTACGGCAATGCTCTCTAATCCGGAATCAACAAGAAACTCCTTCGCAAACTCCAGACTGTCCCGAACGCCGCAGCCAGACTGATTCTGGTCATCCCCCGTCACAGCCACATCACCCAACACCTCCGCAATCTCCATTGGCTTCCAGTCAAAAGAAAATTACCCTTCAAACTCCTCACCCACACATACAAGGCACTTCAGAACACCGGACCCGCATACCTGAACAGCCGCTTCTCCTTCCACACACCCAAAAACACCACTGATCAGCCCAGCTCCCTCTGGCCACCGTCCCGCATATTAGCAAGACTAGAATGGGGGATGATCGTTCCCCTACCTCTCAGCCAAAGCCTGGAACATCTTCTCCCTCCACATCTGGCAATCTCCCACACTGCCCCAGATCAGAAAAGACCTCAAGACCTGGTTTTTCATTGACCCCAGCACTCAACATAGCCGCCCCCTCCCATCGCAGCACCTTGAGACCATCACGGGGGAGTGGCTGCACTGTACCCTGGAAGATTATTTAAAGAAACCCTCTAGGGGAGTGTTGCACTTTGCAAGATATTTATTTCATAATATTGGTGTGACTTAATATGAGTGTGTTATCATTATTGATCAAGGGATGACTCTGGCCTGTTTTTGAGAGATATTTAACTTTCCAAATTCACAGGATTATTTAGGCTCACAAGTCAATGATAAAATGAACAGAAATTGTATTACCTTCTTTTGCCACATGCTGCAAGTAGGAATGAGGGCAATTGTGTCTTGCAGTTAAAAAAAGGAAAGTATAGTAATCCCTAATTTCCTAGGGGATCCTCCCACTCTACTATTGAACATTTCTGTAAAATATAAATGATGTTTACTAACAAGATATATTAAACTTCTTTGTACCAAATCAGGATAATAGAAGTACCAGGCATAAACATGCTTTACTAGTCTTAGATGGTGACTTTAAGTTAATCTTGATGTACTATCCAAAACATTTTGATTATATACAATAGGTTGACTCTCTCTGGTGAAGAAAGGAAAAGCCTAATATGTCACAAAAAGGGGTTTGGTGTGCGACCACCTTCTATACGCATTACAAGTAACCCTGGGCGTAGTTCGCGTAGTCGCGCTACGCTATGCTACGCGAAGTTCACTTTGCACTACATCGCGCTACGCGTAGCTATGCATACTGCGTAATGCGTTATGGAAATGCTGTTCGCAATGATTGCACAGTGCCGAATGCTGGTCTGAACTGTGCAATCATTGCGAACGGCATCATGCACAGTGCAAGCGGCCGTTTTCTGTCGCTCGAGTAGATTTGTACTCGAGCGGCAGCTTTCTCAACGTGGACTGGTTGTTTCTCATCGTGAGCGGTCGCGAGCATACGCGACCACCCGCAATGAGAAACCTGACCTCCCCGTATTGAGAATCTCGCCGGGAGGTTTATTTTCCATAATTTGAAGTCTCTGCCCTTTGAAGATGAAAATATGAGTAAAGTGGTGTTTAAACAGACAATAAATTGCTCAAGTAATCTTTTATCGATTCTGCTGAATAAGGACAAGTTTGCTAAAAAGAAACACTTCTGTTCAGTCATTAACTCCTTCATGAAATTAGAACCAAAATTGTAACTCACAACACATTTAAAATGATCTTAAAGAGATAGATTTATGCTGTTACGATTTGGAAGATACCCCTCTAAGGATGGAATCCCAAAATTGGATTCAAATTGACCCACAAACAGTTGTGGGTTATGTGGTTTTTATGGTGAATCTCTTACGCATATTGTAGCCACTTGTCCGTAACTGTTAGAAGAGAGGAAATCCTTGTTAAAGTCCAACTTCAATGAATTAGGGGATAGAACATGTCATCAAGCTATCATATCTTGCCTCTCCGGGAACTCGTGACATCTGAACGCACAGTTTGTAAAGTTCATCCTTGTTGCAGAAAAAAAGTTAGTCTCAGAGTGCGACACTTGATTTTAGATGCTTGCCTAGACAATTAATGATAGGTTCCATAGGATAATTCAGATAATTTAAAAAAAAAATGACAAACTAAAAAATTATAAAGAATTATTTTATTGGGTATCAAAAAAATTTGAAACAAAAAATTTAATCCCATACATTTTTCTTGAAGTTTTACGAACAGCTTTGGAACAGGAGTTTTATAAGATTTTATTAGCTAGCAGTAATTGGGTAAATCCAAATATTTAACCAATTACTTGCTTATTGTGGGCCTGTTTCAAATAGGGAGAAATTCTCTTCTTTTTTGCTGCTAAACCTAAGAAATTGCACAGTTGCACTTTCATTATTGCTGCTAGATGTGAGCCTATGCATAAATGCACTTTTGTAATTTCTGCTAGATGTGAAACATTGCACAGGCACTTTAATAATTGATGTTAGATGTAAAACATTGTACAGGTATGTTTTAACTATTGTATTTAAATTATGGCATCTTCAATTTGGATTTTAAAGTAGCGGGTTAGTGTAGTTGGGTAGCTGTCATCTAAAGATGTGTTACTAGATTGATTGGACTGATATAATCAAGTTGGTTGTAACTATTGCTGCTAGATACTAGTAAGATACTACACAAGCCAACTATTTCACTTTAATCATGGCATGAGTTTAAAAAAAAAATCTTTTTAGGGGCGAAGTGTAGGTTGTTTTATCGAGATCTTTTTTTATTACAAAGTTGAAGTGAATTTTATGTAACCGGCATGAAATAATAAATCGAAATATAATGTATCTTGAAATTATTTTTAATCTAATGCATCATATTTGTTATGAAATGTAAATATTAGCTGGAACAAATTGGTATAATTAAGTTTTTGTAGTAACATAAAGGATTTTTTTTCTTTTTTTTCCGCTTGTAATGATTTTTATTAATCAACAATAAAGAATTTCTCCCTCTCAAAAAAAAAGAGTCATTAACAGCTGAATGATGTGTAAAAGATCCTGCCATTACATGTATACCTCCAAAAACAGTTGGCGCTTTTAGAAAACTACTAGGAATTAGAAGGAGCAGCAAGGTTGGGATATTACCGTTTTCCTTGGATAGCTCCTGCCAGTGTGTAGCCCACACAAATATCTTTATTACACAAGGCACGCTTATCTTCTAAGACTGGGAGTGATGTAGTCCTGATATGGGCTTTGGTGCTCACGGATGGACCAGTCTCTCTTGTAAATAGAAATTCAGTAGTGCCTTGTCATTCAATCACAATTGGGACTTCAAAGGACAGACACGAAATTCTCAAGTTTAAAGGTTTGCTTTGAAGATATTCAAAGTACAAAGGCACAAAGTGCAGGTAGTCAAAAAGAAATTCAGTCAAAGAGTAAAGTCCAAAATTACAGAAAATCATGAACTAAGGAGAGTTTGGAGAAGAAACTGACAAAGATTTGCCCTCTAAGAAAGGGGAAAGGACAGTTCCTTACATCGTAAAATTTACCTTTTTTATATGATTTCAGACAGAAGGTTTATAAACTCACTGCATTAGTACATGTTTTTAGCCCTGACATTCTTCGCCTGGTTTTCCCCCAAACATGTTGCCTTCAATCTTTTTGCAGATTTTTTTTTCGCTGGCCCTAAGACCCTGCACACTTTATCACTGCTAACTAGTGCTAAAGTGCTTGTGCTCTCTCCCCAAAACATGGTAACATTTGCTTTCTCCCAATTGGCACCTTTAATTTAATCCAAGTCGCTAATAAAGTGGGACTACCTGTACCTAGGGCCTGTAGATTAAATGCTACTAGTGAACCTGCAGCTCTAGTTGTGACATCCACTTAAGTAGCCATTTTGAACTTGTTCAGGGCTTTCATTGCAGTCTGTGTGTGCAGTTTTAAACTGCCATTTTAACCTGGCAAAATAAACTTTTTGCCAGGCCTAAACCATCCTTTTTAATACATATAAGTCATAATTAGGGTAGGCTCTAAGCAGCCCACAGGGCAAGTTGCAGTGTTTTTAAAAAGTTGCCAATGTAGTTTTAACCTTTACATATCCTGGTAGTGAAAAACCCTTAAATTAGTTTCTTACTACTGCAAGTCCTATTTCTCCCATAGGACAACATTGGGTTACCTTATTACATTTAATAAGTGATAACTTTCAATTGGGAAAGAGTAGGGAAATTGAGTTTGCTCTCTACAGAACTGTAATTTAAACCCTCTTTAAGACTAAAATGTAATTTAAAGTCACCGTTCTGAAAATGCCACTTTTAGAAAGTTGTCATTTTCTTGTCCCAACTATTTGCTCCCTGCAGCTTGTATACTGGCCTAAGTGACTAGGTGTAGCTGGCAGCTGGTCTTTGTGTATTACTCCAAGACAGTAAGAAAAAGGGGGAGTAGTGGTGTCAGGATGGGTCATCTCTGTCAGGATGAGGGGGAGGAGCTATCACCTACCACACTTGCACATCATGAAGACTCTGCCTCAAAACACTCACAAAGGGTTTCCCACTAGTCATTTGTGCCCCCAGATAAGCTGGGTCCAGTGTCGGGAGGCAGTATATCCAAGACACCTCTGTAGGGGGAGGACTGTAGAAGCATCTCCCACTTCAATATGGGCACCAGGTATAAGTAGTTGACCCAAAGACCCAGCTCTTCAGATCACTGCAGGACCTGTGGACTCTTACCAGGACTGACTACCCAGCTATGAAGTCTGCCCTGCTGCCGAACTCCTGCTCTACTGCCTAAGGACTCTTCAGTTGCTGTGAGCTACCCTGCTTAAACTAGCCTGCCTATGTATATCCAGGACTCCAAGGTGTTTCCAAGGGTCAGTTGGCTGGACTCCTATTCAAGCTACAGGGACATAACAGGCTTCTTTATAGTTGACGAAATTCCACACATCTCAACGCAGTGCAACCTAGCCCACAATTAACTCCATCCCAGTGGAACACAGTTCGTCCACGATGCTGACGCATTTTACTGCAAGTCCTCTCAAGCTCCAGTGGCTTCTTCATCACCGACGCAGCCGATAGAGACATCTCATCCCCTGCGCTGACGCATTGCAGTGCACGTCCCAGCAAGCCTCGCTGGCTTTCTCAATGACGACGCAGAACCGTGAACTGTAGCTTTTCATCACTGGTCATTGATTCCGCCACTGCGCCACACATCTCGACGCCCAACCTTGCTTTGCAGCTCCCTGTCAGCGGATCCTTAATGCTGGCCTGCACAGCTTGATACCATACAAAGACTTCGCATCTTGACGCCTAGGTGGATTGAAATCAGTCCTGTATCTGGCCCGCAATTCATCATGGATTGCCTGAACTTGTGGCTTGGTACTTTTATATTGTGACCAGATAACTGCGGTGGGCGCTTTTGGCTTCTTGGTGCTTGACAAAACCTTGAGAAGTGCATATCTGGTACTACTCACTAAATTTTTGTCATTTTGGTGTAAAGTATTGTATTAAATGTAAGTCTATTTTTCTAAATTGGTGTGGGATTTTTCTTAAGTTGTGTTTTCACATTGTTACTGTTTGTGTCCTGCATAAATACTTTACTCATTGCCTGTAAATTAAGCTTAACTGCTTTTGTGGAAAGCTACTAGAGGGCTGAGCACAGATTAATTTGAAGTTTGATTATGTTTCACCATGACAATAATTGCGGTTGCTGCTTGACTAGAGTTTCACCCCCTTCATTCAGTAACCCAATTTCTTATAATGGTTATCATGCTCCTAACCATTAAAAAACAAGCAAAGAGAAACAATCGCAACAGAATACATTTAAATATTTTTTAATTATTGTACTACATGTGATTATATGTTCACTGTGTCAGACACTTTGGGAAACAATGGTTACATAGTATGTTATTCAGTCTGAGACATCTAAATTCAGCCCTGGGAAAAACAGATTTCGTTCAGAATATTCAACAAAGTAATATACTTGCTCCAGGGAACCTAGTAACTTTTACTCTAGCAGAGATTAAAACGATAAAGCGAATCGCGTGCTGTAGCCCAACGTAACATCAAAGAGGGGTGGCAGGCACTAAGTTAGCCTAATTCACTTACAACACGATGTATTAAGTTATCGACATTAACTTCGATAAATTAGTGTTTACATTCCTTTAAAAATGGCTGCCCACTACAGGGATTTGTGCTAAAATACGTAAGCTGAGTGTTTGCAACACATGAAGTATTCTCCACATGTAAGCAATATTTTTGAGACCTGACAGTGATACGTGGTCTTTATTTTACAGAGCCTTTTGCCCTTTCGTTCTGGGAAAGCACAATAACCCTCTTTGAGAGACATCCTGATAAATTGAAATGGAAACACACGTTCATTTAAAACACACTATAAAGGCCCATCTCCCAGGTTCACGCCCTCAAACAAACCTTAGCCATGCAATCCACAGTAAGATTACTTCAAATGAGCTTGGCATGGAAGTTTCATATGGGATCATTCAATGGGTGGGGTTACTGACAAGGTGTCTCTATAGTGAAAGATATAAAAGCCACGTTTGGCACGAGAAAAGATAATATATTCCCTCACAATGCCTATCATAATCTCACTAAAACCTAACAACTCTCAGATGTGTTGGTGTTTTATCAATCCTAGTTGTGGGAAACATCGAGGACCTAGCCACATGGCTCACAAAGAGGACCTAGCCACATGGCTCACAAATAAATAAAAAAATACTGCCAGCCTGCGATGGATGTTGACACGTCTGCCAGTTGTCACAAACCAATATCCAGCTGTACAATTGCTCCATCCAGTTTTGAAAGGGAATGCTCACTGTCCGTGATGGACAGGTCGACTTCAGTTTCGCCAATTGATATTTGTTGCAAACGAGTGTAGAGCTGCCCAACCAATTCTCCCCAGGAGTTGAGGGAAAGATTGAGTAAGACCAAGGCAGCAGGGGCCGTGGGCCACACTGCAATCCTGTTACCTTCAAAGAAGCATCCTCTTTAGTTCTGGAAAATCCGGTCATCACCTTTCTTTTACTCTTGTCGCGAGTCATCTATGACCCTCTATATAAAAAGGAAGCCCACTCCAATCAATTAAAATACAGATCCATAGCCTTACTAGATGTTGGTATGAAGTTGTCTGCCAGGGCCTTACTAACAGAGCTGGAGGTATGGGTTTAAAAAATGATATCATCCTTTCTATATCTGAGGGGTTCAAACCTCAGTGTGGTACCATTGATAACATGCTAAAAGTATCATTGCAAATAACAGGCAAAACACATACAGAGTACAAACCTTTACTCCTGTTAATAAATTACAGATATAAAAATTAAAAATGTCATTTTCATAGGATATAAGCCCGCACTTACCAATAGGTTGGCATGCTTCAACATAGGGCCTCTCCTCACATTAGCCATTTTTGTACCAATGTTGGCTCCTATCCTTAAATTCGGGAAACTCTTAGTGTTCCTATGTGTCTATTATTTCTCAGGTGTCCTGGAGGGGGGGGGGGCAAAGAAGGTGTATCTTATCTTTATGTGTTTAAACCGTGCTTCATAAATTACCACTTCTCATAATTTCACTTTTACTCTTTTCTCACTTCTTTTATTATCTTCATAAATTACCACTTTTTCACTAAAACTCATTTCTCACTTCTTTTGATCTCCTTTTGTATTTAATTGTAATGTTATCCTTCCGCATAATGGTTCCGTTTTCTCTTCCTTTTCTTACTTACCTGGTTACTACTATATCTTTAATTGTTCATGGTTATTCATTATTATTTATATGTTTCCATCTGATACTTCCTTTTAATACTGTTGTAATAAAGGGAGATGTGTAGTGACTTGTCCCTGCATCCATCTCTGCCTCTGACTAGTCCATGTAGAACGTTCACATTCTGTGATGATTTGGAATGTTCCCTGACTCTCTGGAGTCAGTTAACACCTGAGGCTGAGCAGGTAGGAACCTGCTCCTGGTGGGGTTCGTAGTTTATTACTTCATACTTTGTACATTTTCTTCTTATGTACTTACCTGGAATAAATCTTACAAGCTACCACTCGGACTGATTAACTTTATTCATGAACCATTACTACAGAAGGGTACGTAATACTATCTACTGGCAGACAACGGTCTTTATTCCTGTCTCCACTGTGTGAGAATAAAATGGTCAGGGGAACAATTTAACTCTTTTAAGAGGTCGACATATTTCATGAGTGGGGTCCTACTTGTGGCTTTTGTTTTTTGACAGTGCCCTTTCGATTAAGGTGTGAGGTAGGGAGATCTGTCACTGGGCACAACTCACTCACTAAAAACAATGTCGTTAGAATATAAAAACACAAATGGTCAAATACCTCTAGGACAGCTGATTTTTTTGATTACCTAATCCCATTATAAATCCTTTCTCACATGAAAGTCAATGGTGTAGCATCCCCTTTTATCATCAGCAAACATTCTATTAGAAATCTCTAAATTCAGTGGTTTGAGAAAAATACTTTTACAAAGCAATTTTCAACCAATCTGGTGCAATCTTACAGTTTAGAACATCAGCACCCAAGACAATGGTTTAGCCCAGGTCAATTAATGACTGATATAAAACTTCTGCTCCAACATTCCAATGTTTGTTCTATTTGAATCTCCCTTTTTAATTTAGAGCATTCCACACACAATGAGTGGAACGTTCCAATAACATTTTAGTCCTTCTGCTTTGGGCTATACCATTGTTAAAAGCCCCTTCCTACTTGAAGGGTTCGGGCCCTTTAATATTCAATATAGCCTTTGACATCAGGATATCATGCTATCTATATTAAATGGTGTCTTTGATGCTCCACATGAAAGTACATGGAACTACTCAGAAATAAAGCCCAACATAATTTACAGTATCAAGTTCACAGTGTCTAACTAAACACATAAGGAAATGAGGATCGAGCTACTGTCCACTGACTCTGCCAATGTGAGAGGGAATGTTTATCTTGTTTGGCAAAAGTTCCCCACAGACTCAAATGCAATATCAGTGTTTGAATGCATTATTGAAAATGTGCAACAATTTTATTACCGTCCATCATTTACTTATATGTTCTATTATTAAATGTCTAATTTTTCTGGATATATTAATGTCAATATTGTTTTTTTCTGATTTCCAATTATGGGTAACGGTTGCTTTCATTTGGTATTTCATTAGGGAAAAGATGTGAAATTGAAAACTTCCGTTAGAAAATATAAACCAGTCTCTCCATTATTTTGTACAGTACATGCAGCACAAGCTAACAAACGTGCTTGGTTGGACAAAACATATTCATTTGTCCACACATAAACTCTTGTGGAAGAGTATTTTGGTATAGGATTCTAAAACATAATTAGGGCTCCCAGATTTATGGTCTTTTTTGTTGACATTTCCGCCTGTATTAATCCATATAATTTTTTTAATTAATTTTACCTAAATGTATCCATGTTTATTTTGAGTTTTGTGAAAAAATGAAGTTGAAACTAGTATATTTCCACAATTATTTAACAGGCAAATGTGCATTTGTGTTTGAATGCCTGACATGTTTCAATTATATGAAAACCCGCAGATGATAAATGAATACCCTCATATATAAAAACATGCACATTTTAGTATCAACCTTGTGCATATCTACTGCTATTTATGCCTCTTTACCAAAATAATGTCTTTGTTTTATACTTTCTCACTTGCCAATCCGCACAGCTATTGGCTGGGCAGCCATGACTGACAGCATTTCGAATCACTAAAAAATAACCCAATGTCACTGACCGATTCGGATCATGTCGGCCGGATTCCTTTCCGACCGAGCCATTCCGATGGGCTCGGTCAGAAAGGAATCCAACACGGATTTCTGGATTGCAGACGACAGGCTCAGAGAGCCCGTCTGCCGTCCGGAAATTTCCGAGTACTCCCCTGGCCGCCTCTATGCGACCGAGGGAGTACGATGGCAGTTTTTTACTGCATTTTTGTGCCGGTTTCTCCGGCATGGAAAGGCAGTCGGAAACTGTCTTTGGGGTACGAGGCTGCCGAATGGCAGCCTGTGGGTACCTATGGTGCCCCTCTGTGGATCCCAGCACCCGGTGGCAGGCACCTTGAGGTGCCGCCCACAGGGTGCAGGGATGAACTGCACCCCTGCTTTCAAGGATGCAGGCATGCATTCCGCTCGGAATGCATGCCTGTATTGACTTGTATACAAGTGCGACCGAACCCTGTTCAGTTGCATCGTACTAGCAGGGCCGTAACCGACAACAGCAGGTCGGTTGGTTACGGCTCCTGACCGATGTCAGATGGACCTGAGTCCGTTCAACATCGGAATCGGCCCCATAGTGTATTGTTCAAGCAATTTGGTAATGGTAAGAAATATTGTCATAATATCTCCCAAAAATGTCACACTTTCTTTCTGCAGTGTGAATTCCTGTTCTTCAGTGTTTGCTCCTGTCTGAACAAATGAGCTTCTGGACCCCGATTACCTAAGTCACATACATCTTGCTCTCTGTGTTTCAACTCGCACTAAATGGTGGGGATATTGTTTAGCTTTGAGTTCAACTAAAAAAGGCAGTAGCAATGAAGTGGAAGTCACATATGCCTCTTTTGACTGCACAATGGAGGTCAGAAGTGATCAGGTGGACGCAGGTGGGAAGCAAGGCCCTCTGTAGGAAGGAAAAACATAGCCCATCAATCAATCAATCTGGATTTGTAAAGCACGGCTAATCACTCGTGAGGGTATCCAGGTGCTGAGCTCATAGAAACGCCCCGTTGTGAATAGTTGGGACCGATCCTTTACAGAACATACCAAAGAGGAGGCCCGATCACCTTAGACTTTTAGGTTAGGTTGCTCATTAGTTCTCCGAACAGGTTCCGTTGGGGCATGCCACCAGCTTTTTCCCCCTTGCCCTTTATACCACAATATACTCTTCTGCACCCGATGATGTCCCCGGTCCTTCCCTGTGCAGCTTTTAAACCTATGTAACTAATACACAAAATACATAGAGATGGGTGTTGTGTCAGCCACCTTCTGCCATTTATTCCATTAAGTGTGATTAAGTGTCAATCATGTTTTGGATGGGACAACACAGCAGCATGCATCAAGTGGGCAATGCGTCAATTCCAGTGTAACCATTGTTTTGATGACTCATTCAGTTTTATGATTGACCCTCTCCCCCCTCCCCCCAGGCACCGTCATTTGATGACTGGAGTATCAGGCACCATGAGTGATCTCAAATCGCTGTCCAGTTAATGTTTTCTTTTATTGTTATAAAAAAAAGTACTTTATGGTACACACAACTAAATACTAGACACGCAACTGCAAATACAGAATAACAAGTGGCAATCAGATGAGATAGCCCTTCAAATGTACACTCTACCCACAGCACCAGGGGAAGCTCTAACAGTCTGTGCACTAGCATGAACTCAACCCTGAAACCCTAAAACAACAATGCTTCCCCTGTGCTTAACATAATGTAGGGAGTGCAGCTAACAAATGTAAGGCTACTGGTTTTATCAGGGTATCAACACTCTAAGATCATTTTAAGGTCAAACCTCAAGAATCTATCTGAAAACATTTCAGGATGGTACCACCTTCTAATGACATTCAATAGTTTGTGCACCTTTATTACTGTTACTGCCAATAAATAATTCACTGTTGAATACTGTGCAGCATATATGCATTTATTCTACCATTAAACTTAGTGCAAATTACAAAGTAGCTGCAAGACCTAGAAATAAAGGTCCCTGCACCCCTCAACCTTAAGAATAAAAATCCTAGCTTCAAGAGTGCTTGCAAATATGCTTAGAATTCTCCCCATATCACTCTTGTAGCTTCTTATGAAATTTAGGGTCACGCAATTTGTAAAATGGCTCCTTTGGGGGTCAGCTGCAATAACTGGCAGAAACCAGAGTCAACAAACACTTTCCAGTGGTGCCTCTGCCTTCCTGCGGCACCGCCAAGTCGGCATGTTTTTTTCCTTTTCCTCAAGTAAACACGTTCTCGGGCCACTTCTGATTTATTTTTGTCCAAGTTCCAAACTAAAGCTGTCGTAGCAGTTTTGCTGGGGCCTTGGGAGACGCCACACAGGGTGTGCTGGAGAGAATGCCGCCTCTCTTCACTCTCCTGCCCACATCTGTGCAGATGGGTAGTGAAGTGTGTGTGGTCCCCTCTCCCCAGGACATGGGCACGGGGAGAGGAGGAGGTACATTCCAATGCTTGGAGTGCTCTGGCCCTCCTGGGAGCATAATTAAAGGCACCGAGTCGTCGCTCTGCAGTAACCCCCTTGGCCCCTGGGAGGGATATTACACAACAGTGAATGTACTCTGGGAACTATACTTCGACGCTTCTCTTGTTGGTTTCCCCGGGGTGCTTGCATTCTCCTGGGGACTAATTATTAAACCGCAAAGCACGCTGGTAGAAGTGGTTCCCTGGGGTGCTCGCATTCTCCTGGGGATTGATTATTGTCTGTGTGCAGATGTTGAATAAGTTATAAGAATACCACCTCCTACTGCTGCTGACATCTAAATAGCGCCTGGCAGAAAAACATTCATTTTTGTATACTTTTTCTAGGAAGCTGAATTCAAAATCCATTGTTTTCCTGCTAATATGTCACAAAAATGAAAAAGAAAACTTGCTTTAAACTGCTCTGACGTCGAAGCACTTAGGAGCATATCAACAACAACCGGCGATAATTATCTCTAAGCGCACTTAGCGCTAGGATAATTATCGCCGGCTAGCGTGAATTTTTATCGCTGAGATAGCGTGCTATTAGCAACGCTTATCTCAATAGCGATAAAAATCCTCACGCTAACAGGCTAACGTGAGATTATCGCTGGAAACCCAGCGATAATCTCACGTTACCTTGTTGATAGGGACAGGCAAACTTAGCCATGATATCCTCCTTCCATAGGATATCATGGCTAAGTCAGAAAAATACCAGATGTAAAAAAGCAGCGTTAACCGCGGTTAGCGCTGCTTTTTTTGTCTCTAACAGGGTTAGCGACATTCTTGATAATAGGAGAAATGTCGCTTAGCGACATTTCTCCTATTATTTTACTCTGGAACGCCCCCTTTGCATCTCATTAGAGATGCAAGGGGAAGCGTAGAGTAAAAGGGTGCTAACATGCAAATTTGCATGTTAGCACCCTGTTGTTGATAGGGCGCTAGTTTTATCTCTCCTTTTTTGGCTTTTAAAGCCAAAAAAGCAGAGATAAAGCCCTTGTTGATATGCCCCTTAATTACCCGGACTTTACCCCACATTACCTGAGCCTCCACAGACCCAAGTGAAAAGATGGAATAGTGACTGATTGGCCTCCCTCTCCCACGCTGTCTCAAGTGAATGCTGTCCTGGAAAAGGTTGGAGTAGGACGGGAACAATTTGGACACCAACCATGATTTCTCCTGTTGAACAGAGACGTAAAGCACAAAATAGACCTTTAATCTGTGGTGATGCAGTTTACTGCGAGCTGCTGTAGGCATGGCACAGGCCCTTTACTCACATGTAGAGCAAAGAGGGCAGCATAGAGAGAATAAAAGAATATTTAGCTGAGAAGAGGAAGGATTAATTCACACTTAGGATATAAAGGGAGGGGGGCGGAATGCCAAGCATAATATGTTAAAAACAACCTGCTTGGACAGCCAAAGGGGAATGGAAGGGCGATGGAGAATAGTGTCAGGGCACCAGGGATTCCATTTTTAAATCTGGTCTAAAGAGATCTTTAGCATTTGAGCAACCTAAAGAAATTTTGAAAATAATGCATCATAATCATACAAATATTAATCACATAAAAGAGCTTTTATACAGCCTTCTCTAACCATTGGAACGTTAGAGTATCAATCAAAGTTTGCATTGGCTATACTTGCATGTGGATTTGTCAGTCCACATTATTCATTAGTTGTTTTGACAGTTTCAGTTCATAGTAGGGCAGTTAGGTGGTCGCACGTGAAATGTAGACAGGAGTGTAGAGTATGATTTTTCAGTAATTGTGAGTTTGTATTTGTAGGGCATTGTTGATGGAGGCAGAGATCTGCAGTCATCTACATTTCTTTGCTAATGGGTGTGTAGGTAAGCTTTGAAGCTTGCATTTGGATAAATCAAATCGTTTCACAAAATCTTGTTGTTGTTGCTCATTACATGGCTTCAGTTTTACAAACAAAACACTTGAGTAGTTTTTCAACTTTTGCTATTCTTTTCTAATGAGGACTCACCTGTGCTCAGGTCCCTTTGCTTCATGTGAACATGTTCAGCAGCTCATTTTGTAACTGAATACATGCAGTTTGACAGTATACTGTAAGAAAATCAATTATTGATTAGAGTCAATAGTAATCCACTACAAGTAATAAAGTCGCTAATCTGTTAGGTGCAGGCAAAGGATTCAATAATTTAAATCTTAGCTCAACTCATGGTAGCTATGGCAGAGAGCCGACAAACTTAACTTAAAGAAATGTGTAAAGCATTTAGGAGTATCAAAACAGTTAAAAGGTACAAAACACAACACCTTAAAAACCCCATTTCAATTTATAACTATGGAGAAAAATCTAATAAGGAAATTGTCCCCAGAATAACAAAAGTCCAAAAAGATTTATGAGAAAAAGCACCAATCGGCAATCTCTGTTCGCGGGTAACTGGAACCTAGGCACCATTTGAGGTCAACTGCAATGGAGCATGGGTCAGATACACCTATAAGCTTTTTCCCAGTTAAAGATTTTACCTTAGGATTGGCGGCATATTTACAAGGGCATTGTGCCACAGGAACGTCACTCCTTGAGTTTGCTTTTTCTATGTGTGCTGCATTCTGCAGCACACATAGAAAGAGCAAAACACCATTAATGATTGTATATGTGCATGAAGCTGTCCCTTCCTGCAGATAAACAGTCATTAAGTAATGATGATTTGCTCCTTCTATGCGTGCTGCATTCTGGAGCATGCATAAAAGTAACAAATAACCATTATGGATTGTTTAGGTGGAGGAAGGGACACCTTCCTGCACACAAGCAGTCATTCCATGCAATGCAGGCCCCCTTGCACCATGGTGCAAGGGTGCCTGCATTGGCGCTAGGCAGATAATTTTAGTGGCAGCAGTTCGGAAAATACAGGGGTGCACCATATTGTAATAAATACGGCGCATCCCTGCGTTTTCGAAATGTCGTAGCACGGTGCTGTCAAATTGGGCACAGCTCCGCGCTCCAACATTTTGTTGTAAATATACCCCTTATTCCCTGAAATGAAAGTCAAGTGTTCCAGCGGGGCAAAGTTGCAGGCTGTATCCAAGGAAGTACTCCCTAAGTCGGATAGTGGTTGACCAACATCCCGCTAAAGCTGTAGGTTTTGGCGTGAAAACCTCAAAGTGGGAAATGTTCCAATTTCACTTCAAAGGAAGTCCTCTCTTCGGCAAGTATTTTAAATTTGGACCTAGCTTTTTTTAGGAGCTTGGAATTCCCTAGTGGGGCATGGCTGAAGGCTGTATCCAAAGATGAATGCCACACGGCCATACACCTTCTCACTGTGGGACTGCTGAAACGGATGTGTTGCTGCGGAGAATCTTCAAGCGGAAGAACCCTGTTTTTTCAGCTCAGCGATGTCATACCTTGGCCTGATCAGCTCGGGTGATTGGTCCAGGGCGTTTGGTGGCTGGAAGTCAGACTTTTTCAAACACCCATAGCTTTTCAGAAATTGTAGGAGACCTCCAGTTAGACACAGCCAAGAACCCCAGGACCTCAGGGACAACGCTTAGGGATCAGGAACCTTTCATGCATGGAAGATCAGCAGGGTTCAGTCTGGGTCCAGTTGTAACGGGTCAGATGTGCACATCAGGAAAAGGCATCTTGCAGCTTGTTCTGTCCCTGCAGCCAAAGAAGAGGTCAGCCAACTGACCCTTGGAATTCAGTTATTTTTCCTGGATACAAGTAGGAGTAGGTCCAGGTTTCAAACAGCAAGTATAGTCCTTTTTCTATTCTCACACAGGTGCAGAAAGTGTGCTGAGGAGGGTGCCTAGGTGTGCCACATTTATGTGGCTAATGGCTTACTTTTATATCCCACTTAATCTTCACTTTTACATAGTTACTTTATATGATCTAATATAGAGAACTACAAATGGGCAACATTAAATTGTTTTTACAAAGTGACATTGTGAGAAGTCGGCCTGGCATATGCTGGTCACTAGTTATGGTGGCCACCATGCACCAGTCCAATTCGACTCTTATGGTAGATAGGTTTAAGACAACCTTTTAAAGAAAGCTATCCTAGTGGTAGCTGTGGAGAGCAGCCTTCAGGCTAAGTCTCTGAGGAATGTAAAGCAGCTTGTTTTACCTTACAATCTCTCGAATTGCCAAATGAAAGGACACCACACAGGTATATATATATAATATATATGTATTTATTTCTAGACACACTCTACTAATCTTTTTATAAGATTAGAAGTCAGGAACACATTCAAATATCAACGTTTCACAATAAGATAATCACAAATATGGCTGGGGCCCTAGGGGCGTACCAGACCATATACTAAAAAAGAGGTTTAGGAAAGTCGACTTGCAAGGGGACAAGGCCTAGGGCCTGTAGAATCACTGGGGCTTCACTTATCCACCGGGATAAGTAAAAGACCCACGGGAGACGCGTGCAGTGTGAGAACACAGCCGCGGGTTCCCTATTGATTTCAATGGAGCAAGTCGCGGTTAGATTTTTAAAGTTTTAGGGTACTTCAAGGAAGTCTACAAGCAAGCCACTTACAAGGTAAGTAATTTGAGGGCCAACACACACTAGGGCACCGGAGTGCACGAGTTACTCACCCAGGGAAGTCGGGTGCATAGGTGTCTTTTGGTGTCGGGTTGCGTTGCTGTTTTCTATGGAAGCCAAAGAAGATTTGCTGCTTGCGAAGACTGGAGAAGTGTCCGGTGGAATCCAAGGTTGGATTCAAGATGAAGATGACCTGAAAGCAGAAGGGACAGTGTTCACAGTCACTTGCCAGTGACCCGGGGCCAGGAAGATGGATGCACACGGAAGTCGGGTGATTTTAGGCGATTAAGGGTGTTTTGACTCTTTGCTCACGAGGACCAGGAGGCATCGACGATGACCAGTTGACCAGTGGCTAGATTTGGAGTGTCCCACAACGTCTGTAGCTTACTAAGGTGTCGGCAACCGGATTGGAGCCAACAAACCTTGGCAACAGCAAGTCTTGTGAAAAGGGAATGAAGTCAATGGTGCAGACCAGCAAGGTCTGAGGGACTTACCCAGCAAGGGTAAGTGAGGGCAGGCCTGGAGCAACCAGGGGACCCACAAGCCAACGGGCAAGGGATCGCGAAGATGCCTCGTAAGGAAATGCTTTACAGGAGCCCACGGTCACTCGGGATGGGGTAGGCCTCTGATTTTTGGAGCACAACCTGCTGGAGGCTTGGGCCACAAGTGGTCCAAAGCACAAGTTTGTAGAACATCGTGAAGGGGTTGCACTCGACTATAGTGCACGGTACCCAGGTATTGCTGTTCCTCGTCACTCGTGGGGTCCACTCGCCTCAGCTCTGCTAGGGACTCACAATGGCCGTCGAGAAGTCAGGAGATCTGCTTCCAGGGCTGCAGGGACTTCGGGCTCCAGCGGGAGCGGGAAAGTTTGCGACCGTTGATTCAAAGTTTTGGTGCCTGCCAAGCAGGGGAGTCACTCCTTGACTCCAAGGGAGATTCTTCCGTCTTCCAAAGGTAGTGGAATGTCGAAGGACCAGGATTCTTCTTGTAAAGCGTCATCCAGGGATATCTAACTTGCAATGGCAAGGGTTCCCTATCTTATACTAAAAGACAGGGAGGGACTAGCTCTATGACCACTCCTCTGGGAGGGTCAGGGTAGGGGGTGGTTACACCCACTTCCCTTTGTCCAGTTTCGCACCAGTGCAGGGACAGGTAGCCCCTGAACCGGTTTGAGCTGGCATATGCACAGAGGAGCCTACTGCTCCCCCACTGCAGGACTTCAAAGCACTCTAGGAGTGCACCCACCCAGCCCCAAT
Source organism: Triturus cristatus (assembly GCF_964204655.1). Classification (NCBI taxonomy): domain Eukaryota; kingdom Metazoa; phylum Chordata; class Amphibia; order Caudata; family Salamandridae; genus Triturus; species Triturus cristatus. Next base: position 1,131,442,871 of record NC_140583.1, read on the forward strand.
ACACTAAATCCTGTCTGGAAGGTGGTGACACCTCCCTGTGACAGGATGCCTATTGTTGGGCCTCCTCCACTGCGAGTTTCAGTCAGCAGCAGGAGGGCAGCCCAGTGTCTGTGCTGGTGGCATCCATTTTGTGATGCCAGGGCTCTTTCAGATTTCTACCGTGTTACCACAGTAGGTACATGTCGTCCCCTCTAGAAGGGTGGGATCATACTCCCACACCAGTTACTGGTGTGGGGGGATGATTCCAAGTTGTTTGACACCAAACACGACATGTTTTGATGCAGTCATTCCAAAGTTAGCATTTACCGGGAGGTTATAATGCACTTTAGAGTATATGGTTTAACCGCATCCACAAACAGCCACAGGGGATAGACCCTGCCAGCTGCAGAGTGGTCCTGCCCATGCAGAGGCACCCCCTCACATTGTGAACCAAGCACCCAGCCCTCAGGATTGATAGGGCCTGCCTTAGGGGTGACTGATAGGTTTATATGTGTGTGTATGGTGAGATATAGGAACCTATACCTCAGTGAGGAGTGCTAACACTCCTTCACCCAGGCTGCAGTAGCAGGCCTGTGGTGTCAGATTTAGTCTGCTTCCCAGGGGTGGCATAATACATGCTTCAGCCCCTGGTAGGCCTGTGAAGTTCCTATGCCCTTGGTACCTAAGGTACCATATACTAGGGGCTCATAAGGTACCACAGTATCCAATCACTAGTGCATCTAATATGCGCTCCAAGTTGTTTAGAGAGAACAGAGAGACTGGGGCCCTGATTAGCAGGGACCCAGCCAGACTATAGCCAGAAACCAGTGTTAACATCAGAAAAAAAGTGGGGGCAACATAAGTGCAGATCCTACTCTCATACACACATCAAATAGACTACTAATGCTAAGCTCTCATGATGTTACTCAAAATCCAGGGATGGAAAACATTTCTATTATTCACATTTTAACCATTTATAATTGCATATTTTATATTCAACCCCCAAAATTATCTGCCCCTGATTCAAACATATAGGCAGTGGCAGAACAGTAATGGGGAAGCCATAAATAGCATTTAAAACCTGACCTCTGGCCACCGACCCCTACCACATGCAACATACAGCCTATCAAATTGAAAAATAAAATACATGACCTCGTTCTACCTACCCCTGCCACTTTCTGAAATAAGACCACCCCTGACCAAACCCAAATGTAAACAATAAATACCTGACTTCCTGCCGCCCAACCCCCCTCACAATGGGAGTAGTAAACCAGCACCACACTGAGAAGTGGTTCTTGTAGAACTGCTGTTAGCATAGTGGGTCTGCAGAGACCTGCACCGACAAGAGAAAAATCAGTTGGTGCAGGAACACCATCACCATGTTTCCCTGCCTGTTTCATGAAACCCGGGAGAGGAGGAAGAAGTCAATGAGACTACCAACCCCAATTCCGCATCAGTACTCAGGTTTCTGGAGACCAGGGTGAGGCAATGGAACAAAGGTGATTACGCCAAATCGCATCCCTTATCTTTTCCTACTAGATTTGGCGCAGATGGTCTTTTTATTTACCTCCTCAAAGTGGTAGAGGGGAGTAAACAATTTGTGATTATACTTTCAATATATACATGCCTTACAGGACCACAAACTCCGATCTTATATATATAGGTTATTTAACAAAAAAGGCACAAAATGATGAACTCCAAAATCAGAATGCAACAAAGAATAGTTGTGGAGTCCAGATCTCTTTTCATTACGAATAAACAAACACTTTCCCTACACTGTTCTAAATGGAGATCCTACCTAATTCCCTTCCATAAAATACCAAAGGTGTCAGTACATGATGACTTCCTAAGAAGTACTCACATCAAATGGGTTGAATAGTTTAAGGTTTTGGAGCTCGCTCTAAGATGCTCCTTCCCCTCCGAAAGCTAGCAGAAGTCTGGTTTCACTGTCCCTGCACATCATACATAAAAATGGGGTTCGATTGGCAATACGTCATCATAAACTTTCCATTTCAACTTTGTCTGTGTGGTAATTTTCCTGGAGCTCTTTTAATTAAATCTTCTTTGTTCAAATGGCCTTGGTTCCCAGATAGGCCAGACACGAAAGGCGTCCTCCCTTCTCGCTTTCCAGCCATCTTCAAAGACATTCCGAGTATCTTCTTCAATCTGAAAATAACGAGTTTGCATTCCTGCACCTGCAGTAGGATGAGAACACTCTGTTTTTCGAACACAACATGCATTTAAATATTTATTTCTCTAGAGGCCAAGGAGATGTGAAACTAAAAACAATCTGTGATTTTCGGGGCTAGACTCGGGCAACTTAAACTAAACACAGTTAAATTATGTGAATATAATATCATCCTGTACCTTATACATTCAGGAATTACAATGCATATATGATCCTACTTAAATGTATTCACTACGACAAAGGTTTAAATGATTCAACTAAGTACATCTTAATAAACATAAAACACGGCAACCGATAACATACATATGAGTGCGCCTTAACCGTTTGTATAGCGCACCCCTACAATCTAGAGTGCTGAAAGCGCTCTGTCAAAGGGGAAGTGAGTTCTTGATCTTGTGATGCCACAAAAGTATGTAATAACTCTAGCTATCCACTGTTGTGATGTCACTGCAGAAAATAACCACTTTTCTATCTGGTATTCACAACAGAGGATTCCTATGGAGGCTACTTATAATAACATTGTCTGTCTAATAACACATTTCATTACTATATACCAATAGATTTCGAATAATCCTTTTCTCACAGCGCATGGTGTGATTATCACACAGAACATTTCCCAGTTCCATAGCATTCTTCACTGCTATGAACCTTTGGCCTTGCTTTCACACAATGTTTGATGTCCACTTCAACACCAGATTTCTTTGTGACTTAAAACATATAGGGCCTTATGTAGGTGGGCTTGCATTTACCACTTCATAAATACAGAATCATACCGATTCGGTATTTATGAAGTGGTAAATGCAATGTAGGTAATGAGTCGGTAAATATTACCGATTCGGAAAAATTCGGTAATTACCGAATCGGTATTTACCGATTCGGTAATGAGGCATACCTTCCCATTGATGGGAAGGTATGCCTCATTACCGAATCGGTAAATACCGATTCGGTAATGGGGGAGCACATGCAAGGGTGGCAGGGTGTCACATTAACACCCTGTTGCACCCCTGATTCGGCCATGTGTGCACATGTGGCGCACATACATGCCCTAAGGGCATGTATGTCTGCCACATTGCACACTTAAACGTGCACAAAAATGCTTTTTGTCACCTATTCGTCATTTACCACCAACCTTTAGTTGGTGGTAAATAACAAATCCCCACACCCACCACACACTCCCCCTACATCTTATTTCATGATTCGGTATTTACCGAATATGTAAATTTACCGAATCGGTAATATTACCGATTCGGTAATTTTACCGATTCGGTAAATACCGAATCATGAAATTCTCCCCCTACATCTCAAAAGCCAAAATACCGGTCGGTAACGGTATAATTACCGAAAATCGGCCGTTACCGACCGGTATTTGGCTTCCTACATGAGGCCCATAGTCTCACATTGCGTACAGTGATACTCACTAAGAATGCACTTTATTCCTGTTACCTGCCTTATTTCTACGTACCTTTTGGCAGGTTTTCATAGCCCACTCGATGTTTACGTCAAAAGAATCTTTTTCAGTAACGTAATCAATGTGTTCTCATAGTACCACAGTGATTGTCATTACTCTCACAGTATGCACAGTGATTTCACTCAGTTGCGTTGCTCTTTTCCCTACTATTTACTTCCAGACTTGCTTTCAAATGCCACTTGATGTCCTTTTCTAAAGCAACCTTATGTGGAACCGAATAAACAGCACGCACGGTGGCTATCACTAATAGTACTGACTAATTCTGCTGCATGCAACACTTAATTGGGCTTGCTTTCATATTGCTCTTGATAACCCACAACAACTGATAGCTTTTTGTGTGACCTCATACAGGTGTTCTCACAGTGCACGCTTTCATTTTACTGCACAGCTCGACGGTTCCCACAGAGTTCTTCACAGAACCGCAAGGCCCATTAGGCTGAAAGGGCTTTAGCCTCCCCCGTCCTCTGCCGTAGACCCAGCTGTGGAGTGCACAGGCAGTTTGTCAGCTGTCGTGGGCTGAGGTTGGGCAGGGGCTGACTACTCAGACTCGCTCTCATCCAAATACTTTGCAGGTCTTCAAAAGACTATTTATCAGTTCACAGGTCTTTGTGTGTTTTAATTGATACCGGCCCCCCACTGCTGCCCCCACTCTGGTGGTGGATTGTTGCTGTCATAGTGGGAGAAAGGTTGAAAGAATTTCATTTACTATAAAAATGGGGTATGTAGCACATTAATTGGAAGTGCCCAGCAATTGGCCTGGTTTGCCTCTAAGCTCGAAAACAGGAATTGAGTGAAACCTCTGAGTGGTATTTTGATAATTTAAAAATGTGCCAAAGTCTCACATTTCGAAAAATATAATTATTTAACTTGGAAGTGTTTCACTTAAATACACAAAAATTAACTTGTGCATTGACTGACATTTATCCGAATTCACATTCGCACACTCTGGAAGGCCCTTCACAAAAGTGGAATGCTCCTATTTCAGTCGCTAAATGCTATATTTGGATGTTAAATTGGTAATATTAAGGTGAACTCTTTCAGAGACAGTGTTACCATGTTTAAAATGACAAAATAATGAGGCAATACTATCACAAAATATGCCGCATTATGCCACATAATTTGCCTTTTCAAGACGCATAATTTAGTCAACACTTCTGCTTAATTTGGTCCTCCTCTGCCGCAAAATTACAGTTGCCCAGGTTAGTAGTGAACCAAGAGGCAAGTCAGTTGTCCTGTGAACCCTGCATACATTTATATAACTTATAGAGCAACATTATATTCTATCAAAACATAAAAGTGGAAGGTTTTGTAGAGTGTACTTCCTAAATTGAGGCTTTATTCAAGGTACTCTTAAAAGAGATGACAGAAGACATGGAGGCACAATGAAATAGGGTGAAACACATTTTGTCTAGCAAGTGAACAATGTTTGAAGCCAGGTTTCCTGGTTTTACGGTGTACAACTTAGTCATTAGATGAAGGGGAAGGGGCTTGGTGACTGACATAAGGGTGAGGGGGACAGATTCCACAAGAAGACGTGGCTCAAAGTTCCGAGAAGAGTTTTTCCAGAGCTGGAGCTAGGCATCTGGCTTTGGTCTTCAATGACTGTACCACCTCTAGAAAAGTAACTTTATGCATGTTTGAAAGGCTAACATTTTGTTGCAGGATCAGTTTTGAAAATCGTAGTTCAAATTACACCTGAATCCCCACTTGCCAACTGCCAAGGCTAAGGTGAATCACTTAGAGTGTCTAAGGAATCATCATCCTGCATTCACACGGTTCATATTACACTCATACAGGATCATGAGTCATCCCCGCTCACAGGCTCACTTTTTATCCTCCCCATCCACTCACAAGAGCACACTGGTCACGAGTTCTCATGGAGACACACCACTCACCCTGCACTCACACCTTTCACCCTGCACTCACACTGCTCCTCCATCACTTTCACCACTCGCTGTCACTCAGCACTTCCAAGCCACACCTCTAACACAGCAAACATTAAACTACTGAACACTTGTGAACATGCACACATCTACAAATGCAGTCCCAGAATATCTGTCCTTCCAGCAGTACTATATGATTTTTCAGTTCAGTTCCATTTGTAACAACAGGGGCAATGCAAGAGGAGAGTGTGCACTAAGACTGTGGGTTGATATGGTAAATGAGATTGAGCTGGGGCTGTGGGAGCAGGTGTGGGAGGTGGGATCAGTCTTAGGCTGTGGGAATCAACCAAGAGGGAGTGATGAAAGCAGGTAAAGGCAGCAGGATGGGAAGCAGCTCAATAAGCTTAGGATTGAGCACTGTAACTGAGGCTGTGTCCTGGTGTGGGAGTTGACTGGGACTGCAGGCCAAGGGTGTGGTGAAAGTAGGGGAAGAATTTACAGCTCATGAGGTACTTGTTGGCTATGCACTGAGCCCCATTGGGATTCATAATAATTACTTTTAAGAAAGGTGGGGCGGTCACTTGTGACCAGAAATGCTTCTTTTGCAGCTTCTGAAGCCATAATGTAGTCCTGTATACCTGCGTAACTGTAGCGCTTTGCAGGGGCAGCACTTCTGGAGTGCAAAGAAGTTCAGGCAAAACACAATTTTTTCTTTTTAAAGGCATTAAGCAAATGGAAATGAAAAACAAACAGGCTTCACACTGGACATAGCAACCATTCTGGATGTGGGAAATCCCTTGTTGGGAAGCTCTATTCACCAATACTTCTACCAGTTACAATGCTGTTTGCTCATAGAGCAATATTGTTAGCCAATACTGTCACATCATTGTGGAGAAATCTTCTTCCTGCACATTGCCACATTATCGCATTTTAATGGTAGACATGTTAGGTGAGGAAACACCACTCAGGAGTCAATTCAATTCAATTCAATTTAATACAGTCTTTATTTCGATTACTGAATCATAAAAGACAGGATAATTCAATATAAAACATGTATATAAAAAATATTTTATCTCATAGCATATTTCCAATAAACAATAAGACCGACAATGGTCAGAGATCTTTGTAAACAGTTAATAAATAAATATAAATCGGTTAAAAAAAACACATGATTGTACGTGATCAACAATAAAATTTGTTTTTAAAATGCGATGTGATATTCAACAATTATCATATCACGAAGGCTAAAACCAAAACACCACCAAGTTTACAAAAACCTTAGTTCAACAGGGGTCCAGCAGGTAATCATTCCCTACAAATTCTTAACCTAATGTCTGGTCCCTCTTACAGTAAAGATTACTCTACCCCCATTTTGTTGGCTCGAATAGCCCACATCCATCGCAAAAATGTTGCCATACCAACCACAATAAGGTCCGTTGTATCTGACCTTAGGATCCTTAAAGCCTCCATTGCTGTTCTTATACCTAAATTCATATAAACAGGTTTAAGCCATTTAGTCCTGGGAAGATAGTAAGTTGGACAGACAAATAGAATATGGGCTAAGGTCTCAGTGTGATCATGACAAAAGATACATGTATCACCCACTGATAAAAGCCATCTGCTTGTAAACGCTCTTTTTGGTAGTCAACCTACTCTGAACTGATGGTACAATTTCTGATCAAGCGGCCTAGAAATGAGGTCCCAGTTGGCTTCCAATTTAACCTCATGTTTTACTTCTAGGAATTCCCTAGACAATGTTGGCCTTGTGATGGATGAGAACTTCTTAGTTTTAACCATGTCCCAGTATGCTGCCTTATAGATCTTTTTAGGGGGAAATGCTGAAGCATCTGGGTCCTCCCACAAAGTACTCATCCCCATGTCGGACAATATGATTTTAATATTGTTCAACCATGGGATCTCATGCAGTCGACCCAGCCTCCTTACTTCAAGTAGTGCCTTGACATACAGGGAAAGCTCAGGAGTAGTCCAGAGTCTTCTCCAGAATGCCAATGGTCTAAAGCGTGCCGCTTCCTCGATGTTATGACAGGCCTGATCTAACTAGAGTGGCAAAAGTGGAGAGGATTTCGGAAGACCAACTAGTGATTTAACAAACTTATCTTGCGCTAGTGCCAAGGGGGTTAAAATGTCGAAACCCCACAATTCAGCACAATATTATATTGCGGGGCTAATTTTGAATTATATGTTTGCAGAACATGGGCAAGAGGCTTAGTTTGAGAGAGCCTATGCTCTTTGGTAAGTACACCTGCTAACTGCACATGTTTTAGAGCAAACATGTCAACCTGAGGTTTCCAACTTAACTTTCTACTTAATGTAATACCCAAATAGGTAAATACGTCAGTCTGATCCAAAATGACTTAGTTCATGTATACTCTCCCGGTGATTGCTTTAGATTTATGGAGCACATGAACTTTGTTTTCTCCACATTGACCCTTAACTCATGGTCCTGGCAAAACACCTCAAACCGTGACAGAGCGGCCTGCAAGCCCTGTCTGGTCTTAGATATTATCAGGGTATCGTCCGCGAACATGAGCAGGGGTATCTTCATACCTGCTAATGTAGGAGCATCAGTGGGGTGGTTATTAAAATATTGAACAACCCTGTTTAGAAATAGGGAAAACAGGATGGGAGCTAGTACACACCCCTTTGGAAACAGGAAACCTCTCTGTGACTTCCCCCGGCTTACCCCAGCAAACCTGCGCATATGTTGAGTCGTGTAGTTTCACTAGAATAGCCACCAATGTCTGTTTCAACTATCCAGGCCTGGATTCTGCCAAGTACTAATCTAGCTACAATCTTCTGAACAGAATCTATCAGGCTAATTGGCCTGTAATTTCCTGGTTGTGAATGATCACCCTTCTTATATATCGGTAGGATTTCAGCACCTGACCAAGTATCAGGAATTGGGACACCACTGGCTATGGCATTCACCAATAACTTAATATAAGGTACCCAAAGCTCTTTTTCCTTTATAAACAGGTCTGCGGGTATGCAATCAGGACCGGGGGCCCTACCTCTCGGTATTAGTTTTAACACAGACTCAACCTCTAAACTGGTGAAACACAGGGGTTTTCTAGATGGTGGCCATGAGAGGATCTCTTCATTACAGTTAGAGGACTGAAATTGCGCCTTGTAATGTGCAACCCACTGTTCTGGAGCAATGTGGTTAATCGGTATCTGCTTCAGTTCACCACTACCCCATTTGACTAACTGCCAAAATGGTGTCATATTCCTCCCTTTACATGCCAACAACAAATCTTGCCATCGGTCTTCGTCCCATACCTTCTTCGCTTGCAACTGCGCTTTCTTATAACTTGCTCTGGCCTTTCTGATGTTACCCAAATCTTTAGATCTAATGGCCCTCGATAAAACTTTAGAGGCATGTCTACATGAGCTATTATACCAGGAGCCTGCCTTCACAGTACTCTTCTTCCTAGGGATACTGCTTTTGATAAAAAACTTTTTTAAATTCTTAAACAGGTCTTCATGGACCTGAAAAACAATGAGATTAGCATCCTCCTGTGAGTCACAGTCAAGAAGTTTGGTCGTCAAGCCCATTACCAAATCCCTCATCTGTGCCAATTCTCCCTCATTATTTACAATCCTTGCCCATTGGACTCTCCTCATGTCGTTAGTTAATGTGACCTCTTCTGTACTATACACAACTTTCCTAGTGTTTGAATAACAAAAACCCACATCCTGTATTTTTAAGACCAGTGGATTGTAACTTTCGGTTCGCTTCTGAACCTCCATATCCAGGACAGATGACCAAAATTCTACCTTGATAAAGATGTAGTCTATCCGGCTACTTCTTAATCCATTGCCAAAAGTATTTGCACCCAGCCTATCTGACTTCGTCTTCCCATTTACTGCCCTCATTCCCCTTTCCGGACAAAAGCCCTTCAGTTGTAATGCGGCCTCTGTCCATTTTTTAATGGGACCTAATTCTAGCTGAGGGATGTTCCATTGTACGTCCTCCGCTTCACTAAGATTTCCATCCTCCTGGTTCCAGGGGCTCAAAGCAACAGTTAAAATCACCTGCTATAATCAAGTTGCAAGTGCCCCGTAAATTATCCAAGAATCCATCAAGAGCAGTAACCACACTAGATGTCTAACCCAACTGGTCAGCCCACCAATCGGTCTTCCTCTCTTACCTCCTATAACAGCCATTGAAAAATTTAGAAAGCCCGGGTAATAAACTCTATCCAAGGACCAGGTCTCCTGGAATATCCAGACATCAAAGACATCAATAAATGATGACCAGTCAGTAGACGCAGTTTTAGATGATAACCCTGCAATATTCCAAGAAGCTGTGGTCATTTGAGTTTTTGAAAGGCCATTGGTCGTATTGTCACGGCCACTGGTTACCGCGACATCTAACACCAGGTCTTGTTCCAGTAAGCCGTAACTGGGGTTGCTAGTTGTGTTGTGGGGACATACTACTGCTCTTTTGGGAGTTGCATTCACCATAACACTAGAGCTTATTGTCAACAAGGGTGGACACACCACTCCTACACTGATGGAACTACAAGCCTGTGTGCCCTGACAGGCTTCTTCAGATTTGGAAGGCACAACAGAGGTGGAAAAACCCAAACTCATGTCGACCTCCTCTTCACCCATGTGTTAATAGAAGTGCTACAAACACTGCACTCTTTCTCGATCAGTTCTTATGAACCAAATACAGCAATTAAGGCAAACATGTGGGAGTAACTAAAGTCTCTCTGAAGGTTGTGTGTCTTAGCCCTTTTGGTGCTGGGGACATGATTATGTCCTTCGCAGTCGTTTTGCTTTTACCATTACGTCCTGACACCCACCCACATGACTTCTCTGGGGATGGCACCCGCAAACCCCTCCAGTGATCTGATTATTTGAGTGTGCAGACATCATCCAGTGCAGCTCGGGACGCGCTGGAAGCTATTTGCTTCCTGCACATCCAGGGAGAGGATGTTTTCGGTAAGTCCTTCTCCCGGGCGGGGGGGGGGGTGGTTGTTCGAGGAGTACAGATGCAGGGGGAAAGGACTTTCCCTCTGTGTCTGTACAGAGTGGATTCCTGCGCCAGGATCGTGGGTGGGGCCACAATCGTGGAGCAGGAATCCACTCCACCAGACATCAGGGATTTTTTGGAGGGAAATTTGGGGGATCTTTTGCAAGGGTCACTCCCCATGGGGATATGAAACTAAAGTAAATGTGTGTATTTGCCCCCCTTGGGGCTGATTTGGCCATTTTTTGGGCTGATATGCCCTCTGGGAGGAGGTCGATACCACTAGGCACTAGAGAATAGTTTTTTAGGGAGCTGCCCTGTGGACAATTTGTTTTACTGTGTTTCCGCCCTCCCTTGTGCTAGATCAGCCATCTCTTTGGGCGATCTGCACCCGGGGGGGGGGGGGGTCGAAACCCACTAGGCACTAGGGATTTACTTTAAATATATTTATAAGAATATTTTCCTCAGTTTGAGCCCCCCCCCTGTGGTCAGATCAGCCATTTTTTTGGTCGATCTGCCTCCCAGGGGTGGGGAGGTTAAAACCCACTAGCCACCAGGGTTTCATTTACAATATATTTTTAAGGGAGTGGCCCCTTGGGCCGATCTAGCCCCCATGGTGGTAGAAATCCACTAGAAGCCAGGGATTTTGTGCATTATGTTTAGGTAGGCGCAACCCCTTCGCCAAGGGTTGCTCCCCCTTTTGGGCATTGATAGTTTGGCCGTTTCTGCACCCCTTGGGGGCAGATTGGCTATATTTTAGTCCCATTTGCCCCCAAAGGGGGCAGAAGCACCTGGACCACCGGGTATTATTTTTATATATGCAAAAATGTTGGGAGTGATTTGGAGGTAAATATTTTGGCTGTTTCTGCCCCCGAGGCAGATCAGCCATATATCTTTAGGCCCATCTGTCCCCAAGGGAGGCAGAACACACTAGACCACCAGGGAAAGTTTGTGTGCTAAGTGTAGTTTGGCTGATGAGTGTTTTGGCATTTGGCTGGCTGTGTGTGGACTTGCACTTGGCTGGCGGTGTGTGTAACTGGCATTTGGATGGTGATGGGCAGACTTCAAAGTGTTTGATAATGTTAACTGTTATATTTTGTCATCATTGGTAATAGTAATTTATTTTTTCTCCTTTTTATTCTAGTGCAAGCTTTTGTTTTCCTCGTGGTGCAGTTCTGACAGTGGTAGAGCTGCAGTTTGTGTAGTTGCTGGTGTTTGGTAAGAAAAAGTGTTTTTATACTGTTTACTTGAAATTAGCATCAATGACCTGCATGAATGTGTTTTTAAAAATGCTGTGATAATAACAGCCGATTTAGCTTTTATTTCAATGTGTGTGAAATTTTCCTTGAATTTTTGCACAATGTGTATTGTGTTTCTTTATGTGTAATGTTCTTTTGTTTTTCTTTTCTAGTGGGTTTTCGTTGGTGCGTGTTGTGTCTGTGCATGGTAGGTGCTGGTGAGTCTGGCTGTCTTTAGCAAGTGAGTATATAGGTCTTTGCGTGCTTCGTATTGATTGACTTTACCTTTTAATGACTATATGCCAGTAGTTTTACTTTTTGATTTATAAATCCACAATTTGTTTATTACTTATTTTACACAGTTTTGGGTATTGTTGACTTATTTGTCAAGTTACTTCTTTTGGTAAGGATTATGGCTAGTTGCGGGATGACCACTCAGCAGGTTGTTGGTATGCTTTTCGAGTCTTCTTCTGACCATGATTATGCGACTGACTCTGCATCTGAGGCAGAGGAGGAAGGCCAGAATTCTGGAAGTGAATTTTATATCAGAGAGGAATCATCAGAGGATAAAGTTACTCTCAGTGCGGATCAAGCTACTCTCAGTGCAGATTACATGCCTGTTTTAGAGGAGGACACTGAGGTGCAGCAAGAGGCTTCTGAATTGCAGCCTGGGGCTGCAAGACTTCCCATTGGAAGTGCCGGACTCAGGGGTGACCCAAACATGATGCAGCTGGTGTTGCCTGTTTTTAGTGGTGTTGCAGGGTGTAGAGTAAATTGTGAATATTTTCTGCCTATAAATTTCTTTCAGTTGTTTATGGACAATGTATTTTTGGCTGAGATTGTCAAGCGGACTAATATGTATGCTGAATAGTATTTGAGGGACAGCAGTGCCAGATTTAAGCCTCACTCTAGAGCTACCTGGTGGACTCCCACTAATCTGGATGAGCTGAAGAAGTTTTTGAGTTTACCTTTTTTCATAAGCCTGATAAGGAAGCCATCTCTGTCATCAAATTGGTCTACTAATCCTTTGATGGCAATAGCTATATTTCCTGCAACCATGAGCCGTAGTTGGTATTTGCTTCTTTTTCAGATGTTGCATTCTGTTGATAATGTTTTAGCGTTGCACAGATATCACCCTGATTGTGTCCATCTTTTCAAGGTTCAGCCTGTCATTGATCACTTTGTAGATCGATTGTTAGAGATCTATGTGCCAAGGAAAAAATAGCTGTGGGTGAGCCTTTGGTCCTGTTCAAGGGCCAATTGAGTTTTAGGCGGTACATTCCTAGAAAGAGGGCACATTATATAATTAAGATGTATATGCTGTCTGAGATTAGTATTGGATATGGTTATAATTTCAAGGTCTACACTGGTAGGGATTCCAGTATTAACGCCCCTGGTTGTCCGTCTACTTTCAGAGTTACAGAGACAATTTGTGTGGGAACTTGGTAGAGGACTTTTCAACAAAGGTCAACATTTATATGTAGATAACTTTACACCAGTGTTCCTTTGTTCTGGGAATTGTTCCAAGTGGACACTGCTGCTTGTGGCTCAATCCTCCCTAACAATAAAGGTTATCCAAAAGAGCAGGTTTGCAAAAAACTTGTGAAGTGACAGTACAGTACCTTGCTTAGTGATGAGCTCCTAGCTGTGAAACTTTCTGACAGGAGAGATGTATATATGCTGACTACAATCCATGATGAAAGTGTGACTGTTTGGAGTCAGGCTGCTGAAGTGCGCAAACCTGTGCGCATTTTAGACTACAATAAGCGCATAGGTGGTGTAGATAGAGTAGATCAGAGGGTGGAACCGTACACTTCTGTTCGTAGGGTGTATGTTTGGTATAAGAAGTTGTCTATCCATTTATTCCATTTAGCAAGCTCAATGCCTTTGTTGTATTTAAAGATTGCTCTCCAGAGTCAAAGATGATATTTATTCAATTTCAGCAGTCTCTGATAGGCATATTTGTTTTAGTGGGACAGGCAGGAGCTCCTAGAGAAGAAGTGGTGGAGGATGTGGCTAGATTGAATGATCGCCACTTTTTTAGCACCTTCCTCTCATGGCCAAAAGAGACTTTCCCACTAAGAAATGTAGGGGCATATTTACAACAGAATGGAGAAGCATGGTGTTAAGCAAACATTGCTAATGCCACACTTCTCCATTCTGAAAGAGCAGGGATGCGCTGTACTCACAAGAATGCAGAGCACCTGCGTTTCCCCTAGCACTGGCATTCAGTTCAGCTGCCTAGCACCAACGCCGGCACCCTATGGTGCAAGGGTGTCTGCATTGGTGAAACATTATTGTTTATGTGCGGAAAGGTCTTCCTTCCTGCATATAAACAATAATTCATGGCATTTTGAAACTTCTATGTATGCTGCTTAATGCAGCACACATAGATGTTGCAAAACTTCATTTTGTTTTGGGATTGTTTATGTGCAAGAAGGGTCACCTTCCTGCCCATAAATAACCATTGACAAATTGCTGTTTTTATGTGTGCTGCACCAGGCATCACACATGGAAACAGCAACAAGGAAAAATAAATAAAGCATTTCACTTTGTTTTGCCTGTTTAAGACCAGGTTTTCCCTGGTCCTAACTTTGGCGCCCCGTCCTATTTATGCCACCCTTGTAAATAGCGGGCAGGGTCAAAATCAATTGGTGTTGCAGTGGAACGTCCACTGCAACACCCATTGCTCTCCGTTTCACGCTAAATACAGCGTGAAGGGTTCCTTATTTACAATGCAGCGTTTAGCCATGTTAAGTGGCTTAACGCTGCTTTGTAAATAAGGCAAAGCCCCTATCGACAACACAATGTCACTTTTAGTGACGTTGTGGTGGCAATGGCGGCTTGTGAATATGCCCTGTAGAGTCTGTGCCCGGAGAGGTGTGCGGAAGAAGAGCTGTATGTACTGCCCTTATTGTACTTCCAATCTTGGGCTGTGTGTGTCCACATGCTTTAAATTGTACCACACACAACTAATTTTTTGGTTGCAACAGCAAGTTTAAAAATAAACTGACTGGTCTGTATTGTTTTATATTTTATGTTCAGATTTCATGGTTGGCATAAGTGTGATGTATTTAGTCAGAACTTTGTGTTTGTAGGTACTTTTTTATATCTATTTCCAACTGGTTTGTGTTTTTTTTGCATAAAAAATGCTATGGCAGTATGTGTGGACTGGTGTTTTGTGGTGTGCGCTTGGCTGATGGTGTGTGTGAACTGGCGCTTCGCTGATGGTGTGCGTGTACTGGCACTTGGCTGGCGATGTGTATGGAATGGCGCTTGGCTGGCAGTGTGTGTGGACTGGCGCTTGGCTGGCGGTGTGTGCGGACTGGTGCTTGGCTGGCAGTGGATGTAAAAATCAATAGGAGAGGAAGGGAAAAGTAACTAAGGAGCACTCCTACTCCCCTCGGATACTGTAGTCAAATCAACAAAGGAGTGTGCCAAAAAAGTAGACGAAGAGCAAGCATGTTGAAAAAACTGTTCGGTTTTTAAGAATATAGAGAAACCCATTAGGTTTCTAAGAAAGCCCTCACTCACCAACCTGGTTGGTGACATGCTTCATCATCGGGCCCCACCAGGAGTGGCCAAGTGCCACCCTAGTGTGCTGCGATGCCAGTTTTACTGCAGAGCTGGTAATAAGTGATTGGTGAAAAGTGGAGAGTGAATTAAAAATGTCTGGACTGTGGAAATAAAATATTTTATTAGTTTTGCCAATCAGACATGGATAAAAATATATAGTGTGGGATAAAGAACTAAATGTAATTGTTCAGCTTTATCACTGAAAGTGTGGTCAACATGTTTCTGCCTATGTGTGATTGTTAATCAGGCTTTCATCAGGACCAAAGTGTAGTGAACCTCGGCGGTATGTGCGCGCTAAGGCCCACCCTAACCAGGGGTTGCTAGTGTAAAAAATCTTAAACAACACTAGATGTTCAGAGATCCCCCAAAATTTAGAGAGGAACCGAGTTTATTGAGAAGTGCAATTGTTAATTGCTCCATGGGTCACGGGAGGGGGGTGGTGGCAAAATGGCACACCGCCTTCTGCGCCAGGCACCCGCTTGATACCTGTGTGTACCCTCGTTGAACCGGACCCCGTCGATGGCAGTGGGTGTAGACGGGTGCTTGGCTAGTCGAAACATCGTTGACCCTCCAGTGCAATTTTTGGCGGTTCATCAAATTGTCAGTTTTTTCTCAAATTTTTGTAACATATTATTTCAAACCAAAAAGTTATTTCTTGTCTATATTGTAAATATTGTGTATCTTGTGCCACTCTGCACTGCCTCAGTTGTCACAGGCACCGTTCACCTTGTTTTTCAAAAGCACATAGGTGCACTAGTTTTGTTACTGGTTACTTTTGCATTCATTGTAAATAGTTCAGCAACAGTTTACTCCATGCATTCTTCAAACCACTACTCAAGCTGCCCTGTCTTCCCTTCTTGAGCAATTTCTGTGCATGCTTTATATAACGGTCCTTTAAATAATACCTGTTTAGACACTGTTATTTGTTACATCCGTCATGATAAGCAGGATCTTCCCCTAATATTACAATGCTAAAATGCTCAGGTATTGGACTTGTAGGTACAGGAAATGGCAGTGTCTGGCTTCATTACCGTGTACCCATGTGCACATGAAGACAGAGTCTGAACAATATGTTGTGTACACATGGAATGGTACACATGGTCCATCTAGGTACTCCCTGGGGATTGTCATGCAAGAGGCCTAAATCTATTGCCAATCATGTATAATAAATGAGCGATGTGTAGCGAGTGCACATATTGTGCTTTAGCAATGCTTCAGAGGGGTTGGCATATACACAAAGGCCACACACATAGCAGCATAGACTGATTCTTTGCCAGGTAGTTGAATCATAAACAGAGTGTGGCTAGCTACCTCCATTTTAACAGACCTGTTAGGCACTTCTCCAAATATGACACATAGACATACTTGGAACACTTTAACATAGATCACGTAATGAAAATCAACTAAGAGCATGTCGTTCTTTACATACCCAACAGTCTGTACATACATTTCTGTGCAGTTTATTATATAGATGCACATCAACCCATACTTAATCCATGTGATGACACCTACCTGGAATCCCCTGGTTGTCTAGTTTTCACAAATGTCTGGGATTGGTAGGTTTCCCTAGATGGCCTCCGAGCCTGGGACCAAAAACGCATGAGCCCCCCTTGTAAAACCAGGTTGTTTTGTGATAGAGAATTTTGATGCCTCCACAATGCATTTTGGGTACTTGCCTGTCGCAGGTACATGGCCCAACCACACAAGTGGGGTACCATTTTTATCGGGAGATCTGGGAGAATGCTGGATGGTAGGAATTTGTGTCAGCCCGGTGGGACCACAACTTTCCCACACATAAATGTGAGAATAATGTTATTTTTTCAGATAAATTTGAGTTTTGCCGGAGATGCTGGGTAGGAATCCACGCATGTGCCATGTTTTCATGTTGGTGTCTAGTTTTCAGAAATGTCTGGAATAGGTAGGTTTCACTAAATGGCCGCCGAGCCTGGGATCAAAAACACAGGTGACTCCCTCGCAAAACAAGGTCTTTTTGTAATCGATAATTTTGAAGTCTTCCTGGAAAGTTTTGGAGCGTTTCTTGCCGCGGGCACTAGACCTAACCGCACAAGTGAGGTACCATTTTTGTTGGAAGACTTTGGGGAATGCAGGGGGGGTGGAAGTTTGTTGATCCAATGCAGAATCCAAAAACCTCCATCACATAAATGTGAGGAAAATTTGTTTTTTTACAAAGTTTGCGGTTTGCAAGGGATTCTGGGTAAAGAAACTAGTCCGAGCCACATAAATCACACCATCAGGGATCCCCTTGGTACCTAGTTTAAAAAAATGTATAGGTTTGCTAGGTTTCCCTAGGTGTCGGCTGAGCTAGCGTCCATAATCCACAGCTAGGAACATTGTAAAAAAGTGTCCGTTTTCACTGGAAAGATGTGATGTGTCCACAATGAGTTTTGGGCCGTTTTCTGTCACGGGCACTAGCCTACCCACACAAGGGAGGTACCATTTTTCTCAGGAGACTTTGGGGAATGCTGGGTGGGTGGATATTTGTGGCTTTATGCAGATTCCAGAACTTTCCATCACAGACATTTGACAAAAATGTGGGTTTTTTTTACAAAGTTTGAGGTTTGCAAGGGATTCTGGGTAAATGAAACTCGTCAGAGCCACATAAATCACACCATCCTGGATTTCCCTGGGTGTCTAGTTCTCTCATTTCCTGCTTTTATCATGGCATCCACTAGCCTCGAGAGGCTGGACAGTCCGCCTTGCTGCACCTCATAGTGGGGGGATAACATGGGGAAATATACACCAGCAACAGCCCAGAATCCCAGCAAGGTAACTAGAGAAAGGGGTGCAATCCTAGAGCTCATAGTGGGAGAGAAGCGTACACACCGTTCGGGTTTGCCAACGGCTGCCACACGAAGGGCCCCAATTAGACTAGCTGCCACAGGGACTGCAGAGCCTCGGAGCGGGCACTAGCGGACAGTGCACAAAATCAGTCCATCAAGACGTGGCAGAGAGACCTGCAACGCCCCATAGTGTCTTGGTGACGGTGAAGTAGACAGCTGGCCTAGCAAGGCTGTTAGCTGCAGCGCTGCAGACATTGGCCGGTCTCTGCGGCAGCGAGGGCCTGAGGGGGCCCTGAGGAGATTCTCAGCGGAGGGTTCATCACAGGACAACCCCACGACACCGCCCGACCTGACGAGTGTGCTGGATTGAACAGAGAGAAGAGATTATCCAATAAACGACCTGCGGAGGTGCTGGGAGCCCTGTGACAAGGTACCTGTAACCTGACCAACTCTAGGAGAAGAATAAGTCATAGAGGGGGTTCCCAGGGTTGATGTTGCCCGAGGCTGACATGGTCCCTAGCCAATCCGAGCCCTGAATATTGAAAACTCAAAGAACAGAGTTAGCCCTACATCCATCTAGGAAAAGATTGAAGCAAACCCAGAAGAAATCCTGTGTATTAAAACCTACAGCATCGCAAACCCAACAGAACAGACAAGTAGCACTGCAAGCAGTAGCGCAAGTTATTTTGCCCCGCGACCTGCAGATGCATCGGCCAGATCCTTCGACGCATCATCTGAATCCAGTTACACCTTTGAAACCGACCCCCCTTTGCTGAGGATCGCTCCAAGATCAGTAGATGACATTGCCAAGCTGAGGCAGATCTCCAAAACATCAAAAGTGAGCCGGCACATACTCCATAGCCTCAAGGAAATTTCCAAAAATGAGAGGAGGATATGGTTCGATCTGGGCATGGGGGCTCCACGGATTGTGGTCATGAGGTCCCAGCCGAGAACTGCGGCTTTGAGGAAGAGTTTAAGATGTGTCCGGGATGAAGCTCACCTGCTCCTTTAATGCACTGAATTCACCCGCCACTTCAATGCTCTGCCTGATGGTCCAGAGGCAATGTTCTCACTTTATGTACTGTTTTGTTTGCAGGATTTAGGGATTAGCGGTTGCACTGTTGCCCTTAGGTTAGGGAGTCGGGGTTCCAAATGTTCAAATGAGCACCAAGGAGCCCAGTCATAGTCACACCCAGACGTGGCAGGTAGGTCAAGACATCAAACACACATGGCAGTTACAAACGTAAGCCTTAGAGGGATACAAATCCTTTCTTCGAATGTTAGAGGCATGGGTTCTCCATTACATAATTAGCTACATAAGGCGTAGGAGAGCACATATAGTTATGCTTCAAGAGACCCACCTGACCCTGGAAGAGGGTCAGCGTCTCCACACACACCGGAGAGGCCACTTGTTCACAACAACATACTCCAATTTTTACTGAGGGGCGTTGGTGTGGACCCCTCCTGGGACCCCTTTTGATGCGATACAAATCCTGGTTGACCCCGAGGGCCGATGTGTATTGAACAACATCTGGGTTAAATCCATCAATCTTTTGCTCACCACACCACCCGAGTTTGGACCCAGCCATATGCAAATCAGTCTTGACCCTGTTCCTTGTGGGAACAGAAGAGCCCGAACTGCCAAGCCAGGTCCTCCCTGGACCGGAAACAAGCATCCTGGGACCGGTTTCTGGGCATCACCCTTCATCAGCCAGGCTAGCTTGAATCCATTGGTGTAATGAGCACGAGACCCTCGTCTGGGCATACCCTTCCCACTTAGGGCAACATATGCAAAAGAAACAATTGATGGACGGAATGCTGGACAATGCAAACATCAACCCCCTGTCACAAGGATCTGGGTTAAATCCATAATTCTTTTGCTCACCACACCACCCCGGTTTGGACCCAGCCATATGCAAATCAGCCTTGACCCTGTTCCTTGTGGGAACAGTCCAGCCCGAACTGCCAAGCCAGGTCCTCCCTGGACCGGAAACAAGCATCCTGGGACCGGTTTCTGGGCATCACCCTTCATCAGCCAGGCTAGCTTGAATCCAGTGGTGTAGTAAGCACGGGACCCACATCTGGGCATATAACTGTGTGGCAGACGTCAACATAGATAGATCCACCCCACCCCTACACGGAACAATTGCCAGTTCCTATGCGAAAGCCCTCCAAGATTGGATAGAGAATTGGGACCTAGTCGATATATGGTGATTGCACCATGACCATGTTAGAGATTACTCATTCTATTCCCCCCTGAACCACCTACATACTAGATTAGACATGTTACTTTGCTCATCACATATTTGCCAGCTAATAGTTGACTCTGAATACTTAGGATGTACTCTGTCAGATCAGAGCCCTTTACTCCAAACTTTCTCTGCTGCGCCCGAAACAACAGCCATCCCAACCTGGCGATTGGATGCTGCCATGATAGAGGATACATGTTTCCAGCAATCATTACACCACCATAACCGATTATTTTTTAAGAACTAAGGTTCTGCAAGCTCCTCCATAATCGATTGGGACTCCTTTAAGGCGGTCATTAGGAGACATTGTGCCTTACCTCACTCCACATAGGCTCCACATAATGCTAGATAGCAGCAACAAGCAATGCCCGCGCTGTGCACAGCTAGACGCAGACTTTAAACACATGATGTGGGACTGCCCGACTCTGCCCGAGTATTGGCATTGTGTGCTTGAATTATTACATAGGGTCCTCACATGCACCATCCCCTATACAATTGAAATATGCTTATTGGGCTTGTTTCCTAGGCCTAAAGCCAAAAATGTAGGAAACCAAATTATAGATCTAGCTTTAGCACTGACGAAATAAGAATAGCGTTAAGATGGAAATCCTCCACAGGTCCTAACATTTCAAACTGGAAAAACAATGTCACGGTCTGGGCTCAGGCAGGGGAGAGAGCATTATTAGAAGAAGACAATAGAAGCATGAGATGCCGTGCCATAGCAGACCTCTGGTCAGAAATATTACGAGAATGGGAGGCACGGGACTTCGGCAAAAGGAATAGCTCTCCCAAAACCCTGCAACCCATGACGTCACCATGAATAAAAACTCCACTCATCAGGGATCCAACTAGGGAAGAGGACCCACACACCCTCTTCCTATGACCCCTATACAGCCCCTCCAATAACATTAAATTATACTGAATGTACGTGTAAATTCCCTTTCATTAGGATAATTAGACCGACACCTACATAGCCTGTCTGGATTTCCGGGGTGCTCTCGCTGTTAATAGGTTTTATGAGTAGCAGTTATATACATGATCAGATACAACTTTTTTACACAGTGCTTTAATTATGGCGAGCTAACTCCCAATTATGGCAAGATAGTCGTTGGGTCTTGACTACTAATTTTGTACTCAATTACAGGAATAGAATGATGTATCTCACAAAGTTCAATTTTTTTCTTTGCACGATTAGTACATGGACAATGTTCTTGCAAAAAGGACTAACGAAACACGTATGTTTATTTGCTGAAAAAAGAAAACTTGATAAAAATATATTTTAAAACAATGTATAGGGTTGGTATGTTTAACCTAGATGCCGACTGGGCATATTGCAAAAAAGTGTCAGTTTTCACTGGAAAAAAATGATGTGTCCACGTTGCATTTTGGGTCGTTTCCTGTCACAGGCACTAGGCCTACCTTTACAAATGAGGTACCATTTGCATTTGGAGACTTTGGGGAACTCTGGGTAGGTGGAAATTTGTGAATTCACTGTAGATTCCAGAACTCTCTATCACAGAAATGTGAGGACAATTTATTACTTTTGACAAAGTTTGAGGTTTGCAAGGAATTATGGCTAATAGACCCCATCCTGGATTGCCTTGGGTGTCTAGTTTTCAAAAATGTATAGCTGTGGAAGGTTTCCATAGGTGCCTGCAGAGCTAGGGTCCAAAATCCACAGCTAGGCACATCGCAAAAAAATGGTCAGTTTTCACTGGAAAAATGTGATGTGTCCACATTGCGTTTTGGGTACTAGGCCAACCCACACAAGTGGGGTACCTTTTTTATAGGGTGACTTTGGGAAATGCTGGGTGGGTGGAAGTTTGTGGATCCACGCAGATTCCAGAACTTGCCATCACAGAAATGTGAGGACATTTTCTTTTTTACAAAGTTTGAGGTTTGCAAGGGATTCTGGGGTAGAGAACATGGCTAGAGTCATACAAGTCACCCCATACTAGATTTGCCTGGAGGTTTAGTTTTCAAAAATGGATAGGTTTGCTAGGTTTACTTAGTTGCCGGCAGAGCTAGGGTCCAAAATCCACAACTAGGCACATTGCAAAAAAGGGTATGTTTCCACTGGAAAAATGTGATGTGTCTAGGTTGTGTTTTGCCGTTTCCTAACGTGGTTACTAGTCCTCCTCACACAAGTGAGGTACCAAGTTTATTGGAAGGCTTTGGGAAATGCTGGGTGCATGGAATTTTGTGGCCACCCTCAGATTCCAGAACTTTCCATTACAGAAATTAGAGGAAAATGTGTTTTTCTTTTACAAAGTTTGAGGTTTGCAAGGGATTCTAGATAACAAAACCTAAAGAGAGCCACACCAGTTACCCTACACTGGATTCCCCTGGGTGTCTACTTTAATAATATATACAGGTTTGCTAGGCTACCTTAGGTGCTGACTGAGCTGGGAGTCCAAAAGCCAAAGCTAGGCACAGTTTTAAAAAGAGGGTCAGTTTCACTGAAAAAATTATATGTGTCCAAGTTGAGTATTGGGCCGTTTCCTGTCACAGATACTAGGCCCACCAACACAAGTGAGGTACCATTTTTATCAGGAGACTTGGAGGAACACAGAACAGTATAACAAGTGTTATTACCGATTGACTTTCTTTGCATTCTGCATGCCGAATATCAGATAATGTGTAAAAAAGAAGTCAGTTTAAAAACTGTCCTCCAATTCACATGCTTGTATGGGCACCCACAATTTCAGAGATGTGGAAATAACCACTGTTTCTAAAATCTATATAATTTCGGTATCTATTTTTCACTCTTTATGTTTTACCAAATGAATTGCTATATAACCAGTACACAATGAAAAACCATTGCAAGATGCAGCTCATTTATTGGCTCTGGGTACCTTGCGTTGTTTGGTGAACCTACAAGTTCTATATATCCCAGCAACCAGAAGGAACCAGCGGACATAATGGCATAGTGCTTTAAATAATCTGCTAGACTTAGAACTTACAGGTGAAAACGTTAGCACAAATGGTTGTTCTTTCAAACTCAATTTCATTTTTTTTAATTTCAATTGTTAGTTTCTATAGAAGGACCTACACAAATGACCCCTTGCTGAATTCAAAATGTTGTTTACTTTTCAGAAATGTATAGTTCTCTGTGATCTCTTATTGCTTTCACACCGATTTCTACCACTAATTGGAAGGTGGTTGAAAGCACAAAAAATAGGCTATGCCCCACTAAAATGCCAAAACTGTGTAGAAAATTTTGGTTTTCTGACAAAAGTCTGTCCTTTTCTGAAAACTGGGTAGATAGTGATATTAGCACCACAAACCTATTGTTGATACCTTTTGAAGGGGGAAAAAAAAGTCGATTGATTCTGCAGCACTTTGTTCCCATTTTTCCCCAAAACAAAAATAATTTAGCTGAATTTTTGCCAATTTCTTGGTCCCCTCCAGGGGAATCCACAAACCCTTGGCACTTTTAGAATCCTCAAGATGTTGGAATTTTGGCATTGATACCTAATGTGGACAAAACGCTACAGGGGCCTAAGCGCAAACTACCTCAAATAGCCCAAAAAAGGCTGAGCACAGGGGTAGGCCTGGCAGCGAAGGGGTTTACAGGGAAAAAACACACAGTACTCACCATATCATGCAGATTTTATTCATCAAACACCATAATCCCTGTGTTATTTTCCAACAAATCAGAATATATGCTATTTAACGCCCCTCATAAAAAACATACCTATAGTTATTTTTCGGGTGCAATGAGTAGGGCCTACATTCCTACAAGCTGGGAATTGGGGATGGGGCTTGCAAAACTTTTTTTCCACGCAACTTGTATACGTTTAAAAGGAAATAAATGTTCTTCGCAAAAGTGTCAGTTAAACTTAGTTTTTTTTATAAAAAATATTTTTCTTTGTGGAAAACAACAAGCAAAATCTGGGCAACCTCAGGAAACATAGTCAACATAACCCCAAGTTAAATGTAAACTTTCTCAAGGCTTTCACATATGTTGTGCTTTCACAGAAATTCTCGACAGAAATTATAATTTATAAACTTTATAGTCTGGATTGGTTTCTCTACAGCACTAAAAGAGCTAACCAAGTAGCAATTTAATTTCACTTTATCGGACTTGTGTGCAGTTCAAATGATCTTGGATTTATTTAGCCATTGACAATGCTAATAATGCCCATTTGGTTTTAACATGAATATTTGATGTATCGCCTCTGTTGTGTAACATGAAAGCGTGAGGTGCAATTCTGGTATGTTAATTGAACAGGAACATTCCTTTGAAGTTCAATTATCATTTCTTATTAAACTAGCATATCAGGCATAGCATGCTTAATTAGCCATTCCTATTCATTTAGTTGTTCTGATTGCACCAGGCTTTGATTGCAAAGCTGATAATTGTCATAAAAACAGGGAAACAGATGCATTTAGTACGTACCATTAACAGGATGTACTTTAAAAAATGAATTACCAGCATGAATAATGGCTTTCAAAAATGCGCAGAAGCACTGTATAACTGATCAACATTACACCTACTGATTACAATACTTTTATCCACTGACTGCCAACACAATGCTTGATGTAAAACAGCATGTCATGTCATTCTAAAATACAATTTCTGGTCAAAGGCTATGTGTGGATGTACACACGATTACACAATGTTAGAGTTTAGCAAACACCAGTTAGAAACATCGGGCTTACTTAAATATCCCTACTCAACCATATGGTCTTTTTAGCAGCTTGAGGGATAAGAGGGAGAAACAATCACAATGTACTCTCAATACAGTGCAGCCAATTCGGCTACACAATAACAACTTAACAACTAAAATTGAGATTAGCAAGGCTTAATTATACATTTGAAAATAGATGATGTAAATAAGTCTCAGCATCACTGTATTGAAATACAGGACAAACAGAAGGAGTCAAAATATCCTAAAGAGCTTTGCCTGTTGTATAACAAAAAAAATACAATTAATTCAATTATAACAATGCGAGTAATAAGGAAAAAGAATTGAAAGTTAAATTACATCAATTGATAATGAAAGGTAAGCATGAGCATGCTATCGCTCCCTCCATTACCTCAAAAGGACCAACCAAACGCTAAGAAGCACTGGCTAAGAGCGGAGATTATAAAGCTGTCAGCTGTCAGAGTCTTCAGGAGAAGTAACTCCAACCAAGTATCATGCAGCAAGAAGCCACATAATACAGAAGAAGAGGTCTGTTCCTCAGGAAGTCCTCAGAGGTCTCTCTCTGTTCCTCACTAAGTTACAGCAAAGATATTAGTTGCATTCAAGGTGAATCACGTGATCCGCTCTAGTATTTTTCCACCACAATTCGAGTACGAATTGGCTACTGGCACCACCTTTCCCACATTGATAAATTGCTACTTTATTTGCCCTTGGCCATTCTTTTCCTCCTCCATGGGAATTCACCTCCTTGCTTGTTGCCAAATCCGTCTTCACATACCTTGCTGTCTCACTGAAGCACAAACTCTTCTTTTTCAAACTAAAGAAGCTTTGTCTGCACCCGCAGTAGAAACAAAAGAATGCAAGCAAACACATTCTTCATTGAAGGTTACATAGGAATTAGATGTTGGACTTAAACTTGAGATTCTGCTGAAACTCCACTTGAGGCCTAAAAATCATGTCAATAGTGCACCGGGTTGCAAATACGTGCACATTACTAAACACATAACAAAGGCTGTTTCTTAACGAATCGATACATTGCAAATTGTAAACATAAAAATGTCATTTTAAAATACATTAGTATGAATATATTTCTTGCTAAAGTTAAAAATGTCCGCACACGCATATCATATCATCTGCTTCATAATGAGACATGTTACAAACTTTAGTTTTTTCTTAGAGTAGTAATACATAAGTATAGCAGGAATTTCTATTAGTCACAATTCTATGCACAAAATGTCTAAATCACACTTAGTTTCACATGGGGAACTTTTAGCATTCAATACCCCATCTTCTCTTGATACCATTAGTCACACATAATATAATTGAGTGCTGACTGCATATGGTTATAGTGCACTCCTACAGTATCTTAGGGTGGAGTCAAAATTACGCTGTTCCATCAGTATTTAGATCTTAAACACAAAAAATATGGGTGAAACTACTGTTAAGGTCAGATTAAATTATGGACGATTTTCCACTATTAGTTTACAGTGCAAATGTAGTCAGATGACTCAATTAAGTTTTAGAATGCACACCTACTGGAGTAATTTGTCTTTCTTTGTGTGGTCTCTCTGAGTTTTTATCTTTATTTTTGCAGTATTGCTAAAATGAACATTAACCAGCATTGACTACCATGGTCGACAGATCTAATCCATGCTCAAGACTGTAAGGCTTTTGTGTCAATTCCAGTTTTCTTGCTTCAATTTGTTGCTTTCCTCCCTTTCTGTGTTTGACCAACCCACAGGGGCTTTGTGGTTTTGCATCAGAAGATTAATCATTCTTCCTCCCTTATGCCGCATTGCACCTTACTCTTTATTAAACAATACCAGTTTGTTGCCTTTCAGTTCCACCTTTTGGTCTCTAGATAAACTACAGCAGAAATATGGATATTACAACATACATATTAATAGACTGCTATTAACAAGCATTGGCAAAGCTAATTGGTCTTGCTTTTATGTAAAGGTATGCATGTGTAATTTGCATTTCACATTGCTTGTTGTGGACTGACATGATGGTGTATCTGGGCCTCTGTGGACGGGTAGAGTGCTAAACAACTCCTGCTGCATGGGATCTACCTCAAAAATATCATAATTGGTAAAAATTGATATGCTAATTTGAATTTAGGTATGTGGCATTAAAGTTGCATGTTACATGTGGGTCACTGAATGACATTGCACAACTCACAGAAGAGGAATTAGAACCTGGTTTTAGGGCTGCCAAGCAAACGTGAGTGTCCACAAGATTTAGCCATCATGTGTTAAAAAAAGAATGTTCTATGTGTTTCTCATGTATCTTTATTGTTTATAACTCAAATACAACATATTAACAAATAAAGAATCCATGATATAGGGCGAGGAAGCAGCTGCACACCACATGCTACAAGAAATATCCACTAAGTTGCTTTTCTCAGTTTACAATAAATACTTAGGCCTGATTATGAGTTGTGCTTAAAATCTAGAGGAATTATCGCATCTGTCGAATACCGATACAGTGGTGTAAATATCGTTTGAAAGAGTTTTTATCATACCATGCGATACTGTTATTGACTGTGTGTGTAAATCGTTGCAATGGATAAATAGTCCATACCAGAAATAGCTATTCAATGTATGCAATAGTTGCCATATGAGTAAAGTTATGCGCATGCACTAAAATCATGTAATTTGCAATTTCATGAGGTACAGAGCATAAGGACTAAGTGTAAGGATAATTACCCTCGAGAAATAACTGCCCATAACAGTAATACAATCCCCCATACACAGACGTGTACAGCATCTCGAGTCTGTAAAAACATTAAACGCCTAGGGGTCGATTCCGATCCTGGATTTTTTTTTCCCAGACGACTCGTATCCGTATTTTTTTACGTACGAATCGTACAAGTACCGTACAAACGGCGAAGTACGATTCGTGCGTGAAAAATACATACGAATCGCCTCGGGAAAAGTCTTCGAGATGTCCCCGGACAGTTTTACATACAAATTGTAAAACTGAAGTCTGAGCGCGCAAGTACGATCCGTACCACCCGTCCGAAAACACAAGCGCATGGAAAAGGCTCCCTACGGAGCGAACTTTGTACGAGCCCTACCCCGAGTACACTTGTGGCCGGGGTTCGAGTCGTATGGCCCCCCCAGCCTCCCACCCCTCCCGTGTACGTCCGCACCGTACCCCCCACCCCTGTATGTACGGACCGTACCCCCCACCCCCTCTATGTACGGCCCGTACCCCCACCCCCGTATGTACGGACCGTACCCCCCACCCCCGTATGTACAGCCCATACCCCCCACCCCCCATATGTACAGACCGTACCCTCCACCCGCGTATGTTCGCACTGTACCCCAGGTGTACCCCCACCCACGTATGTCCGCACCGTACCCCAGGCGTACCCCAATCCTCACGTATGTACGGTCCGTACATACGCGAGGATTGGGGTATGCCTGGGGTACGGTGCGGACATACGCGGGTGGGGGGTACGGTCTGGACATACGGGGGTGGGGGTACGGGCCGTACATACAGGGTGGGTGGGGGGTACGGTCCGTACATAGGGGGTGGGGGGACGGTCCGTACATATGGGGGTGGGGGGTACGGTCTGCACATATGCAATGTTGGGGTACGCACCGTACATGATGACACATACAATGTGGGTGATGGCGTGTACGTCGCGTAGCGGGCCCCCTTTTCCTCATGCATCTCATCGTACTTAGCTTTTCCGGTACTTTTTGGCTTCCGTAAAAATATTGCCGTGCGGAGTGCCGTAGGTACGAATCGTACTTGCTGGTCCGTAAAACGCTGCCTGCCTCCGTGCGGACGTCACGTACGCACTGTCCAGGATCGGAATTGTATGTATTTTTTAGCCATACGGTGTCTTTTACGATTCACACGGAAATGGTATTTCTGTACGAATCGTACTTGCTGGTTTGTACGGTGGAATTCCCGGGTACGAGTCGTACGGAGAAAACGCTCCGTTCGACCATTTGTACCCGGGTTTTACAGGATCGGAATCTGGGGAATTAATCGTAGATGGAGGCAGCTGGTTTGTCCACCCATGTGTGATACAAGAATATTTTCTTAGCTGGAGCTTGATGCACTTGCTGATGTTGTACTGAAGCACCACAATCGAATTTTGGCCTCCTGGTGCTAAAAAGACCTTCCAAAGTCCCTACCCATCTATGGAAAGATATCACAGGCAATGTAAATGCTGTTCCATCATTGCCAGGTGAGGTGGAGGATGTAAAGAAATGTTATCAAGACCAGAACAGATGGTATGTGAAAAAGTGCTTTGAAAAAAGAAGCACACCATGGCAACTGGTGGGGAACCCCCCACACAATACCCTCTCAATCCTTTGGAGGACAAAGTACTGTCTAAAATGGAGATGTCTGGTCTCCAAGTTATCAGTAATAGATTAGAGGTTAGAGGCTCCCAAGAAAATACAGGTATGTAAATGTAGCATCTGGAAAATAATAATGTATGGTTGTGGTCATGTATGAATGTACAAGCAAATTAGCCATCATAAAGCATCCTATAGTTCCTCCATGGTTACTTAGTGTACAGTAATTAGTAGGAAGAAATGTGTGTCAGGTTTGAGTTCCATTGAATCTTGCAATTGTGTACTCAAGCTGTACGATGAATAATTGTTGGGTAATTGAGGTAACTATAAATTTGCAGATCATAACACTCTGGCGAAACATGTGGAAGATGTGTATCATGTTCTTCGACTAATTAATCAATCAAATTCACTTTATTCGGTTTATGCATAAAACCATAAAAGTATTCTAAAACAGTACGTTATACAAAAAAGAAATAGACCACATTATACAAAACATGTACGAGAACGATTGAGAAAAGGGGATAAATACAGAGGGGCATATGTACAAGCCCCTATCGCCACTTGAACGTCACTTTTTGTGACGTTCCCGTGGCGATAGGGGCCTTGCACCCTTTCACGCTATGGTTAACCTTCCTACACATAAACAATCCTGCACTGCACGCAGACACCCTTGCACTCTGGTGCAAGGGTGCCTGCGATGGTGCTAAGTTGTTTAACTTAGCGCCATTGCAGATGGAAACGCAAGGCTGTACCACATTCTTGTAAATATGGTTCAGCCTTGCGTTTCCTTGGTGGCAGAGTGTGTCGTTAATCCAAGGAGGCTAACGACATGCTCCGACACTTCATTGTACATATCACCCCAAATCTTTAAAAAGAAGGAAGGACACAGAGGGCCTGGCAATACAAAATAATCCGCAATCACACATGCTGAAACACGAGGCAGCCGCTTAGAGCCACAATCAGGTTAATCACAACAAATCCTAAGCCTCACTGCTGATTTAAAAAAATTGAGAACATTAAAAACAGTGTTGCCGGATAGTAAATGTAGAAATATGAAAGCTGGGCGCACCTGCCTAAAATCCAATGATTGCAAAATTGGGATAATAAAATTTCTTCGGGAACCTTAAAAAAATTACAAGATGGAAAAGGTCAATTCGAAAACTAGTATATAACATTTTTTCTAGAGCACTAAAGGCCCCTAAAAGAAATAACTCAGTAGATTGTACGGATTTCAGAATGACAAACCTACGACACTAGGTTTCCTCAACTCACACCCCTACCTTTCAGTAGTCCTCGAATTAAAGAAGGACTCTTTAACCAAGCCCAAATCTTTCTTATGCACAAGTTCTGGATCGGAAAAGAGTTCTGCTCTTCCCAACCTCCCTAAACATGTCTTTATGTAGTTAAGGTTTCAAATAAGAGGGATAAAGGGGGCGTTTTCCACTCACACAAGGGAGTAGGAGGTCCAAACTGGTAAAGTGCCCCAACAGTGAGACTTACAACAAGAATGTTACCAGTTGTTCCTCAATAGAAAGAGAAGAATGGAGGTGAATCGATAAGAGAGCCTCATAGGACTACATGTACGTTATATGTAAAGTGGGTAATCCTTTTGTTGGATTTTAATGCCCTCACACACCCTTTCAGGTGTCATGCTTCATCATCTGGGCTGCTCCTCGTCGGGCCGGCGGTGCAATGCCCGATGGGCTCCCTAAAAGGGGCACTTTATCAGAGTTCTTTTAATCCAACAGCCGTTTGGTGAAGTGCGGGTGTGGGGGCCTGATTATTGTAGATACGAAGAAGTGATTTAAAACAGGGTCGAGAGTACCGATATAGGAATTCAATTTTATTCTAAAGATCTCTTTCCCTGATTAAAAGGTGTGTGTGGCACTCGGTAGAGTGTAATGTCTTTAATTAGAGTGCATGAGATTGGTGGTCAACATGTTTCTCGCTCAGAGCTCGTGCGCTCGCGATTCGTCAGGACCTATAAAACTATCTACAAAAAAGGGGGGACTGTACAAAATCTTGGTCTCCTAGTCACAATGAGTAATGTGAAAAAATCATTAAGCTAGAATACCTGTCATGGTCTTGTACTACCTGTAAGAGAGGGAGGACGGTAGGTTAAACAGATCATTGTTAAGACATATATGACCACAGGTAAAAGCATAACGAACAATAAGGCTTTCAAGGTGATTCATCTCCGTCGAAATTTAAAAGGATCAGTGGTGACTACTGATGCATGAGCGTCAGAAAACCGCTTATATAAGGTGGTGTACCATCAAAGTGAACTAGAGTGAGTATTCACCTATGTGGAACAAGTAGAAAATATAATAATAAAATAAAAGCGGCAGAAAATATCGTTGGACTCACCCTATTCAGTAGGACTGCAGACCACAACAGTACTTGGTGGACTCAGCGTGAGCCAAAGAACCTCTAAAAGTAGGTCTAGACCAAAGGGTAGTAACGAACTTAATGGTATAGAACAGGGAGAGGAGAGTCACAAGTCACAGCAGTTAAACATAAGGACACATGGAGCACATGGTCTAGACCTACTTTTAGGGGTTCTTTGGCTCACGCTGAGTCCACCAAGTACTGTTGTGGTCTGCAGTCCTACTGAATAGGGTGAGTCCAACGATATTTTCTGCCGCTTTTATTTTATTATTATATTTTCTACTTGTTCCACATAGGTGAATAGTCACTCTAGTTCACTTTGATGGTACACCACCTTATATGAGGGGTTTTCTGACGCTCATGCATCAGTAGTCACCACTGATCCTTTTAAATTTCGATGGAGATGAATCACCTTGAAAGCCTTATTGTTCGTTATGCTTTTACCTGTGGTCATATATGTCTTAACAATGATCTGTTTAACCTACCGTCCTCCCTCTCTTACAGGTAGTACAAGACCATGACAGGTATTCTAGCTTAATGATTTTTTCACATTACTCATTGTGACTAGGAGACCAAGATTTTGTACAGTCCCCCCTTTTTTGTAGATAGTTTTATAGGTCCTGGCGAATCGCGAGCGCACGAGCTCTGAGCGAGAAACATGTTGACCACCAATCTCATGCACTCTAATTAGAGACATTACACTCTACCGAGTGCCACACACACCTTTTAATCAGGGAAGGAGACCTTTAGAATAACATTTAATTCCTATATCGGTACTCTCGACCCTGTTTTAAATCACTTCTTCGTATCTACAATAATCAGGCCCCCACACCCGCACTTCACCAAACGGCTGTTGGATTAAAAGAACTCCGATAAAGTGCCCCTTTTAGGGAGCCCGTCGGGCATTGCACCGCCGGCCCGACGAGGAGCAGCCCAGATGATGAAGCATGACACCTGAAAGGGTGTGTGAGGGCATTAAAATCCAATAAAAGGATTACCCACTTTACATATAACGTACATGTAGTCCTATGAGGCTCTCTTATCGATTCACCTCCATTCTTCTCTTTCTATTGAGGAACAACTGGTAACATTCTTGTTGTAAGTCTTTATGTAGTTAAGCCACGGGATGTGATGAGCATGATCAAGGCCCATACACTCCTTTAGAATTGATTTACTTAGGGTGGGACCCTGGTACAACCATAGCTTCAACCACAATATAAGGGGCTGAAGGTCCAGCAGATCCGAGCGATAGGGGACTCCCAGCTCCTTCTAAGCCATAAAGCTAAAGGTGCCCATAAAAGACGTTTCAAAAAGTTGTTTTCAACCACTTGAAGTTCCTCCATGGTGATGTGGCCCCAAATTCTGCCGTAGGAGACTTTGGCAATGCATTTTGCCTGATAAATCTGCAAGAGTGCCGTAATTGGTCTCCTATCAAGATTTGAGGCAACGTTAAAAATAGCAGTGTTAGCACGCACTAGATCTCCCCTCTTACCTCATGTTAAAGGCCCCCGTTTCATTTTGTCATCTATCAAGACTCCCAGGTAAGAAAAAACCTCTATGCGTGGAACCAAAGCTACACCAACTGTAAACTGGAACTGCTTTTTTGTACGGGGTCCGACCTGCATCACATAGGATTTGGAGTAATTTATAGACAGTTCCAAATCTTCCATGAAGGATGAAAAAGAATTAAGCCGAGATTGTAATCCTCTAGCAGTCCGGGCCATAAGGACCGCGTACAGCAAGACCGGCAGGCCGCGCCATCCCACCTGGGAGCAGTCTACCTTAGACTCCAACAAAGTCTACTCTAGTTTGTTAATATATAGATTAAGCAAAAAGGGAGCTACGATACACCCTTGGTGTACTCCTCTTTTTATTGGGAGCTAATGAGATACCTTAAGGTCTTGTGAGTAACGAACCTCAGCCTTAGTGTCATTATGGAGATGGTCAAGGAAATGCACAATATCACTTCCCACCCCCATAGACTACATGGTCTGCCAAAGCTTAAATCTATTCAAGTGATCAAACACAGATGACAGATCCATGAAGGCTAGATAGATGATGCCAGAGCGAGCGACCGTATACTTATTGGGAATCAGATACAGGTTGAGGCATTGGGCCACAGTTGACCGTCCAGCGCGAAAACCACACTGGATGTCGGATAAGATGTTATTTTCGTTTGACTAATTGCTCAACCTGTCTAAAAGAACAAGGTCCACCGCCTTAACCACAGAGTCCAAAAAGGATATGGGTCTGTAACAGTGCGTGCTGTCTCTGTTACCCTTTTTGAAAACTGGGACAATCGTGGAGATAGCCCAAGAGGCAGGTGGACCAGCTATAACAGCTGTGTTGATAACAGACTCAAGAACTGGTGCCCAGAAATTCACATCAGATTTGTGTAAGTCCGGCGGAGTACCGTCGGGACACGGTGCTTTGTTGTTGGACAGCCCGATAATACCTTTCCAGCTCTTCAACGAGACGACCAGGGATGGATTAATCTCCGCTACTCCTTGTAATTCATTCTTATCTGGGGGTCATTGAAACATATACTCCAAGTGCTGCACCCATTCCTCCTCCGTTATACGGGCCTCCACTATGTTTCCGATATTTTTATTTATAAAAGGGCTATTGACACTGCTCCAAAATTTGGCGCTACTCTTCAAGGTACTTGCCTCAATGAAGTCCCTCCATATTTCCTCCTTTAACGCTACCTGACTTCTGGCTAATACTGCTTTATACTCCCTTCTAAGGTTCTTTACTAGGACCATATCCCTTGGGCTCTCACCTAACACTTCTTTCAAATTCCTGGTGGCCAAAGAGCAATCAGAGTTAAACCATCTAGGCACCAAGATGGGTGATTGCCACGCAGGAGAGCTGAGGAGATTTGATATTGTAGTTGAGATGACTTTAAAAGCATCTATAATTTCTCCCGGATCTGCTGACGGGGCAGTGCACAGGGCTGGCTCAGTATCACAGCGGGCGGATAAAGAGTCATAAAATGACTTCGGGGTTATTTAAGCCCATTTTTACTTTCTTGCTCCATCTGTTACTTTCAAAACCCCTCCTCTCCCTAACTCTCGGGTGGACACCAGAGAGGGCCTGCTCATATATATATACATAGAGAATTACGGTCACTATGATTGCTTGCCTCGATGAAAAAAAATGATTTCAAATCAAGGAGGGGTGATGTTACCAGAATAAAATCAATGATTAAACCTCCGCCACTTCCTACGTAGGTTGGGTTGGAGACCTTACTACGTGGGTCCAGTGTACACAAAGACGATGATAAATCAATTTTGTGAAATAGATCGTTTAGGGAGTCACCTTGTGTGGTATGCTCAAAGTGAATACCCTTCACACGTGGGCAACCTGGGTCGAAGAGGTTTGTATTCCTTAGATCCCCACATGGTTGGATGTTAAAATCCCCAGCTATCGGAAAATTACCACAGACTACCTTAATCCGGTCTCCTAAAAAGGAGTCCAGCAATGATATATACCAAGCTTCTGAGGGGCAAGAAGTTGAGTTATAAAAATTCACGAGTCCCAATTTCCTTGACTCTTTGTGTAATAGCAACTATTGTAAACGGGCATTATCTATAGGCAACCCTGATATGTTACAATCTAGTGCTAAGGAAACATGAGTTAAAATGCCACCTTTTGATCTTCTTGAGCTTGAGGGGACAGCCGGAACCAAAAAGGACTTGTGACCCTCCAAATGAAAATCATTTTTGATTGCCCAAGTTTCCTGTAAATAGATCAAATTTAACTTTTTTATAAAAAAGGAGCCATGAAGGATCAAGAAACTTGTTGGCCAGGCCAGCGATATTCCATGAGATGATATTACAGCCTGTTACACCCCAGTTACAGTGGCCTTCACCCGAGTTGTCCTGTTGACAGTTTAATGGCCTTTGTTCCCCTAGTCAATCACAAGCATCCAATGTGCCCAAAGGTTCGAAGCTATTTGATAAAACCCAGGTCGACGGGGCGATTATCTGTTCTCCGAGTAGATCCCGGTGGACAAAAGGCAGTTTCTTACGCGGACCTGTTACATTAGAATGCCTCGATGGACATGGGGAAAACGCAGTATTCTGACGTAGGAGATTGCGTTTATAAAAAAAGCCAAGGGGAAGGGCCTTAATAGATATCAACGGACCAAGGGAGATATTGGTATAAGAAGAGAATAAGGCCAGGATCCTTTCTGCAACATGCAATGTGTTAAAATTGATGATAAGACAGTCACCTGTAAAGGACCCCCCCACCCAATTCATCATACGCAACATATTTATATATTTTCCCACCCTTAAGCCCAAAGTGGTGTTATGTGACAACCAGTGCATAACTTTATTCTTCAATTGGAAGAAGTCTTCCTTGATGCCCATTGAGAGAGTTGACACATTCCCCAATATCACAAATTATGGTGCAGATTCTGGGGGGAGATGAAGATTTACAAGTGTCTGATTTAGACTGCTCCCTCCTCCATTTGGTGTTACTCCTGTGTTCAAGTTTCCAGTGTGCGAGTGATTCAGGGTGGGAACCGTGCCCCCAGAGTCTACGTAAGTCCCCATCTG
Organism: Triturus cristatus; assembly: GCF_964204655.1. Lineage (NCBI taxonomy): Eukaryota > Metazoa > Chordata > Amphibia > Caudata > Salamandridae > Triturus > Triturus cristatus. The sequence goes on from NC_140583.1 coordinate 1,131,479,176, forward strand.
GATCTGTGTGGGAGGCAATGGAGATGGCCGAAGACTCGGAGGGCAGGGAAAATTAACCCCTATGACAGGCTTTAGGGGTAGCAAAAACTGCTCCCTATGCTTTTGTTGTTGATCAATCAAAATAGGGTCCTCAGAAGCAGTATGGCCCATGGTTGGCCTTGATCCCATATTGACCACCCCGCCTAGATCAAATACATTGATTGAGGTCAGAAAGTCCCTTCTCTATGGAGGCAAGGCATCGGAGAAGGGGGTCAAATTTTATGTCCAGTATAGCCCTTTCAGATCCTTGTAATAGCTCCAGTGCAGCCATCATATCTCTCTTAGTGAGTACTTGTTCAGTTGGTGCTTTTTGGGGTATCCCTTCATCCCTCTGTCTTTTTGCTTTTGCTCCAATCATTGGACCCTTTATTTTGTCCCTGTACCTGGTCCTTCGATGGACAGTTGTTGTGTAACCTCCTAACTGCTTATCCTGTCCGCAAATAGGTGGCTCCTGGGTAGGGGATAGGTAATCCCCCCTCCTATTGGAGACCATTATGGTGAGAGAGAGGGATATAGGATGACCACACAGACGGCTATCCAGTCCCCTAGGTTCCAGCATAGAACATACATTAGATGATGTAAGAGCAGGTTCAGGAGTCACCTGAGCCATTTGCAGATCAGGGAGGAGATGTCTAATAGGGGACCAAGAAAGGCACCGTGTAACCATCTCTATCTCCTTGTCTATAACTCCGGCCGCCCTTAATAGGAAAGAGTCCATAGTAACTACAGTGTTTGCGTTTCCCTATGATAATCCAAAAAGGGAGCACAGCCCTCTCTGGGCTCCCACTAGTGCCTGCTGAAGCCCCAGGATGGGAACTACAACTGCTGCAAAGCTGTTGAGAGAGGCGTAACATTTTTTAACAGAACCAAACCAGCTGGTCAAAACAATTGAAGTCAGAGTTAGGAACACCAAATCACAGGGCTAACCAAGGTAGATAAACACTGAAGAAACACGAAGGGACACCGCCCTTCCCTACCTTCACCCTGGGAGTTATACTGGTCTGATTTCAAGTCCCCTTCTTTTGCTTCAGATGCCGTTAGTCCCTACGAAACCCAGGCTGTCCAATCGGTTGAGTAGGTGACAGTAAACAGAGGGGCCAAGAGGGTAGGCCCAGCCCAGCCTCCTATGGGTTGCGACAGGCCTGCCCTTCCCCAGGCTATGCCGGGCCCAGCCCGCGTGTGTCAGGTAAAGCGGGAGACCAACTGAGCTTTTCAGCGCGCATGGCTCAGGGACTCTGCCTCTTCCCCTCCTGCTCAGATTCTGGGACAGCGAGTCTCCTCTAGGTGGCGTGCAGGCGTCTTTACAACCAGGCAGCCAACACTCAGGAAAACTTCCCCACTTGGACCACAATTTAAATGTGAATGACTTGTACCATGACACATAGCACTGCATCCAATGTGACTACAACATCTGAAGAAATGCTGCACATAAAAAAAATCCAACAAGTCTGTTCTACACATTTGGTTCATAAATACTATCCACAGTGACATATTTCTGTACATATGGACCATCAGTTCTCAATCCCTCCCATGCAGTACAGTGCTGCAGAACAACATCATGAGCTCTATTGCATGTATTTTGCACATATTTAGTCTTTCCCTTTCCTTCTGCAATGATTATAGTGATATAGTAAATGCATTTGGTACTATATGTATGGTAACAATGATGTTTTACTATGAAAATATTTTCACTTACAAACATTCATTCTTTATGTAGTGGTGCATTGTTTTATTAATTCACTATCATCCATCAGATGTGTAAATGTGGTATTAGAAAATGAGTCTCTTCTTTAACAGAACACTACCCCCCTGAAAGACAAATGTGGTCAACATCCACAAGTGCACCATCTTTATCCCAAGTTACATCTGGCACTACAAGTAAAATCATTTCACCAAAACAACAACTGCCACTTCAGCCCCCACCTCCAAAATCACAGCAAGTAATAAATCATCCAGTGCAATTGGTAAGAAAATAAACAAAGACGGTGCCCCGTGAAGGTGCCGCCATGTCCCCAGGCTATCTTCCCAATGGTGCTGCACCTCGAGAGCTCCACTAGAGGTCACACCAAACCGTTTCTGCCAAATTTCAACAAATTTTTGCCAACTTTTGTCTCCTTCTACCTCATTTTTCTCCCAACTTTCGCCTCCTTCAAACTAGTTTTCCCCCCAAATTTGCCTCCTTCTAACTTATTTTTATCCCAACTTTTGCCTCCTTCTATCTAATTTTGATAACTTTTTGCCTCCTTTTAACTCATTTTCTCCCATATTTTGCCTCCCTCTAAACCGTATTTTATCCTTGTTTTTTCCCTATGCTTTCCCTACTCCCTTTGGTACCTTAAGTGCCCCTCTACCTTAAGATTTGTGCCTCCCTCTGAACCTGCCGAGTGCCTCACCCCCCTCCTGGGAACCTTCTTAATGGAGGCCGCACTGTGGTCACATTGAGCAGGTTCCCATGCTAGCTCCCCAGTGCTGCTCTAGCTCACACATCAAACCATTTTTGCCAACTTTCAAACAGTTTTTATCAACTTTTACCTCCTTCTATTTTGTTTTTCTCCCAACTATTTTATTCTTCTAACTCGTTTTTCTCTCAACTTTGGCTCCTTCTAACTATTTTTTCTCCCAACGTTTTCACCTTTCTAACTAATTTTCCTCCCAACTTTTGACTCTTTCTAACTCGTTTTTCTCCCAACTTTTGCCTCCTTCTAATTCATTTTTTCCCAACTTTTGCCTCCTCCTAACTCGTTATGCCAACTTTCAAATTGTTTTTGTCAACTTTTACCTCCTTCTGTCTTATTTTTCTCCCAACTTTTGTCTTCTTCTAACTCGTTTTTGTCCTAAATTTGGCTCCTCAAACTATTTTTTTTCCCAACATTTTCCCCTTTCTAACTCGTTTTCCTCGCACCTTTTGCCTACTTTTAGCTCATTTTCTCCCAACTTTTCACTCCCTCTAAACTGCATTTTATCCTTGTTTTTTCCCTACGCTTTCCCCACTCACTTTGGCACCTTAAGTGCCCCTCTCCCTCCAGATTCCCGCCTCTCCTGAACCCACCGAGCGCCTTTCCCCCCTCCTGGGAACCTACTTAATGGAGGCCGCACTGTGGTCTCATTGTACAGGACCCTGTGCTAGCTCCCCGCTGCAGCTTGAGTGCGCTGCTCTAGCTCACACATCAAACAGTTTCTGCCAACCTGTCTCCTTCTAATTCATTTTTTCCCAACTTTTGCCTCCTCCTAACTCGTTTTGACAACTTTCAAATTGTTTTTGTCCATTTTTACCTCCTTTTATCTCGTTTTTCCCCCAACTTTTCTCTTCGTCAACTCGTTTTTCCCCCAACTTTGGCTCCTTCTAACTATTTTTCTCCCAACTTTTTTCCTTTTCTAACTCATTTTCCTCCTAACTTTTGCCTCCTTCTTACTTGTTTTTCTCCCTACTTTTGCCTCCTTCTAATTTATTTTTCCCCCAACTTTTGCTTCTATTCTAACTCGTTTTGCCAACTTTTTGCCTCATTCTAATTCATTTTCTCCCAACTTTTGCCTCCCTCTAAACTGCATTTTCTCCTTGTTTTCCCCACTTGCTCTGGCACATTCAGTGCAGTTCTCCCTCCTACTTCCCATTGACCCAGCTCAGTGGACTTCCTGGAAGCTAGTTAGTGGAGGCCACAAAGCAACCCTATTGAGCAGGTCCCCGGGCCAGCTCCCCAAGGCTACAGCTTGAGCGCTCTGCTCGAGCTCACACATCCGACCTTTTATGCCAATTTTCAAACAGTTTTTGCCAACTTTTGCCTACTTCTAACTTATTTTTTCCTCAACTTTTGCCTCCTTCTAACTCATTTTTCCCAACTTTGCCTCCTACTAACTTGTTTTCTCCCAACTTTACCTCCTTCTAACTCTTTTTTCTCCCAACTTTTGTCTCTTTCTAACTTGTTTTCCTCCCAACTTTTTTCCTCGTTCTAACTTGTTTTACACCAACTTTCGCTCCCTTCTAACTAATTTTTCTCCCAACTTTTGCCTCCACTCATTTTGCCAACTTTTTTCCTCTTTCTAGCGTGTTTCTCCCAACTTTTGCCTCCCTCTAAACTGCATTTTATCCTCTTGTTCCCACACTTTTCCCACTCACTTTGGTACCTTCAGTGCTGCTCTCCATCCTGCTTCTTGCTGACCGTGCTAGGGACCCTCCCAGGAACCTACTTAATGGCGGCTGCAGGCATGCCAAAGGCAAGCCTGTCTGCGCTTGTTCGTGTCTCGACTGCACCCAGAGCAAGGTACCTTGGATCTACACCAACCAAGAGCTACACCAGCACAGAGACTACAACCCTGACCCTCAGACCTCACAACTATAACTGCAGCCGTGCATCCTCATGCTCAACAATTGGACCCTTCTCCTGCTGCCACTGCTTCTTCTCCTGCAATGTCGAGCTTCCACCCATTATCCACCGCCCACCAGCCCTGATCATGGACAACTCCAATGCCTCCTGATAAACAGCCGAACACTCTACAAACACTCCATTGAGATATTGGACACCATCACCTCCCTCACTCCCAATGTTGACTTCCTCACCGACCACCTAGCTCAACACTACATCAGCACCCAACATCGCCACCGCCACAACCAATGGATACAAGATCATACCATATTTACAGCCAGCAACAAGTCAAGTACAGCCATGTCACCAAACTCACATTGAATGGCCACTCAATCAGCCAATTCTCCATTTAAACCACCCAAAACCCCCACTATTCAGCCCAGCACCTCCCACAGAAGCTGGAGCAGGATACCTGAAGATCTACATACCAACACACTCTGCTCCTCCTCTCCAGACACCACTTCCAACTTGGAAGAGGCTGTCAACAGGTTCAAGGCTTAGATCTCCAAATGCGCTGACATAGTCGCACCATCAAAGCTGCAAAACCAGGCAGACCCAGCAAGCACACCTCCGGGTAAATACCAGAACTAAAAACCACCAAACAAAGATTTTGCATGCTAACAAAGAGCCAAAAGACCAAGCTACCTTCAAACTGTCTCTCAACAACTGCCACCAGTGCCTGAAAGACACTAAAAGAGATGGCCTAGCTGCTCCCCTTAAAAGAAAAGCCAGCTCTAACCACAGCAAAGAACTCTTGAACATTTCCAAACCCTCAACAACCAAGAACACTGTCACTCCTTCCCAAGATCTCTGCAACACCCTAGGAGACTTCTTTCACAACAGAATCGCCACCATCTATGAACACTTTGACTCCCATCCACCCATCACCAGCATTCACAGCCTCCTCAACCTCTCTGACTCCTACTCAAACCTCTGGATTGCAACATGGGACCTACTCACCACGCAGACCACCTCAGCCATCATGAGCTCCATCCACTCAGAAGCACTGAGAGACCCCTGCCACCACCACATGTTCAACCTGGGGAACAATACCATCAGCAAAAAATAGCCACCATCAACATCACCTCTGCCACCTTCCCAGAGGTATAGAAATGCATTGAAGTCAAACCACACCTAATAAAACCATTCACAGACCTGAAAGATCTCAGGAACTACTGGCCCATCCCCATGCTCCCATTCCCTGCCAAAGTCCTGGAAATAGCCGTCAACTGCCAACTAACCAATTACCTAGAGACCACTGATCTTCTGGGCCCATCCCAATCTGTATTTCACTTGAATCACAGCATGGAAACCTCACGATTTGTAGCCACCAATGACATTGGGAATCTCTTAGACCATGGAGAAAGCTCCGCCCTGCTCCTCCTCGACCTCTCTCCAGTTTTCGACACTGTGTCCCACTACACCCTCCTCAAAAGACTCCATAACATAGGGATTCAAGGGACCACCCTCAAGTGGATTGCACCCTTATCATGAGAAAAACCCAGAACATCCGCCTTCTTCCCTACACTTCAGGCCCCAAGGACATCATATGCAGTGTCCCCAAGGGTCCTCACTCAGCCCTACCCTGTTCAACACCTACATGCCCCCACTGGCTATCCTGGTCAGGACCTATGGAATGAGCATCATATCAAATGCTGAAAATACTCTGCTCATCCTCTCTCTATCCGCAGACTCCACCACCACCAAAGCCAACTTCCAACTGTGCATGACCAGCGTTGCCCACTGGATGCAAATCAACTTCCTCAAACTCAACACTGACAAAACAAAGGTAATCATCCTCGGAAGCATCTTTTGGTAGCCAGCAGAACTGGGGCCTTCACCTGCACCCACAGAACACATCAGAAACCTAGGCATCATACTGGACAGCAAACTCACCATGAAACACCAGATCAACACAATATCCTCAGCCTACCTTCTCACTCTAAGCATGCGCCCAAAAATCTTCAAGTGGCTCCATGCCACAACCAGATGCACCATCACCCAGGCCCTCGTCACCAGTTGCCTGGACTACAGGAATATCCTCCATGTAGAAATTGACTCACACCCGCTAAAAGATTACAGACCATTCAGAACTCAGATGACAGACTTGTCCTCGACCTACTGAGACGGGCCAACATCAACCTTCACCTCAGAAAGCTTCCCTGGCTCCCTGTCCACAAGAGTTGCCAGTTCTAAATGCTAATTTATGCCTACAAGGTCCTTCACAATCAGGGACCAGTGTACATTAATGACTGGGTGAACTTACACCAGCCCCCGGAAAACAGATCTCAGCCTCCCTCTCTCACGCACAGACTTCCTGCATTCACCAAAGTAAGAGCGCCGGCTGCTCCTTCTCTTACCTGGCTATGAAGACCTGGAACGACCTCCCTCTCCACCTCAGAACCTCCCCCTGAAGAAATTCAGAAAGGGTCTGAAAACTTGGCTGTTCAACTGACTACAAGTGAAGGAAGTGGCCCTTAGGGTCCACCCGGGTTATTTACAACCACCTGCTATGCCTTCCCAAGTAATGAAGAGTTGGTCAGACAGTAGAGAATACAAACAGTCTTTTATTAGCAATACTCTGCAGAGGAGTCCAATCTGACTTGCACCCTAAGATGTCTGCCGAGGGACTGACCCCCTAACAGTCTGCAACACGTAATCATCCTTCCCAAGAGCCTCCAACCACTCCCACACCAGAAAGTTACCTGCCTGGGCCGAGCATGAACAAAGGAGGCACAGAAGGATGGGCTACCACCTGCCAGATGGGTACATGCTATCTGCAACTCAAAGTTACCGCGCTGAGTCTCAGTGTTTCCTAACGTGGGAGCAGAACTACACTGTGGGTATGTATGCGAGTACAGAATGGCCTATTCATTAGTAAGTCGAGAAGCAGCCTTGAACAAAAGAGAAAATAATAACAAATTACAGTGTTCTGCTGAGACAAGCAATACGAATAATGAGGCCTAGTTCCGACACAGCCTAAGAAGCCTAATAGGGATTACGAAATACAAAATGGAGTCACACTCGCTAACTAAAGCTTGCATGTTACAGGGATAACTCAGCGGGTTGCATAAAGTGAATACAAATGGTGTTTATTAAGCCACACACTGCTAACCTAATATACCATGAAACAAGTGCATAGCAGGAATGGGGTTTTCAAACCTAACAGACATGACTTATAGCATGGGTGGCTAAATGCTTTATTGAGGCTATATGGTATGGTCTTTACTCTTCTAAATGGGGAGATAGAAAATGCATAGTCACTCAAGGTACAAGGGAAAATAAGGCAGCGTATGAGTGTCAAAATCTACTTAGTATTTAAAAATACCTTGGTCAATAGGCATCATGTCCTGTATATCCTGCATCATCATGGTAGAGACCTTATCATCACGTCCTGAAGATTTAGGGGCAGTGGTTAGCTTGCTCACACCATAGGTGCAACAGGCTGGAAGGCTATTAATACATAAGCAACATGTAAAGATGACACCCACGATAGCTACTAGGAAAAGTAGTATCTTCCAACCCCATGATGTCAGCAAAACCCAGAACCACCCTGTGAGGGACCATGAACCACTATCCTGATGGATATCGGAAGCAAGCCTGTGTAATTTCTGTATTGCAGAGTATATAATCAGGGGCATTATCAAGAATGTAAACACAACATGATGACGCGGCAGGCTCCACCCCTATCAGCAAGGATGACATCTAAAACCATCCGCTTTGAAGAGCGAAAATCCTCGTAGCCTGAAGCTCGACTTGAAGATTAGTCAGTATACCTGTGGTAGTATTAATAACTCCCTCAACTACTTTGGCAAGGCTACGAATATTACGACGGTTGAACATGGGGCCCCAGAATGGCAGAATGCCCTTGATTATGTCAGTAAATTGCTGTGGGGAAGTATCTGTCTGATCTATATCTACTGCGTTGACAACTCCTTTAACCCAATGCAAATATAGGTCTCTACGTTGTAGCCTATGATCTTTGTGATAATTAGACGGTACAATTTAAACGGGGGGTAAAAGGAAGGAGACATAACACCGGCCAGACCATCCCCTGCAAAGTCATGTTTAAGCCTGTTCCCCACAAACGTAGTATACATTTGGAGGTGTACACAAAGGTGGGCTACTAGTAGTGTTCAGTCGGTATGTGTAGTTACAACTGCTCTGTCCTACTGGAATTTTCCCTGAACCTTCGACACAGAAACTAGCTGCTGTATTGATCACAGGGATGGGCATGGCTTTGTCTTCAGTGATATTTCGTTCCTGGAAACATTTAAAATATGCAGTAACATTAAATCCTTGAAAATCCTATATTTCATTTTTTAACCAGGTGACATTCTTATTATCTTCGTAAATATTCATGCAAGTTTCTGGATGTAGAGTACCCTCCTTGCCATCTGCCCCAGGTGTATATTGCTACTATATACTCCAACACCGCTTCGTAATCAGACTGTACCATGTTCATAGTGTCAGAATGCATGTACACCATAGAAAGCAACTGGAACCAGGCCTCACAGCTACCTAAATATGACAGGGGTAATAACACCAGTAAATCATCCTTGTGCATAACTGAGGGAAGTAACCACACACCCTACAGTTTGTGGCATTAGTGGTGCTGTATACCTGGTGAAGCAGTTGTAAAAAGGCGTTCTCAACTTAAGTCTCCCTATGTTTCTCATTATGCGGGGCCAGTGTAACGAATAGATGCTCAGGTGGAGCCGGGATAGTCCCTATCAAAGTTTGTACAGGATGCTGATCTTCTAAATACCATACTACCTCAAATAGTGTTAGCATTACTATGAGAAGGACTACTACCACTACTACCCTACACCCAGTAGCAGGCCCGGACTGGCCGTAGTGGGCACCGGGCAATCCCCCGGTGCACCGCACGGGTGGGGGCCGGTTTTGGGCCCCTGGGGGCTGTTTTTTGTTACAGGGCTGTTTTTGCAGCGTAGCTGCAAAATCGGCCCTGTAACAAAATCGGCCGAAAACCTGCCCCGGCAAAGAGCTCGGCGGCACCCCCAAGCCCCGGGGGGGCCGGCCGAGTACTTTGCCAGGGCCGGTTTTGGTTCCCAGTCCGGCCCTGCCCAGTAGACCAACTAGACCACACAGGACTATTCTGCTGTAATGGTGGGGCCACCAGGGGCTGTTCCTCCTTCATGACTGCACAGTCAAATGGGTACATAGAAAGAAGCCTTAGGAATTGGAGCCACAAACATACAATGACCAGAGGGGCACAAGTCACCCTGCGTCTGTCTAGAGCCTCCCCGGTAGGCTCCTATTGTTCATCAACGGCGGTGCTATGAAGCACTCCCACAGGGGAGCTACGCGATCACAGCCCTTGCTGAAAAACAAATCCTCTTCTTTCAGGATAGGGCAACCCTCCTCCTGGGAAGACGGCCTCAGCTAATCCTGTCCAGTGTCCAGGCCAGTGCACCAATCTCTGTTCCCTATTCTTATCACTGGTACCTTAGACAGGGTACCTACAACCTAGTCTCAAGTGCTTCCCGAACTCAGATGGTCCCTCTGATGCACTGTCCCTTCGTTGAGGGAGCAGGTTATACCTGGTGGCTCCAGGCACTGTCTTGTCAACAAAAAGGGGGTGAAACTCAGGGCCAGGTGGGCGTTGAGACTCAGATTCTTGTGCATCAGAGGCGGGAGTATCCGTGCGGCCCTTATCTCTGGGGGCACCGCCTCAAGCAAGGCTGCGTCGCTTTCTTCGTCTGTCTGTGCCCAGCTCAATCGGGCGTCGGAGAAGGGAACTAAATGGGGCACTCGCACCTCTTCCAGGTCAGCAATGCCGTCGAGGACCCACCGGTCATACAGAAATGGGAGAGGGATCCACTTGACGTGTGTTCCGTGCACCCAGTGCTTCCGACCTTCAAGCTTTACTGCGGTGCGGATGGCGAGGAGGACCATCAGTGGCCCCTTCCAACGAGGCTGCAGGCAGCTCTTTCACTGGAAATTGTTCACCAAAACATACTCCCCGGGCTGCAGCTGATGCCCGGGCCACTCTGGTACTGATTGCAATGTGTTGTGAATCTGTTGGTGGATAGAATGAAGATCTTTAGTTAACTCATATAGATACTCCACAAGCAGGGGGTACTCTATCTTGGAGAAGCGCTTGGGTCTTGGAATGCCCCAGACATTGGCGGGGCATCCAAAGACCACTTCTTATGGGGACAACCCTGTTCTAAAATGCGCTGTTGCACTGGTAGATTACAAAGCCAAAGGTAGAGCATTGGGCCATCTCAAACCTGTACTTTCTTGAATCTTTGCTAATTTCAGTTTGAGAGTCCCATTGTATTTTTCCAAAAGACCTGCTGACTGAGGGTTGTTAGCTGCATGGAACTTCTGTTTAATGTGCAGACCCTCACACAGTAATTTAATACCTTTTTAATTGAACTGACTTCCGTTCTTACTCCAAATCAAACGTGGCAATCCGAAGCGCGGGAAGAACTCTTTTAGGGGTGCCTTCGCCATCGCTACAGCCGTGTTCTCTTTAATTAGATAGGCTTCAATCCATTTACTGAATGCACAAATCACAACCAGCACATACTTCAAATTGTTCACTCATTCCATTTCGATAAAATCCATCTGGAGAACCTCGAAAGGGAAGGAAGGTGGTCCAAAGTTACCTGCGGGTGTAGGAGTGCCTTTCCCAGCATTATGTTTCATACAAATAATGCAGTGCTTCACTAGGTGTGTGGCTACTTTAGAGATTTATTTATTTATTTATATATTTCTTGAGTTTTATATAGCGCTGGCTAGACCCGGAGGTATCAGAGCGCTTTACATGAGGAGAGTTACATAGGTTCCATGTTACACATTGTTACAGAAGGTACATCAATTACAAGTTACATCTGAAAGGTACATCAATTACAGATTACATCCATTGGTTCATGGTGTGTAGCAGGGTAGGGGGGTAATGTCAAAGGGCGACGGGGAGGGAGATTAAGCGAAGAATAGGCACAAGGAAAAACAAAGCAGGCGGGGAGAGAGATTATGGGGAGAGAGGAAAGGAAAAGGGGAGGCAAGCCAAGAATGAAAGGAGGGAAGAGGTGGGGGAGGGGGTAGGAGGCATGGCGAGGAGGTAACTGTGTCTGATGTCCGGCTGGGTGGGAGACGGCTCCCTGCAGAAAAGGGGTCATTCCCAGACTTCCATTTTGTGTGATTCCCTTGTCACGGTGGACTGTCTCAGCGGGGTCGCTGAGATTCCAGGACATAAATACTGTATCCCTCACCAACAAGGGGAGAGGAGTGCTTTGGCCACGGGCACACTTAGAAGAATGAAGGAACAAAGAGGAGGGGAGGGAGTAGAAAACCCAGCGTGAACACAGTGTCTGACTTCCCGCAGGTAGGAGACAGTTACCAGGGTTAAGGGGATCAATCCCAGTCCTCTACTATGTGCGACTCCCTTGTCACTGTGGACTCTCTCAGAAGGGTCTCCTCTGAGACTCCAGGGCAAAAATGCTGGATCCATCCCCAACAAGGGGAGTAGGAGTGCTTTGGACAAGGGCATACTTAAGGGGGCGGTTTTAGGGAGTCAGGCTGGGAGGGTTACATAGATTACAAGTTACCCATTTTTACAGAAGGTACGTCAATTACGGATTGCATCCGTTGGTTCATGGTGTAGAGGGTAAGGGGATAATATAAAAAAGGGCAACAGGGAGGGAGATTGAGCGGAGCATAGGCACAGGATAAACAAAGCATGGTGTTATCTGCACCAGTTTGTTGTATTCATTCAACTCTTCCATAATCTGTGCTAACACCCCAGGCTCTATGTGTTGCGCGCTCCAGCACAGCTAACTGCTAGAGATATTATCGTTCTACCATACTGGGTCCAGTAGCTTACATATTCCTTTGGCACTAATGTGTGCTGGGCCGTGGGGCATGATAACAACAGGGAGCACGTAGGCGTTAGGAAGCAACCAGCTCTGTTTCCCAGACAGGTCAGTCCAGCACCCATCCTCGTACAAACGCCCTGTACTCTCCTCCCATATTGCCAGTTCATCTAAGGTTGCCTCACCCTGTATTTCCCTGACATTTTCGAATGTGTCCTCAAACATTCCATTATCTGGCATCCACCTAGCAGGACCTGCCACAAACATCTTTTTTATCTTCGATCTAGCTGTCTCCTTGGCTGTCTCATCTGCAAACGCATTTCCCCTTCAAACGTCATCGTTTACTGCTTTGTGAGCGCTACATTTTATTATTGCCAACTTATCAGGAAGTGTCAATGCTGACAACAGTCTATGTATCAATGGACCATGCTGTATTTGCAACCCGTGCGAGGTCAAGAACCCTCTCTCCGCCCAGAGGCGCCTGAAATTATGGGCCACCCCAAATGCATACTGGCTGTAGGTGTAGACATTGACAGTCAGTCCCTCTTTCAACTCACAGGCCCTAAGGAGGGCAACCAACTATGCAGCTTGGGCTAATTGGTATGGGATATGGGATGTCTCAACTACAGTGTGTAACCTTGTGATTGCATAAGCTGCAGTGGTAGTGCCAACTGGTAGCTTAAAACAAGAGCCATCGACATATAGTTCCCCTTTGGGGTCAGGTAAGGGAACATCAGTCAGGTCTACCTCATCCTTTTGTTTCTTCCTCAGTCTGAAATAAACAATCATGGACATCATTGCCCTTTTTTTCCGAAGGGAGGGGTAGTAACATGGCTGGGATCAGAATGGCACATCGTTTGATGGTAATGTGCGGAGCAAACAAGATGAATTCACATCCGGTCAGACTAGCACTAGTAAGGTGCTGCGTCTTTGTCTTATTCAATAGTGTATCCACAGCATGAGGTACCATTACTATGAGATCAGTATCAAGGACGAGCCCTGCCGATTGTCTGATAGAAACTGCCACCGCTGCTGCAGCTCTCACGCAGCTCATGAGGGTTCTAGCGACGTTATCAAGAATAGCAGAGAAATGAGCGCAGGGTCTCTGCTTACAACTGAAACCCTGTGTTAAAACAGAAAGCGAGCAACCATTGGCCTCGTGTACGTAGAACACTAAAGGCTTCTGGTAATCAGGAGTACCAAGCACAGGAGCAGAGCAAAGCGCAACCTTTAATTGCTCAAAAGCTTGTTGGCATGCAGATGTCCGAGGCAAGGGTCCTTGCACTTCTTTGGTGGTCCGGTAAAGGAGGGGTTTTGTTAGTAAGGAATAATTAGGGATTCAGTGATGAAAATACAAAGTTATACCAATAAAAGTGCACACCTAGCATTTGGTCTTAGGAACAGGCATATTAGTAATATCAGCTATGCGTTCAAGTGTTAGGCTGCGACCCTCCTTCGACAGTAGGTGACCTAAATAGGTGACCTGTCGACAATATTGAAATTTTGTAAGTGACACCTTGCGTCCATGGTGTGCCAAATGCAATAGTAATTTAACTGTAGCCTCTTAACAACCACCTTCAGTGTCCGAAGCCACAAGGAGGTCGTCAACGTACTGCAACAGCACATTACTAGGGAGAAGTTCCAAAGAATCCAATTGAGCTTTCAAAGCTTGGCTATAGATACTAGGACTTTCTGTATATCCTTGTGGAGCACGACAGAATCTAAAGCTCCTTCCGGCTATTGCAAATCCAAACAGATATCTGCTATCTGCATAGATTGGAATGCTGAAGAAAGCATTCTTCAAATCGATCACAGAAAATAATTTTGCTGACGGGGAATCATTGTCAAGATCGTGGTAATATCTGGAACCACAGGGTACTGGGGAACCACTATTTTTTTAACCTCTCTAAGGTCAATTACGAAGTGGTAAACATCAGGGTGAGCATCAATAGAATCCAAGGGTGTCTTTTTAAGAATAGGAAGAATAGGGCTATTACGCACATTCGCCGCTGTCTCCTCAACCACACCAGACTTAATCAAATCCTGTATTATTTGCAAGAAGCTATTTTCTCCTGCCTGGGATATCTTGTACTGGGGAATACGTGGCAAAACAGCATTGTCTTTGATCTGTATAGAGACTGGTGGGATCTGGTGAAACCCCACATCCGTGTCTCCGTTAGCCCATAATGTGCATGGCACATCGTTAAACTCAGCGGGTGTCACGATCCGCGCTCGGGTGGCGCTGAGTGACGCATCTCCTCTACCCTTGGACTACGGCCGAGCAACTCGGCGACCGCAAGAACTACATCCCCCAGAACTCCCGGTAGTTCCCGTCCCACGTGACAGTTCACGCCGCCGGAAACACTGAAAAGCGGCCAATCCCGGGGAAGTAGTGCCGATGATTCTCAGAAGCCTTCGGTATCGGAAGACCCGAGTGGATGGTTCTTCTCAGCGGCTTGACTTCCAGACCACGTCTCGACTACTACTTGTTCCTCGCTCGGCAGCCGGTGAGTATTGAGACAGCCACTACCCGACTTTAGCCCTTCGACTTAGACGCGACCTCGAACCGTCGAGGTAGAGCGCTAAGAGACAGACAACGCCCACGGATTTCCGGGCATCTCCACCTGGGGGTTTCGCTCCTCTGCTCCCGGCTCCTCCTGGAGCACTGAGTAGCAGCGCAACGCCACAGGCAGCGCCCACGGATTTCCGGGCATCTCCACCTGGGGGTTTCGCTCCTCTGCTCCCGGCTCCTCCTGGAGCATTGAGTAGCAGCGAAACGCCACCGGCAGCGCCCAAGGATTTCCGGGCCCCAGCTTTTCCACAGTAAACGCGCTCCTCGGCTCGAGACCTTGCTGAGCCTAGAGTAGCAGCGCAGACTCTTGACACAACCAATCTCCGCGACTCGGATCGCCTCAGCGAGGTTCTTTCAGTTCCGTGAAGTAACGGTGCTGGAGAACGTCGTGCACTCAGAAAAGAGGAGAAGACAACCCTTCTCGTTTCCCCACAGCTAGACGAAAAGAGACGACCGGTAAGAGAGCTACACACAAGGGAGAGCCTGGGGAAAGGGTAAGGGAGCCATCACTCATTGTGTGTTTGTCTATTCACAGGTCTCCCGCCCAGCCGTCCCTTTCCGTCCTTCCCTCGCTCACCTACCCCTTTCGTCCGAGTGTATTACACATCCGCCGGACTAGGGGCAGATGGGAGGTGGACCCCTTTAAGCTTCAGCGTCATCCTGAGGAGCGGAACCAGTGGGATCTCGACAGAATCATCGGCCCACGAATTATCTCCTCCCGATCACGCTGTCGTAGACCATGACCACCTTAGAGGACGTGGTAGCCGCCCTTGCCCTAGTGCAAGCAGAATTAGTTGCTTCTCGTTCAGACACCGCCGCTCTACATACACGGATAGATCGGCTCCAAAGGAACCCCTTCGATGCAGGGACCCCGTTCCCGTCAGCGACCCAACCAGTGGTGGTAGAAATGCCCACACACGTCCCGTTGGCCCCTCCTGAACGATTTCATGGAGACATACAGAAGGTGCAAGTCTTCATGACCCAAGTCCTGTTGCATTTTCATTGTAAGCCAAAACTCTTCCATACCAACCAAGCCCGGGTAGCCTTTCTCATTTCCTACTTGGCAGGGGATGCGGCTCAATGGGCGGTTCCCATAGTCCGTCGTGACGAAGCCCTGTTGTACGATTGGGATGCCTTCCGCATCGCCTTTGAAAGAACATTTGACCGCAGAGCTGATACCTTCTCGGCTGACCGAGACCTGCTGAAACTACGGCAACACCCCAATGACTTCCTAGGCTACCTCAACAACTTTCGTCGGTTGGTGGCAGAAACCGACTGGCCAGAAACCAAACAGTCTGCCATCTTCTACGGAGGGCTAACGGACGAGCTCAAGGACGTCATCGCCCAAATTGATCCCCAACCCCAGACCTGTTCGGCGATGGTAGAATTGGCCGCTCGTTTGGAGCATCGGCTCAGAGAACGAAAAGGGGACCAGAAGCGGAAAGATAGAACATCGTTCCCCTACGACCATGCCCGAACTTCGGATCAGACGGCCTCCAAGTCTGAGGCCATGGAAATCGGAACGGTGAGAGCCTCGCTAACCCTGAGCGAACGTGATCACCGCCGTAAACAAGGCCTGTGTTTGTACTGTGGGAAGAAGGGGCACTTCCTTCGGGAATGTCCGGTGAGACCCAAGACAAGCAGAACACGCCCCGGACAAGCAGCTATGGTCACAGAAGAAGGAATCGCGGGAAACTCCAGAGCTTGAAGGTACCAGAAGGGAAGCCTCCAAGCCACCACTCCATCCCTTCCATGGAATCCGACACCTCTCGAGAACCAGATCACTTCTTCATCTCCCTGGAAGCAGTGATCAACCAGCAACCACAAACCATAAGAGCCATGATCGACTCCGGGGCTACCGGATGTTTCCTGGACAAACAGGAAGCAGAAAGGCTGGGGATTCCATTATCGCCCAAGGAACAGCCCGAACTCGTTTTTGCGGTCGACGGGAAGGAACTGGAGTCGGGACCCATCCGATTCGTCACCCCGTTTCTCTGGATTACCATAGGAGGGGACCATGGCGAGTGGTTGCAGTTGAACATAATATAAGCTCCCCGATGCAATCTGATCCTCGGTTTGCCGTGGTTACGGAAACACAAACCTACTATCGAATGGTCCACCAACACCATCTCGTTCCACTCCGCCTCATGCCAACAACGGTGCATCAGCCCTTCTCCACACCCGAACACGATCCGAACCTCTGCTCAACATGTGGCGACTGCCGCGGAAAAGGACGTGACGCTCCCTACTTGGTATCTACCCTATAAAGAGGTGTTCAATGTGCAGATGGCGGAAGAGCTACCCCCGCACCGAGAGTACGACTGCCGCATCGATCTAGTGCCAGGCGCGGTTGTTCCGTGTGGTAGGATATACGCCCTCACCGGGCCAGAAACTCTCCATTTGAAGGAGTATCTAGACACCTACCTCCGGTTGGGGTTCATCCGTCCCTCCCGGTCGCCCGCGGCGTCCCCGCTCTTCTTCATCCCGAAGACCAGTGGTGAGCTGAGATGTTGCATCGACTACCGCGCCCTCAATGCGCTGACGATTAAGAACAGATACCCCTTGCCACTGATTCCGGTTCTCTTGGAGCAAGTCCGCGAAGCACACATCTACACCAAGCTGGACCTCCGAGGGGCGTATCATCTGGTGAGAATGAGAGAAGGCGATGAGTGGAAAACCGCCTTCAAAACACGGTTTGGACTCTTCGAGTACTTAGTGATGCCCTTTGGACTGTGTAACGCCCCGGCGGCCTTCCAGTTTTTCCTCAATGAGGTCCTACGAGAATTTCTGGATAGGTTCGTCGTGGTGTACATTGACGACATCCTGATATTTTCCACCACCCCGGAGGAGCACATCGTTCATGTCAGGCTCGTGCTACAAGCATTGAAAAACAACCGCCTCTTTTGTAAACTCACCAAATGCGAGTTCCATGTGACGACAGTGGAGTTTCTTGGAGTTCACCTAACCCCCACAGGTCAGGTCATGTCCGTCCGCAAGGTGCAGGCGGTGGAACAATGGCCCCAGGCCCAGTCAGTCAAAGAAGTCCAAAGCTTCCTTGGCTTTGCGAATTTTTACCGCCGGTTCATTCACCACTTTTCCCACCTGGTATCACCTCTCACCAGACTGACGCGAAAGAACGTGTCATTCCACTGGTCTCCCGACGCCCAGCACTCGTTTGAACAGCTCAAGACGGCCTTTACATCCGCACCCATCCTGAGACACGCCCGGCCCGAGCTTCCCTTCATAGTGGAGGCAGATGCGTCCGACGTCGCCGTGGGAGCTGTCCTATCCCAACGCCATCCAGACACCGGCCACCTCCACCCAGTGGCCTACATGTCCCGGAAATTGAACCCCGCCGAACGCAATTACTCTGTGTCCGAAAAAGAACTTCTTGCGATCCGGGAGGCGTTTGTGGAATGGCGACACTGGCTCATGGGAGCTCAGCACCAAATCACTGTTTTCACGGACCACAGAAACCTCCAGTTCCTGCGATCTGCTCGACATCTCTCTCCCCGGCAACGTAGATGGATGTTGTTCTTCGCAGAATACCACTTTATAGTCACCTACCAGCCTGGCTCACAGAACCAAAAAGCCGATGCCCTTTCCCGGCAAGGTACGACCAACATGCCGACAGCGGAACCAAAAAGGGCTATCCTGTCCCCAAGTCAAGTGGTAGGAGGGGTGACAACAGACACCTTTCTGAGGGCAGTGAAGCGCGGACTCGCCACATTCGCTTGGAGAGCTTGGTTAAAAGGACACAAGGAGTGGACCCTACGACATGGCGTCCCCATGTGTGGCTCCAGAATTCTAATCCCCACGCTTCCTCTGCAGAAGCTCGTTTTCCATTGGTGCCATGAACTACCCTGTGCAGGGCATACAGGAGGAACGAAAACCCTGGAGAAGGTATTAAGACAATTCTGGTGGCCGTCAGTGAGACCAGATGTGTTACTATGGGTAAAACGCTGTGACATCTGTTCCCAAATGAAATCGGACCATCGTAAACCACAAGGCCTCCTGCGTCCCCTTCCTACACCCCAGACACCATGGGACAGAATCTCAGTGGACTTCATCGTTGGATTGCCCAAAGACCAAAACTGTACCACTATCGTGGTGGTGATCGACTACCTTACCAAAATGGGACACTTTCTACCGTGTAAGCAGGTACCCACGGCAGGGGCGTTGGCAAGGCTCCTGTTGGTGAACGTGGTGCGACTCCATGGCCTCCCCAGCAGCATTGTTTCAGACAGAGGGTCCCAGTTTACGGCGCGGTTTTGGAAGGTCTGGTGTGCCGAACTGGGCATTCAGTCATCCTTGTCCACCAGTTTCCATCCCCAGACCGACGGGCAGACCGAGAGACTTAACCAAACCCTGAAACAGTTCCTCCGGTGTTATGTGGACAAGGCATCAAACGCCTGGGTGGACTGGTTGTGGGTTGCCGAGGTCGCCTACAACGACTCTGTCCATACATCCACACAACACACCCCTTTCTTTCTTTCCTCAGGGTACCATCCTCGATTCACCCCATTCAAACTCCCTCACACGAATCTCAGCGTTCCAGAGGTACAGGAAAGGCTTTCGGCGATTCGCATAACCCTCACCAAGGCCCGTGAGAACCTGCGACTGGCCAAGGCCCGATACAAACTTCATGCAGACAAACGTCGCAGACCCGATCCTGTGTACCATAAAGGGGATAGGGTATGGCTATCCACAAAAAACATCAAATTCAAACGTCCTAGCGTCTTTAATCCGAAGTTCATAGGTCCCTATCCCGTGGTGAAACACGTCAACCCGGTATCGGTGCAACTGAAACTCCCGAACCATTTGCGCATTCACCCGGTCTTCCATGTCTCCTTGCTTAAGCCCTCGTTCAGTCCAGTGCGTAAGCTACCCGCTCCCGTATGGGTTCACCATGAACGCGAGTACGTGGTGCAGCGCGTGCTGGACTCCAAGACTGTTCGGGGTAGACTTTGGTATCTTCTGGCTTGGAAGGGGTATGGCCCGGAGGAGAACTCCTGGGAACCCGCTTCCTCCGTCCATGCTGCTCGCCTGGTGGCGGCTTTCCATCGCCGGTGTCCTGGCAAACCGGGTCCTGTCCTCAGCGCCCCGTGAGGGGTGAGGGGGGATGTGCTGTCACGATCCGCGCTCGGGTGGCGCTGAGTGACGCATCTCCTCTACCCTTGGACTACGGCCGAGCAACTCTGCGGCCGCAAGAACTACATCCCCCAGAACTCCCGGTAGTTCCCGTCCCACGTGACAGTTCACGCCGCCGGAAACACTGAAAAGCGGCCAATCCCGGGGAAGTAGTGCCGATGATTCTCAGAAGCCTTCGGTATCGGAAGACCCGAGTGGATGGTTCTTCTCAGCGGCTTGACTTCCAGACCACGTCTCGACTACTACTTGTTCCTCGCTCGGCAGCCGGTGAGTATTGAGACAGCCACTACCCGACTTTAGCCCTTCGACTTAGACGCGACCTCGAACCGTCGAGGTAGAGCGCTATGAGACAGACAACGCCCACGGATTTCCGGGCATCTCCACCTGGGGGTTTCGCTCCTCTGCTCCCGGCTCCTCCTGGAGCACTGAGTAGCAGCGCAACGCCACAGGCAGCGCCCACGGATTTCCGGGCATCTCCACCTGGGGGTTTCGCTCCTCTGCTCCCGGCTCCTCCTGGAGCACGGAGTAGCAGCGCAACGCCACAGGCAGCGCCCACGGATTTCCGGGCATCTCCACCTGGGGGTTTCGCTCCTCTGCTCCCGGCTCCTCCTGGAGCATTGAGTAGCAGCGAAACGCCACCGGCAGCGCCCAAGGATTTCCGGGCCCCAGCTTTTCCACAGTAAACGCGCTCCTCGGCTCGAGACCTTGCTGAGCCTAGAGTAGCAGCGCAGACTCTTGACACAACCAATCTCCGCGACTCGGATCGCCTCAGCGAGGTTCTTTCAGTTCCGTGAAGTAACGGTGCTGGAGAACGTCGTGCACTCAGAAAAGAGGAGAAGACAACCCTTCTCGTTTCCCCACAGCTAGACGAAAAGAGACGACCGGTAAGAGAGCTACACACAAGGGAGAGCCTGGGGAAAGGGTAAGGGAGCCATCACTCATTGTGTGTTTGTCTATTCACAGGTCTCCCGCCCAGCCTTCCCTTTCCGTCCTTCCCTCGCTCACCTACCCCTTTCGTCCGAGTGTATTACACATCCGCCGGACTAGGGGCAGATGGGAGGTGGACCCCTTTAAGCTTCAGCGTCATCCTGAGGAGCGGAACCAGTGGGATCTCGACAGCGGGGGGGCATCCTTTGCGAAGCATTGTTTAGCACGGGCCACTTGTGGTCCAAAAGTCATGTAAACGCAGTTGGGAGAACAAAAAATTGTCACATGTTACCTTTTTAATAAATCCAGTCCCAACAAATTCTCCCCACAATTTGACGTTAATAAAAATGGTGAATCCACCGTGAAGGACCAATTATCAAAGCAAGAGGTTTGGAAAAGGGGCTAACAACAGGCATGCCTAAAAAGCCTACCGACACATTATTTTGGCCAGACAGAGCTGCCCCCGGGACCAGCGAACGAGAAACAGAGCTACTCATAGTACCTGTGTCAATCAAAAATGTCTTAAACGAGCCTTGCAGATCCGCAGTGACATAGGGTCCGCGTTGATCTAAAGGCACCAAAACTGGTCCCTTGCCCTGTCCCTGGCTATCCTAGCTGTGAGATATCCCCGTCACTTCGTCCATGTCATAGTCATCATGATATTACTGCCTCCCTCAGGGGTCATCAAAATAGTTCCCACTCTGTCTATTAGACGATATATTCTCTGACTGCATCTCCCCCCAGCCTCCTCCTCCTCTTCCACGTCCTCCAAAACCCTGACCTCTCGGGCCTCATCTTTCTGCAATAACTCTGGACACTCATTCCGCCAATGTCCCTCCTGCTTGCAATATGCACATTGGTTGAACCCAATGGGTGCACTTGAAGTAGCCCCCCTGTTAGACCAGGGTAGCCGCTGGGCTGAACCCAAACCTCTTCCCCTTTCACTTCACCTTGCAACTTGCTGCGGTAAACAGACATAATATTGAATTCAAAATATCGATAGGACAGAATATCGAGTTTTTAATATCGAATGGACAGAATATCGAATTGCCAAAATATAGTGGTGAAGAATATCGAAAATCAGGTAAGAAATAAAATATCGATTTAAATAATATAGAAGTAAGTAATATCGACAGTCATAATATAGTTGTTAAAAATATCGAATTTTTTTATAGTGTTTTAAGTGTTAGTATATGTGTTAAAAGTATGTATAAATTTTGGAATGTATGTTTGAATATTTTTAAAGTAATGAATTGTATGTTATTTAATTTTTGTATAATTTAATTCCGTAGTGGGTTGTGGGTTTATAGGGGATTAGGATGGGAAGGAATTTAATTATACTACATTAAATAATAATTTTTAGGAATTATTAATTATTTTTAATTTAATTTTGCGTTTTACTTCTGTAGCGGGTTGTGGGTTTATAGGGGAATAGGGTGGGAAGTAATTTAATTGTTATTAGGTAATTATTAATTGGTATTGAAAATTAATTGGTCGTTGATTAATTATTAATTGGTAAATAGTTAGTATTAATTGGGAATTAATTAGTATTAATTGTTTAATTGATAATCATGTTAATTGTATTAATTTATTATTTGTAGCGGGCTGTGGGTTTATAGGAGAATATGGTGGGAATTAATTTAATTGTAAATAATTAATTATTGAAATATTTTTTGTATATTGCTAATTAATTTATTCTTAATTAATTATTCATTGGTATTAATTTTATTTATTAACTTTTGGTATTGAAAATTAATTGGTTGTTAATTAATTATGAATAGGTTATTAATAAAAAAACATTGGTATTTATAATAAATTCATTATTAAATATTGTGTGATTGGTATTTAATTTCAATATTTTTATTTGGTATTAATAATTTATTTATTTGTAATAAAATATTAAATTAATATTTTCCCTACTATTGCACTCACTGGAGTGGGAATAGTAATTTTTACCCCTACGCTATCCAACGCTTTCCCTACTATTGCACTCACTGGAGTGGGAATAATAATTTTTACCCCTACGGTATCCAACCCTTACCCTAGAGTTGCACTCACTGGAGAGGGAATAGTAAATTTTACCCTCCCGCTATCCAACGCTTTCCCTACTGTTGCACTCTCTGGAGTGGAAATAGTAATTTTTACCCCTACGCTATCCAACGCTTTCCCTACTGTTGCACTCTTTGGAGTGGGAATAGTAATTTTTACCCCTACGCTATCCAACGCTTTCCCTACTGTTGCACTCTTTGGAGTGGGAATAGTAATTTTTACCCTCCCCCTATCCAACTCTTTCCCTACTGTTGCACTCTCTGGAGTGGGAATAATAATTTTTACCCCTACGCTATCCAACGCTTACCCTACAGTTGCACTCACTGGAGTGGGAATAGTAATTTTTACCCCTACGCTATCCAACGCTTTCCCTACTGTTGCACTCTTTGGAGTGGGAATAGTAATTTTTACCCCTACGCTATCCAACGCTTTCCCGACTGTTGCACTCTCTGGAGTGGGAATAGTAATTTTTACCCCCACGCTATCCAACGCTTTCCCTACTATTGCACTCACTGGAGTGGGAATAATAATTTTTACCCCTACGTTATCCAACGCTTACCCTAGAGTTGCACTCACTGGAGTGGGAATAGTAAATTTTACCCTCCCGCTATCCAACGCTTTCCCTACTGTTGCACTCTCTGGAGTGGGAATAGTAATTTTTACCCCTACGCTATCCAACGCTTTCCCTACTGTTGCACTCTTTGGAGTGGGAATAGTAATTTTTACCCTCCCGCTATCCAACTCTTTCCCAACTGTTGCACTCACTGGAGTGGGAATAATAATTTTTACCCCTACGTTATCCAACGCTTACCCTAGAGTTGCACTCACTGGAGTGGGAATAGTAAATTTTACCCTCCCGCTATCCAACGCTTTCCCTACTGTTGCACTCTCTGGAGTGGGAATAGTAATTTTTACCCCTACGCTATCCAACGCTTTCCCTACTGTTGCACTCTTTGGAGTGGGAATAGTAATTTTTACCCCTACGCTATCCAACGCTTTCCCTACTGTTGCACTCGCTGGAGTGCGAATAGTAATTTTTACCCCTACGCTATCCAACGCTTTCCCTACTGTTGCACTCTTTGGAGTGGGAATAGTAATTTTTACCCCTACGCCATCTAACGTTTTCCCTACTGTTGCACTCACTGGAGTGGGAATAGCACATTTTGGCCTCCCGCTATCCAACGCTTTCC
This sequence comes from Triturus cristatus, assembly GCF_964204655.1. NCBI lineage: Eukaryota > Metazoa > Chordata > Amphibia > Caudata > Salamandridae > Triturus > Triturus cristatus. Next base: position 1,131,503,309 of record NC_140583.1, read on the forward strand.
CTACTGTTGCACTCTCTGAAGTGGGAATAGTAATATTTACCCCTACGCTATCCAACGCTTTCCCTACTGTTGCACACTCTGGAGTGGGAATAGTAATTTTTAGCCCTACTCTATCCAACGCTTTCCCTACTGTTGCACTCTTTGGAGTGGGAATAGTAATTTTTACCCCTACGCTATCCAATGCTTTCCCTACTGTTGAACTCACTGGAGTGGGAATAGTAAATTTTACCCTCCCGCTATCCAACGCTTTCCCTACTGTTGCACACTCTGGAGTGGGAATAGTGATTTTTACCCTCCCACTATCCAACGTTTTCCCTACTATTACACTTACCAGAGTGGTAATAGTAAATTTTACCCGCCTGCTATCATACGCAAAAAATATTGCATTTTGTAATTAAATATTACGTTAACATATATGTATTATATATTTTTTTTACTTAGATTAATTATTTATTCATTTTAAAGTAATTTAAGTATTTTTAAGTATGTTTCAGTTAATTATATGTTTTATTTAATTAATTTTACATAAATTTTAAGACATTTAAAAAAATTCGATATTGTGACTAACCATATTTTTTACAACGATATTTAGGATTCTATATTTTTGTACTTACCTGTTTGGAGATAGGGCTTCGATATTTTGGCATTCTATATTTTTACATCGATATTTTGGCAATTCGATATTCTTCTTCTCGATATTTCAGCAGTGATCCCTTGCTGCATCAACACCCTCGGTTTCAACTCTTTTGACTTTTTCTCCACTTTCTCCTTCTCTTCATTCTCCCTATGCCCACAGTACTGTGCCATACTCAGTGTTACCGACGGGGAGGAGGTGCTCCAAGTACTTTCTGAAGCCTTCAACCTAGTCGCAATCTCAGGAAGCAAGTTAATAACGAACCTGCTGGCAAACAATCGGACACCACATTCCAACGACAGGTCCTGACCACAAAGTCGAGAAACACCCCTTCAAACCTAGTAAAGATATCAGACACACTCTCATCCTTCTTCTGACGACATGCAGTTGTTAACAAACCTGCTGACAAACAATCGGACACCACCTTCCAACGAATGGTCCTGACCACAAAGTCGAGAAACACTCCTTCAAACCTAGTAAAGATATCAGACACACTCTTGTCCTTCTTCTGATGACATGCAGTCAATTTGTCCCAATCCACCTGTCTTGGTGGGATATGGGAATGCATATAAGTGATAGCCGGGTCTGGTGACTCAGTGGACTAATGCATCCATTGCAGGGACCTGTGTTCGACCTCATGGTCACAGGTTCAAATACCGGTGGGTCCATTCAGCCTTTCATCCATCTGAGGTCGATAAAATGAGTACCATTGAGTTGGGTAACAATAAACATCTATTATTCAGCGCCAAGAGACCAATCGGTGAACATGCGCTTTACAAATACACATGTTGTGTTATGTTGTGTTTAATAGGACCCAGCAAAGCCAATGACTCTGCCTTCGGCTTCACGCCGGGCTTGCATTCCTTATCCCACACCCTGATCTGATCCCATGTTCCTCCCAATTCCACTACATGATCCTGTGTATGCACTTGCCTCCATATATCCACCACCGGTACCAACAGGCCAAAGTACAACTCAATATCAGCCAACATTATCAATGTGAAGGAGGCTGCCTCTGTCAACTGTTTGTAATATGCAGTCGAGTTTTTCCGAAGGTCCGGCAAGTGACCTTTAAGGGATATTACCTCACTTCGCTTCCAAGAACGTGGAGTCATGCATTTCTGGTATTTCAGGATGGTAAATGAGATTGGCCTCCCTCATGGGACACTGGGTCACTGGGTCGTCATCATTGGAACCTTTGAAATCTGCCCTGATAACCCACCAATGTCGATACATTACTAAAAATCTAATTGGGAGCCATCCCTGTAGCATACACCCTGTCCCGTATGTCATAGATGATCTGCGGTGCAACACCCTGAAAACACTGCTCCCACAGTCCTATTAGTGTGGCCGACATGTGCTTAAGAGCATGCTGCTGTATGAAGAGCTCATAATCTTTCATCACACTCTACACATCTTCCACACTATAGATCGCATTTCCGGCCCACTGAACTGCTTGATTCACCACCATTTGCTTTTCCTCATCACCCACAGCAGAACGCACCAATACCTTCTCCATGGAGTCTTGTGCTGCCGCTCAATTTCCTTCATGTACCCCACGTACAGGGGTCTCGCCATTCTGCAGTGCTTGGGGTGTCATACCTGAGGGAGAAAAAGCAGATACAGATACCATCATGAAGGGCGACAGTGTTGTAGGGGTGAAAGGGGGCGTAGCGGCAGATGCGGAGTCAGTTGACAGAACGAAAGAGCTAACGACTCCTGCCCATGCTACTAGCGTGAGTAGAGAGGAATAATAGGAGAATTTCTGTTGTGCTATGTATTATCAGAATATATGTTACACCACAATAGTGCCTTATATTTTGGGTGCATCCTTCCCAAGAGCCTCCAACCACACCCACAGCGGAAGGTTACCGGCCTGGGCCGAGCAAGAACAAAGGAGGCACAGAAGAATGGGCTGCCAGATGGGAACATGCTATCTGTAACTCAAGGTTACCGCGCTGAGTCTCAGCGTCCCCTAAAGTGGGAGCAGAACTACACACTCGGGTAGGTATGCAAGGGCAGAATGGCCTATTCATTAGTAAGTCGAGAAGCAGCCTTGAACAAAAGAGAAAATAATAACCAAATACAGTGTTCTGCTGAGGCAAGCAATACAAATAATGAGGCCTAGTTCAGGCACAGCCTAAGCAGGCTAATAGAGATTATGAAATACAAAATAGAGTCACACTCGCTAACTAAAGTTTGCACGTTACAGGGATAACTCAGCGGGTTGCATAACGTAAATACAAATGGTGTCTATTTAGCCACACACTGCTAACCTTATATACCATGCAACAAGCGCATAGCAGGAATGGGGTTTTCAAACCTAACACAACCAGCAGCAAAAAAAAAACAGCACCTGGATACCCTGACTCATGAAAAGCAGCATTATACAAATCCCATTTGATTTGATGATTTGATTTGATGTCAACAAAATTGTGCTATCTGGTGATAAATATGAGGGTCAGCTGACATCAAATACCAAACATTCCAAAATAAATATGACTTTATCCGCTACCACTTCACCTTCTTTGGAGTTTGCAGCAGAAGGTAGTGTTATGAAAGGTGTGAGAACACCAACATGTCACCAAGTGTCAGTTTGTGCCACTCCTGACTAAATAGTGACTTTGGCTATATCATCACTAGCAATCAGAACAGGAATAGTGGGGCTAATTCCTCCTGAGGATCCCAGTATAATTCATTGTAAGTGATAAAAAAAAGAATGCATAATTTCATCTAATCAGCATTTGAAGATACAAAATCAAGTAAAATGTATGAAATGCTTTGCCAATGCATAACAAAACTGAAGAAGGGCAAGAACAATTACTAGAAGCTTTCCAAAAACATCATGTGCTTCTAGTCCTCAGATCAGGAATACCCTAAAGGAACAGCTACAGTCCATGAAGGATTCTGATACACAACATAGACATTTTCTGCATTCAAATACCCGAGTCATAAAATGCATGACACCGTCTATACTCACTAACAGTTACCAGTTGGTGGCTGGACAGACTACAACTGGGACAGCCCTAAATACCCTGAGTCAACTGCTGGAAAGACATGAAATTACATTGTCACAAATGGCACTATTCGCAGCTAGGGAAATGACTACTACATCCATTCCATCTACTACGTCCACCTCTCCATTGTCTCAAACATCTCCAGAAAGGAAGCTTAGGCCTGCTATACGTAATACAGTAACCCTTGACTGGACTGACTCAAGGATCCTGCTCTGAACAACTGATTAATGAACATGTTGTTTATATTGTTTTAAATAGGTTGCATGTTATATGTGCCACAGATTATGTGCTTGCAGGTGTTTTAATGCATTAATCTCAGGTATGATGACAATGACTGTTATGAATTTATTTACATTGAGGGCAATTGTGTCAATGTTTTGGTGCAGTGTAATGCCCCTAATTGCATGTTATTGCACATTTAAATAAATGTATTGCAGCAGTAGTTGAATAATAGGAGAATTTCTGTTGTGCTATGTATTATCAGAATATATGTTACACCACAATAGTGCCTTATATTTTGGGTGCATTCACAAAACTCAAATTGTTTACAAATATTCACCCATCAGTGTTCAAATGAGTTTTCTTTAGTGTACAAATTAATATAGATGTATTGTAGGGTACACAACTCACTTTTATACAACATATGTATATATTTTAAGATTCATCACCTGGTCAAAGCTGGTGTTATTTTTTTACATTCATTTTCGAAAGATTTCCCCATTCTGTCTCATGTATGATTAGGTGTATATTACCGCATTTGTTAAAATGACATATCTTTTTTACCACATACAGTAAACATTTCACGTGGTATCTTAAAGATGATTTTTAATGGACATGTATGGTTGTCCAAAGCATCCTGTGTCACTCCATCATGGTTCCATTATTTTGCGGTAATATGGCCTGCATCAAAAGTGTTTGGTAGGCGGCTCCGTATGAATGGAAGTGTTTGATCCACCAGGTGTAAACGTTGCAGAGACTGGAGGTTTCCTTCACCTCGCCTAGATCTGTTCAACGATTGCTGCATTTTGGCAGCAGGTAATGACAGCCGTAACTGACATGGTTGATCATTTCTTTCAATTAACTCCTGATCTGGTTCTATTGGGATATCTAAAAAAACATTTAAAAAGGCTACCATAAACTTACTGCCACTGCATTACTTTTAGGGAAACAAAGGGTGGCAAAGGTGAGGGGGGGGGCAGAGGATCCCTGTTCTCCTGGACTGGCTTAACGATATGACTTTATGTGAAGAACGGTCACAAAATTATGCATCCATTCTGCCTTTAGCTGCAAGACCAAGGGACTTCTGGAATCCGTTCTGGACTTATCTGGCTACTTTGGACAATTGTTAATACCTAGTTTGCTGTGTTTTCTCTTTGAATGTTGGCTTGGTGCCTGCTAATGTTGATTAGCAAATTATATTGATGGAGATATGTGCCGCTTTATTTAGTATAATGTATGTTGGGAAGTGTGTTTCCTGTATTCAAATAGGTACTGTTCAATTAACTATTCACTAATCTATTTTATTTCTAATTCACTGATTGATAATACATGTGTAACTACATGCTTACCATTTATTGTCATGCTATGTATTATTCTGCTAAACATTAAATACAATGTTAAAACCTTCTCTATGTTCTCAATCAAACTAAATTTGGGTTTAACACATTCAGGGTAAGTGTATGCCCTAAGTGCTCTACTTCCTTCATGTTAAACTTGCACTTTTCGAAACTTATGACAAGCCCCATGTAATGAAGTACCATGAGACAGTGATGAAGAAATAGTAATCTTCTTTTATTTCGAGAGTAACAGCATAAGCGTCCTAACCACAGGCAATCCAGCTGCCCTAGTCGGTATTTATTAGCACGCAACAGACCACAACCACAATATTCATTAAAGCACATGTTGTTTATGGCTCTAGATCACAACTGAGGAATGATTACTTATTTCTAGGCATGCAAGCTACAACATACTTTCCCCTGCAATGGATTGAGATACCCTAGCAGCTCAGAATGAGATCAGGCCAAATTTGCTTCTTTGAATGACACAAGCCTGCAAATTTATATTTTATTTTGTGGCACTGGTACAGATTCCAAACTTTGAAAATGCTCCTGGCCTCAGAGTCACTTCGGAGGCAAAACATGCCTTAGCTAACCTCATTGGTGATGTCATCACTGCTGAAAAAATTGTTGCTTACTTTGAAAGAGATAATAACACCTACTATTGCCAAAAACAAGACAAAAGAAGAAGGTTCCACAGAAATTCAAGGGGCGTGTCCTTCCATGTTTAAAAACTTCTAAGATTCTTTTGTTTGATAGATCGGTATTAACAATTAAAGGTGTGCAACTTTCCACTGTATAACATTTACTGGGCCTGTGTAATAAACTCTCTACATGGGTCAGCATCTGCTCACCGGTTTTCACAATACAGGTCCCTAAAATATGCACCATAATCAAATGTCTATCCATTTCTGGAGTGCCATAAGTGTGGACCATACCTATGATAACAGTCCAACCATTTCACTATAAAGTATACTGTTGCAATGTATGTTTTTAAAGTTATGGAGCCTCAACCTGTTCCTTCCATTAAAGATGTGTAATGCCTTCTAAATGTGTTCTGAGGGAAGCATAGATTCTATTGGAGGCAGTTAGTGCTTGACTGGTAAGGTGGGATCAGGCTTCTTTAGGCTTTTATTATAAATGCTTAGACTTTAATATTGGACTTCGTGACTATTCCATTACCACATCTACCAAGCACAAATAACCATTTAAGGTAACTTGGAACCATTTTGTACTCCACAGTCTTACTCCACTTGCAAACAATGGGCCTGCCTCACAAAGGTAAACTTACACTTTTGTGTAACATAATATGTTTTTGTTATTCACAGACTGTGAGTTTAATTGTATTAATAGTAATTTTAGGACTGCAGAAACTCTGTACATAAAAAGATAGGCCACTTCTTTGTGAATCAGGCCCAAACACTTTACCTGGGTACTGTTAGGTAATGTGTGCTCACTTTCATTTTGTTTGCTTTGCAAATACACTGAACACAATTGCAAATTGAATTGATGTCCCATGTATTACCTCAGCAACTGAATTTCCACCTTGAAGTACCCAAATATATTATTTGTGTGCTCTGTATCACACTGAGAAAGAGGAAAACGCCTCCAAGGATTGTTGGATGGGTGTTGGGGCATCTCCCTGCACAAAAACAATCCTGCATGCACTATGGTGCAAGGGTGCCTGTGTTGGTGCTAGGCTGCTGAAAAGAAAACACCAGCGCAGGGAGAAAGGACAGGAATGTGCCATATGACATAGATAAGGTACATTCCTACCCTTTCCATTTGATGCAGGGTTGTGCAGCAGGTGACTTGCTGGGATGCCCTGCACCAAACTCTCATAATTCTGCCCCTTAAGCACCAATTTCTAATTAACAGCACCTATGCTGGTTTACTAGTAGACAAGGCGAAACAATCCCTAATACCATTGGAGACTAGCCTTATTCTCAATTACTCACAATATACCAACCTGAATGGCTGCACCTAACTTCAACAGGAACATTTGTGCATTAGCATATTGCACAGTACACCTTCCCTGGAAGATCATACTGAAACTTCACATTCATGGAGTATGATGGTTTTCAGTTTAATGGTTCCAGGAAATACCCATTGGAGTTCCATGTTCAAGTGACATGCTCAGTAATGGCAGTGACCCTGATGCCTGTATTTCACTAACGAGCCTGCGAGCAAGGAGGGATGTTTCATTCTTGCATGAGTGCCAGTGGCACCTTTTTTGTGCCTCTGGATGTTTCTGAACCTAGGTGGTAAGGCGACCTGAGGCTGCATTACAAATAAATTGCACTAAGAGTGCTAAGTTAAGACACACTCCCGGTCACTGTTGCTAGATATCTCAAATAGATGAAGAGCTGGAGAAAAACTAATTCACCACCGTAGAGAGTGGAAAATGGCTGCTTGCCACAGGAGCATTCAACAATAAACAACAAAATGACAATACTGATAAACAATTCGCCTCTCAACAACAGCACATTGAAATGAAACAATGTAAACACAGGACCTCTGTTTCCATATGAGTTAATATAAAGTGGGGGCCACTCGGCCCCCATGCCAACATGGCGGTGCGGCGCCCCTCCCTCCCCCGGCCTTCGGTGTTGGGGGTGTGTCGCGGGGCGATGCCGCGCGCGGCGCGCCTCCAGCACCGATAGGTTGATGCCTCTCCCGTGACCCGGAAGCAGACATTCGGCTTCCGGGGCAGGGGGGCGGGACGATCTGGGTGCGGGCCCCCAGTACGTTGGCAGCCCCATTTATAAGGTGCGGGGAGCGGGGGGTGGCACCCTCTTGCTCCTGGCTCGCTCCCCGCGTCTTCCGTGTGCCCCACGCTCGGGGCGGATTAATTATTTATTTATTTTTCAGATCGGAGGTTGCCGAGTGCCATCTGTGTCCCGGAGGTTGCCGAGTGCCATCTGCGTCGCGTTCGAACGGAGGAAGCAGGGAGGTCGAGGCGATCGAGATTGGATGCTGGCCGGTGGCAGATTAGCAGGAATCAGGCTGCGGGCGTTTTGAGACTGATGGGAAGCACGCCGTGAGATTGAGCCTGATAAGAGTCACGGAGCGGAGCGCTGCAGGTGCCAATTAGGACTGGGCAAGCGTGGAGTACTGAAAAACCCGGTAAGGTCTAGGAGCTGGGGCTGGTCCAGCGTCGAGATGAGCTGCAGGCAATTGAGCTACACGGAGAGTAATTGAACCGGTGTCTGCTTGATTTGTGCGAAGCAGGATACAGCAGGGCAGCCACTGGAGGGGAGACTAAATAGTAAAAGCTTGATTTCTCATTTGTTTGAAGTGGTGTTTTCTCCCGACCAGTGCTCATAGCATATTGGTGTCTGCTTGGTTTGTGCTGGTTGCGCAGCAGGTTACAGCAGGGCAGCCACCGGAGGGGAGACTAAATAGTAAATGCTAGATTTATAATTGGTTTGAAGTGCCTTTTAGGTGTTTTCTCCTGACCAGTGCTCATAGGCTGCTGGTATTTGAACAGTTAACCCAGTTTTGGAGTAATTAATGATTATTGCTGTGAATTGTGGATCTGGAGAAGGGGTTCGTTGATCGCTACGAGTTGGTTTCAGTTACAGGGATTGATTGTGCAAAGTGTTTGTCCAGGCTAGTAATATTTGTTTTTTCGTAGGAAGCTTGACTCTGGTGCTGCTTTCCGGTTGCGGATAACAGAACACGGCAGAGCGCAGCAACGGGCTGAGGACACGTGGGTCTTCGGTGGTAAGGGGAGTGAGGCGGGCCTGCATTTCATTGCTTCTGGAGGGCCGCGGGGCTTGAGACCTTCCTACAAGGGGTTGGCGCTCGCCCACACGCTAAGACTAGCTTGGTGTGTTTTGCGGTCACAGTTGCTTGGTGCTTACGGCCCTCTTCACATCCTACATCTGAAAAAGGTACAATCGCCGGTGTTTGGCTAGGTCTAGTTTGCATTACGATTGTTGAAATATGCCGGGGGCACGAGTTAATAGGAGTTCCCGCATGGAGCAAATGATGCAGGCTATGATGCGCAGGATGACGGCGATTGATAGACGGTTGGGTAAGGTGGATGAGTTGGGTAGGAATGTGGCAGAGATTAATCAGAGGCTGGACGGGCCGCCGGGTCCACAAGGCAGGCAAAAAAGGATAGTCAACCCACTACGGCCTAGAGGGGAATTTGTCACCCCTCCTAAGAGGGGCAAGTCTAAGAGAACTGCGCGCACAACGACCAAGAATACAGCTGACGGGGAGGGTTTGCCAGGGGGAGTGCCTAAGGATGCCCCCGGTATGCCCCCAGTGTCACCGGCGGGGCCAGCCCCGCTTATACCAGCTTTGCCGGTCGCCCCTGTTGTGGTTATTCCCCCTGCCACCCCTGTGAGCATTGCCCCCGGTGGGGTCCCAACCCCCTCGAATAATGTTGTCCCGGTGGAATTGGCATCCCAGATAGCTGCTGTTTTGCCCTGGTTGCAGTTGGGGGGGGGTGTATTGCCGTCCTCTCAGGATCATTCAGCAGAAGCATTGAAACTGGTTGAGATGATTAAGTTGGCCAGGGCGGGGGAAGGGGCACCATTGGCAACACTTACTCCCCCAACAGGTTCCGCCAGCGGGCAGACGGCGAGGAAGGATGGGGCGACGTCGCAAGGTATTGACAATGGTAAGGAGGTGGCTTTGCCATTACTTAAAGATGGTGCTATACCGTCAAGGAAGGAGAATTTGGGGCAACATGTGTCTCAGGCTGTGAAGGAGATGATCTGGGCAGGCAAATATGTCAACATTTTCTCCTTGCTGCTCAATAATAGGGAACTGGAATACGCCAAGTCACAAAAGGACTTGATGTTGCCCAGTGAATGGAGAACAGAGTTGTCTAAGTTCAGGGTTGAGGAGACATTTGTCAACTGGACCGTGTTTAGTGCCATTACAGCTGAAAGGTCGCCCAATTTACAAGCTGAAATGGCCTGCTACCAGAGCAGGATTGCCATGTGGAGCGAGACACAAGTGGGGAATGGGTGGAAAGAGTATGATATTTCATTCAGGAAGGCGAAGGAATTCAATCCTTCTCTAGAGTGGGATGTAGTGAATTCCTTGTCATGGTACAACCAGATAGCTGGGGGGGCAGCTGCGATGGGGGCAACCACTTCACAGAAAATTTACCCGGCCAAGCCACAGCAGCCCTTTCGGCATGCGCAAGGAAGTGAGGTACCAGGAAAGGGTAAGGGTTGGGGGGATTAAAAGGGCGTATGTTGGGATTTCAACAAACGGTCCTGCACTAGGGCAGCGGGCACTTGTAAGTTCAAACACGCCTGTTCCTTGTGCGGGCACCCCTCACACCCAGAGACCTCCTGCAGATTTAAGGGTGGCAACCAGGGCTCCAGGGGGAGAAGGAAACCTGAATAGTCTGAAGGAGGGTTTAGTATCGCACACTCCCATCAATGTCATGGCAATGATTACCTGGCTGAACACGCAGCGGCTAAATTACTACAGGAGGGATTTTCTTGGGGTTTCAGGATACCGGCGGGAGGGTACACAGGTAGGACTGAGTGCAGGAACCAACTGTCGGTAAAGCATAACCCAGGGGTAGTGGCTGCAAAAATTGGAAAAGAATTACGCCTAGGTAGGTTAGCTGGACCGTTTGACGAGGTGCCAGTGCCCAACTTTGTTTGCTCCCCACTTGGTGTGGTCCCTAAGAAAGAGAAAGGCGAATATAGACTCATTCATAATCTCTCAGCCCCAAGGGGGGCATCCTTGAATGATGCCATAGATGAGAATGTTTGCAGTGTAAAATATGCCTCTTTTGATCAAGCGGTAGTGTTGCCTAGGGGCCTGGGTCCAGGGGCATTGATGGCCAAGTCTGACATAGAGTCTGCATTTCGTCTTCTCCCCGTGCATCAGGGGGATCACCACCTTTTGGGGTTCAAATTTGATGAGAAGTATTACATGGACAAATGCATGCCCATGGGTTGTTCAATCTCATGTGCCTATTTTGAGACGTTCAGTTCCTTCTTGGAATGGGTAATGAGGCAGGCAACCGGGCATCAGCAGGTCATGCACTACCTGGATGACTTTCTCTTCCTGGGTAAGGCGGGGTCTCAAAAGTGTGCACAGGCATTGGATGAATTTTGCGTGCTCATGCGGGCTTTTGGGGTCCCGCTGGCACCGGGGAAGACAGTGGGGCCAGCTACTTGCTTAGAATTTCTGGGCATTGAAATAGACTCTGTGGAGGGTTGTTTCAGGCTCCCAAAGGAGAAGGTATGTAAATTCCAGGCGGCATTACGCGCGTGCTTGGCCAAAGAGAAGGTCTCGTTACAACAGCTTCAGGAAACAGTGGGCCAGTTAAATTTCGCGTTGAGGGTGATACCTATGGCTCGCCCCTTTTCTCGCTCAATTGTGCAGGCTATGAGGGGCCACCACCGCACTAGATTATCGTCTGAGGTACGCCAGGACATGCGGATATGGTTGGCATTCCTGGAGGACTTCAACGGCAGGGTTGTGTGGTCCGGCCCCCCCATTACTTCAGCAGAGTTAGGTTTATGGACTGACGCTGCTGGGAGTGTTGGGTTTGGTGCCATCCTTGGAAATAGGTGGGTCACCCACAGGTGGCCGGACGAATGGGTGTGCAGTGAGTTGACAACCAACATTGGTTTTCTGGAGCTGTTCCCCATTTGGGTTGCATTAATGGTCTGGCCTGAACTCCTGCGTAACAAATCAGTAATATTCTGGTCAGACAACATGACGGTGGTGGAGTGCATCAATCAGCAAGCGGCACGCTGTAAGTTCATACTCCGCCTCTTGAAGGAGATTGTGTTGAGATGCTTGCTATTGAATGTTGTATTTAGGGCAAAACATGTACCAGGTGTCCTTAATAATGCAGCTGATGCACTCTCTCGCCAAAAAATGCAGGTATTCAGGGAACATCTTCCAACAGCAGAGCCTACACTGACTGACTTCCCGTCGGCACTCTGGCGGATTGGTGCCCCAAATTACCGGACCTCGTGGCTGCTAGCTTAGCCCCCAAGACACGGACAGCTTATGAAGGGGCGTTTGGTTCATATTGCACATTCTTGGGGCGCGACTGGGAATCCAAATGGGCTTTGGAAAATAGCTTTACGGATTATATGGGTAGTTTGCATCACGAGGGTTGCTCAGTGGCCACAGCGAACAGGCATAGGGCAGCTGTCTCCTTTCACGCACAGGCGAAGGGGGTGAAAGATCCGACTAACAGCGGAAGGGTCTGAGGGGTTGGCGCCGTCTACAGGGCAGCACAGCTGACACAAGGAAACCAATAGATTTGGAGAGGATGACGGCATTACTGCCTGCATTGCATGACGTCTGTAGCTCGGGCTGGGAGATACAATTATTTAAAGCAGCGTTTACATTAGCCTTTTATGGGGCGTTGAGGCTGAGCGAGTTGGTGGCAGCCTCTAAGGCAGATAGGCAGGGGGTATCCAATTCCTGAACACAACAATTCAGGGGGACACATTGTGGGTGACGATTAGGAGATCAAAAACTGATCAGGAGTCCCGGGGGGTGACTGTGGTACTGCACAGGTCTAGGGCCAATCCATGCTTTCCGGTACACCACATGGAGACTTTCATCAAGCAGCGAGGTGCATTATTGGGTGGGCCACTTCTAGTACACGCGGACGGCACCCCGCTAACCAAATATCAGTTTAGAAGAGTCATGGAGTTGACTATTGCCAGGGTGGGCCTTGACCCAAAGCAATTTGGCACACACAAATGGAGTTCACGATGCCGACGGGGTAGGCGGTCCCCAGTCGCGCATGCGCACCTCTAGGTAAGGGCGTGGTTAGTAGGACTTGACACCGGTTAGCGACCTTGCCGTCCGGCCAGATATGTTAGAATGCAAAATTCAGGCAGGATGTTAGATTCGGATAGGAAACACACTGTATTAGACTTTGTTAAGGTTAGCCTTTGATATTTGTCTACGATACTGTAAATCTAATGTCATGAATTTTGCTTATTCTTGCATAACTGATGTAATGTTGATATTCATCCTTTTATTGTTTTATATAATAAATACGGCTGGGGGGTCCCTGACCCCCCGCCTTCCAAAGATAATTTGCTAATGTCAGTTCTTCAAGGTGGTGTGGAAAGCTGGGAGGGGAGGGTAGCCAGGCACGGACCATGTCAAAATGTATTCATCAACTGTCACATCTATGAATTCCATGGATTTAATTGAAAAGCATTAAAAAAAGTTCTTTTCACCTCACTCACACTGATTTTTCTTTTTAAAGCATATCTCCACCCACCGTCAGTTCACTTTCATACACATTCCATCCAGCCATTACTAACATGCTTTCACAATCAAATGTGCTGTTGTTGAGAGGCGAATTGTTTATCAGTATTGGCATTTTGTTGTTTATTGTTGAATTGGGGCTCAGCCTTACTGATTGGAGTTCAAACCCTTTTTCATTGACAGGAGCATTCAAGGCATGGTATGCTTTTGCTTGGAAACAAAACAGCATTTGTTGATGTATCTAAATTACACAATAGAACATAACAAAATAGCAAACACAAAGGAATATAACAAGTATTTCAAAAATAGAGCAGGATATATTGCAACATAACAGAGAAAGTAAAACGCATTACAACAACCACATTGCAACAAAACAAAATCACATTGCAATAATGCAGCATAAAAACACAGCAGTACACAAAACAGCACAACACATCATCACCACAATCAAAATGCCACAAAACAGTCAAGCACACATACTCTTGTCAACCATTACCACCTCCAAATTCCTGTTTTGATAATACTGTGGTAAAAGGTGTTTGGAGAACACTGCCTTAACTTCTAACAAATAACATTAAATAGAGCCAGTCACAAATGTTGTGTGATCAGACAACCAGAATCTCCAAACTATGCTTTGCGAGTTAGTACAATTGTTTTGTCGTTTCAAACTTTTACATCGTCTTATTAAATTGTAGGAAATCCAGTTGATGTTATCAAAATTTAGCTTTTTATTTCTCTAAATTAACTTTTCTTATTTGTATGATTATATGGATTCATACCCTGCTACCATGGTGACTGCAATACATTCTTAGTTCGCCCACTCATTTGTTATTTTAATCTTCTTGTGTTTCTGTTGGGTTTGCAGGTTATGTTTATGGCAAATAAAAAGGAGTTGCATCAAAACACAAGTTGACCCTTATCAGAAGAAAGTGTTAGCAAAGAAGTAGGAGAAGAAGAACAAGCATTGGCATAGCCAATAGCTCTCGCTTTTGGGACCTTCTAAGTATTTAGTTATGCAGCACAATATCCTTGGTGCACCCACATCAACTGTTGCATGGCTAAACACTTATAAGGTCTCAAAGGTGAGACCTATTGGCTATGCCAATGCTTGGTGTGGTTGTGTGTGTGGTTGTGTGTGTGGTTGTGTGTGGTTGTCTGTGTGTGTGTGGTTGTGTGTGGTTTTGTGTGTGTGGTTGTGTATGTGTGTGTGGTTGTGTGTGTGTGGTTGTGTGTGTGTGGTTGTGTGGTTGTTAGTGTGTGGTTGTGTGTGGTTGTGGGTGTGGTTGTGGTTGTGTGTGTGCGGTTGTGGTTGTGTGGTTGTTAGTGTGTGGTTGTGTGCGGGTGTGGTTGGGTGTGGTTGTGGTTGTGTGTGTGTGGTTGTGGGTATGGTTGTGTGGGTGTGGTTGTGTGTGTGGTTGTGTGTGTGGATGTGTGTGTGGTTGGGTGTGGTTGTGTGTGTGTGGTTGGGTGTGTGTGGTTGTGTGTGTTGATTGTGTGTGTGTGTGTGTGGTTGTGTGTGGTTGTGTGTGTGGTTGTGTGTGGTTGTGTGTGGTTGTGTGTGTGGCTGTGTGTGTGTGTGGTTGTGGGTGTGGTTGTGTGTGTGGTTGTGTGTGATTGTGTGTGTGGTTGTGGTTGTGTGTGGTTGTATGTGTGGTTGTGTGTGGTTGTGTGTAGTTGTGTTTGTGGTTGTGTGGTTGGGTGTGGTTGTGTGTGTGTGGTTGTGTGTGTGTGGTTTTGTGTGTGGGGTTGTGGGTGTGGTTGTGTGTGTGGTTGTGTGTGTGGTTGTGGTTGTGTGTGTGGTTGTGTGTTGGGGTTGTGTGTGTGGTTTGTGTGGCTGTGGGTGTGTGTGGTTGTATGGTTGTTGTGTGTGTGTGGTTGTGGGTGTGGTTGTGTGTGTGTGTGGTTGTGTGTGTGTGTGGTTGTGTGTGTGTGTGTGTGTGTGTGTGTGTGTGTGTGTGGTTGTGCGTGTGGTTGTATGTGTGGTTGTGTGTGTGGTTGTGGTTGTGTGTTTGACAGTAATACTAAAAACATCTCAAAATAAAGGAACACAAACATCGAGTTTGTGGAAAGAGAAAGCACTTTGTAAGTCAAAGGGGTGCAGCAAAGCATTAACACAACAACAAAACTAACAAGATCACTTAGCGAAGAGTGAGTTCTGATAATGGATACACACAGCTCATCATCTTAAGAGTTTAATTGCAGCCAATGTGCGCTCAAAGCTGCCCCCTCCATGTGAGCTGCACCCCATATTTCATGAGTTGTAACTGCTGCACCCACGATAGCACTTTGAGATCTAAAGTGCTACATAGGTCTAATCGGTTAACCAGTTGCCAACATGCTGTGCTTTTAAAGAGAATGTGTCAAAAGTTTCCAGCTTCCTCATCATGTCCTCATGAAAGCGCCAACTAAAGGACTCCCTGAATGGTGCAACGGACATGAAGCAGCTGCTGCGATCAGAAATAAACACTGTGAACGTTGTCCAGTTTCACAGTAACATTTCCTTAATGTTCTTTAAGTCACAAAATAGTTGTTGTGTGTGTGTGGTTGTGGTTGTGTGTGTGTGTGTGGTTGTATGTGTGGTTGTGTGTGTGGTTGTGTGTGTGTGGTTGTGATTGTGTGTGTGTATGTGGTTGTGTGGTTGTGTGTGGTTGTGCGTGTGGATGTGTGTGTTGTTGTGTGTAGGGTTGTGTTTGTGGTTGTGGTTGTGTGTGTGACAGTAATACTAAAAGCATCTCAAAATAAAGGAACACAAATATCAAGTTTGTGGAAAGAGAAAGCACGTTGTAAGTTAAAGGGGCGCAGCAAAACATTAACACAATAACAAAACAAACAAGATCACTTAGCGAAGAGTGAGTGCTGATAATGGATACACACAGCCCATCCTCTTAAGAGTTCGATTGCAGCCAATGTGCACTTAAACCCTCCCCCTCCTTGTGAGTTGCACCCCATATTTCATGAGTTGTAACTGCTGCACTCACCATAGCGCTTTGAGATCTAAAGCGCTACATAGGTCTAATCGATTAACCAGTCGCCAACATGCTGTGCTTTTAAAGAGAATGTGCCAAAAGTTTCTAGCTTCCTCAGCATGTCCTCATGAAAGCGCCAACGAAAGGACTCCCTGAATGGTGCAACGGACATGAAACAGCCGCTACGATCACAAATAAAGACTGTGAACGTTGTCCAGTTTCACAGTAACATTTCCTTAATGTTCTTTCAGTCACAAAACAGTAATACTAAAAGCATCTCAAAATAAAGGAACACAAACATAGAGTTTGTGGAAAGAGAAACCACATTGTAAGTCAAACGGGCGCAGCAAAGCATTAACACAACAACATGTTCTTTGATGTTTGATGTTCTTTGAACGAGAACATCAAAGGGGTGCCGTGAAAGTGATTGCGGTCGAAAGTGAAAGTGATCGTGGATGCTTAATGAGCATGACGAGGTTTGCCAGCCTCTGCTCCTAATCGCGTGCCCGCGCACATGCACTGTAGCTCTAGGCTGGCCATGGTAGCATTTTTTTCAGGCCTCACAAAAAGTCTCGCCAGACCAGCGCATGCACTGGGTCAAGCAAGACCTAAAAATGAGAAGGAGTAGGGGGAGGGACGGATGTAGAAGCAGTGTCAGTAGAAGGAATACAGGTAACAGGAGAAGCAAAAGAGGGAGCGTTCTCTTGACATGTCGTTAATTTTCTCTTGCATGTACGTATGCATGAAAATAGTGAATATGGGGCATTTACAAGCCCTTTGCGCTGCCTGAATGTCACATTTGTTTACATTTCCATGGCGCACAGAGCTTAGCCATGTCAGAGAGGCCTCGAAAAGCCTGTGGCGTGTGTGTGTGGTTGTGTCTGTGGTTGTGTGTGTGTGTGGTTGTGGTTGTGTGTGGGTAGTTGTGTGTGTGTGTGGGTGTGCGCACAGGGCTTAGCCATGTCAGCGAGGTCTCGAAAAGCCACCCTGTGTGGCTTTTCATGACCTCGTAAATGTGGTGTAAGGCAATGCAGAGCAAGTTGCTGACTTGCCTCAAAATGCATTGGGGAGATGTGCCATGGGGGTTGGTTGTGGTGGCTGTTCCAATTCAGTGCTCATGTTATTTGACACATTCCCAATTACAACACAGGAATACTTTGGGAATGCTTCAAAACCATGCGCCTCCCCAGGGGAGGCATAATGATTGTTTCTGTGCAGGAAGGTGCCCCTTCCTGCACAAAACCAATTGAGCCAACAATGTAGACACCCTTGCACCATGGTGCAGGGGTGCCTGCATTGGCACTAGGCTCCAATTTGGGCACCATACAGTGGAAGAGGACAGGAATTCACTGTATATCATAGATAAGGCCCATTCCTGCCCTTTTCTTTTGACGTAGGGCAGTGCAGCAGTGTGATGTGCAGCCCTACCCTGTGTGAAAAAGTAGTAAATAAGGCCGCACATTTTTGTTGATCATGTATGTATTCTCACACTCATACCACAACTACATAAATACTCATGAGAACAATTGCAAATGAACAGAGATAATATAATGCATGGCATTCATAAACATAATACATGAGCAGAGATCTCTTTGACAGGATTGTAAAAAACATGAACAAACTGAATACAACTAATTTGAAGACTCTGTCTTTCTTTAATATTTTTTATTTTTCGACTGTCTTTGTTGTCCTGCTTATGGGATGCAGTCACTGCATCTGAGTAAGGTTAGTCTGTGCTGACAACTGGGGTCATAGTTATGACCAAATCAAAGACAAAGTGAAACCCTGGGGTCTATCAAAAGTTTAGAAAGTGTAAAAGACTACTACATCAATATTGGATCAAATGATACCAAGTATGAAAGTGAAACAACACCTAAAGAAATAAATGGGCATATCCCTTTAAAGGACGAAATCCCTCACTCACCACAGGTGACATGCTTCATCATTGGGATTCTCCATCTCAGAGGAAACTCCTAGTTCCTCTGGGGGCTACAAATCCATCACTGTGAGGGAGGAGCTCAAGGACGTTTTAATGGTGAGAATGCTAGGATGTACTAAATCCACAATGAATAGCGGATGGTATGAGTGAGAGCGCAGCGCAAAAGAAAATTTATATTTTTTATATTTTTAGTTTTAAGTGTGAGTGAAATTAGACGAACTTCACCATCACCACCGACTAAATACTTGGTGACTGCCGGTGCACTATCATTTTAATTCTAGCCAAGCACGTACTACGAACAAAGCTGTGTCTCACGCTCTTGAGCTAGTTTTAATTTCACTCACACCTAAAACTAAAAATATAAAAAATATAAATTTTCTTTTGCGCTGCGCTCTCACTCATACCATCAGCTCTTCATTGTGGATTTAGTACATCCTAGCATTCTCACCATCAAAACATCCTTGAGCTCCTCCCTCACAGTGAGGGAGTTGTAGCCCCCAGAGGAACTAGGAGTTTCCTCTGGGATGGAGAATCCCAATGATGAAGCATGTCACCTTTGGTGAGTGAGGGATTTCGTCCTTTAAAGGGATATGCCCATTTATTTCTTTAGGTGTTGTTTCACTTTCATACTTGGTATCCTTTGATCCAATATTGATGTAGTAGTCTTTTCCACTTTCTAAACTTTTGATAGACCCCAGGGTTTCACTTTGTCTTTGATTCTGTCTTTTGGGGGAACAAACCCTGTGTGGTCTTTATAAAATTTTCCCTCAGACCCTCTGGTTGTCAAACCGCAATTTGTATTTGTCATAGTTATGACCCCCTTACGCCTATGGAGCGTCACTTATGGTAATGCTCCAGTGGCACAAACTACAAAATCATATTTATAGACTTACTCAAAGCCACTTTGACTTTGAACGGACCTTTAGATATGGAGTAAGGTAAGGCAGCTAAAATCGCTGCACTGCCTTACTCTGCAATATGGAGGCGTTCAAAGGGCATTTCGGTGGGTGTTCCCCTGTAACTCCCAAGGATTTTGACTCTTGCCCAGATTTACAAAACCATGTAAACCTGTAAATGCATCAGAACCTTACATCTCCCCACAGGAGGTGCAAATAGGAGAAATAACTTTATTTCTCACTGTTTTTTCCTCTTTACCTTCTGCAGCACACATAGAAAGAGGAAAAAGCCTCCCAGAATCGTTTTTGTGAAGGATGGGGCCTCTTTCTACACAAAAAACAATCCTACCGACAACACAGGCACCCTTGCACCATGGTGCAAGGGTTCCTGCATTGGCGCTAGGCTGCCAGAAGGGCACCCACTCAGGGTGAAGATACGGTAGGTAGCACAGCGCAGCAAGGGGACTTGCTGCACGGCGCCAAAGCTCCATAAATGAGGCCTTGTATTTCAACTTTAATGTAAAACAATATTGAATTCTTTCAACACGGACCTGTCTGACAGGTCACAATTCTAGTTTCCCTAGAATTAGGAAAACTGCGTTTTTGTCAGTGAGTCTCCAGCGGCAGGAGGATTAAAATCGATGAATGTAAAATGTTCCTTTTCAATCTGCCACTATTTCAAACAGTGAAAAGAATAATATTGGCAAAAAACACAGCGTTCTTCATTCTGCTAAAGGTTACCGATGAAGGGTCCAATCTGACATTTTAGTAAAGATCATCACCTGATCCTGTGACCTTAAAATCTGGCGCAAAACATGTTAAGGCTGTTAGTTCACTGCTTCCTCTTTCATATATTAGGTTCTGCGGACATTTAAGTTTTCTAAATGTATGGGTACATCTATTGAACGGTAAAAGCTGAATCAGGCACCTTGTGAATCAGTCAGTCAGCCAAGGACCGTGAATGAGTGAGCACTGAACATTTCAGTTAATATTTCCTGTGCTCTGGGCAAAATGAAACTTTACTCTAGAGTGCTCCCCCCTTGCCAATAAACTATACAGGGACTTATTTCAAGCCCCTTGTAATTTTGAAAGAAGGGACTTACTGGCTGCGCAAGGGGCTTGTAAATAAGCCACATAATTTAGGGGGATTTTTGGCGCCACAGTAAATAGCACTCACACTCCGCTTCCTTTTCTCACAGTCTTGCATCAAAGTCCCTGTCCGTGAGTAAGCAAAAGAGACAGCACCTTTGTAAACTGTTGTAAAATGCTAGGAACCCTCATTGTGTAGTAACATATCAATAAACTGTGAAATATAAACAACACTCATTATAAAGTAAATCTGAGAACAAAGATGGCCTTGTCTCACTTTCCACTTTTGTTAAGGATAACTATTCCACGTTGTGACCGAGAACTGGAAATGAGAAAGTGGAGTGATATTGGACGATTCGACCATCAAAACTTCTTCACAAATCCAAGTATTCAGAATCCACCGATCAGGTAAGACGGTTTCCCTCAAGTGATCTAAATTCAAGTCTCTTGAATCCAGGTTACAAAGCTAGTTGCAGTGAAATTGGTGATTTTATTAATGGTTTAACTAAGGTTTTCATAATTGATTCACGTTTTTTAATGGAGCTATGCTATTGGGTTTTCTCTCGGCAGATTCCACGTGGTTCAAAAACAATATTGTTCACAGGCCTTCTAGGTTGGTATCCTAAGCAACTAATGGAAATATACATTTTTTTCTGTTGCATAAAAAGATTAAAATTATCTTTCATTTCGAACCAAAAAACTCATATATAGTCAACAATAAAAAACCGCAGTTTGAGATATTTTATTGACATAAAAATGAATTCATACAGCAGAAGAGTTCCTTCCCATCTGCCTGTCTTCGGGGCGCCATGTTCCGAGTACTGAATAATTTTATAGTACAGGGTGTTGTAATTGGTTATCTTAATTCAATTATTTTAATGAGACATCCCAAGAGCGCATTAGACTGGGGGTCTGTGGATGCTTATCCAAAAGAAAGACTACCATGGCTCACAAGACAAGCACTAGAAGCTTTGGAATGCCCTGGGTCCATATTGTGGTTGTCCAACTTTCGAGGTGGGTGTAACTCTCCTAATTCCGTGTAGCGAAATCATGAGTAATTACCCCCAACAAGTGGAGTAATACGAGAAGAGTAATTCTGCATTTGGCACTAGTTTCTTAGTACAAAATGCACCCTGCCGTCCAAAATGGGTGTGAGGCTGCATTATGTGCTAAGAAAATAGTGCTAAATGCAACAGAACAGAAACAGCAGCATGAGCAGCCACTCGCGCTCGCTAAATGTGCTCACGTGGCAGGAATAATTTCTGCCAAAGGACTCTTAATTATAGAAGTGGGTGCAATTATGTTATTGTGTGTAATTCCGTGTCAATTACTGAAATTACTCTGATTACTAAGGCGTAATTGTAATTCCGCAGATGTCTATCCAACATCAGTGGTCCACATCCATTGACCTGGAGGTATGAGACCAGGTTGGACCTCAACTATTTTATTCGTGAACTATGTTCCATCCCTCAACTTTAACCATGAGACCATGTGTGACTGACTTCCAATGGACTACCCCTGAACTGTGTCCCATGATCTGTTTCACTGGGTAAAATGACCCATGGGAACAAAGCCATCCTCTTTGGATATTTGTGAGGCCTCTGTTCATATATGACTGTTGAGTCTTTGGATTGCTTGGATTTCATAACTGATTGTGTATTCACAGATAAGTATGTTCAAAGCCACTGAGTTGTAAACTTCATGCCACCGAGAAGCTGAGGTATATTATATTATATTGTAATTGGATTTATAAAGCGCTTACTACCCCTCACGAGGCGTCGAAACGCTTTTTCGGTGAGTAGCACGCTTCTCCGGGACCCATAGAGGATTAGTGTTGAATTAGTATAGTGAAACATGCAAGTAAATTTTAAGTGATGGATAGGTTTGAGTTATTTGGATTCGGAAGGATAGAAGGGGAAAAAAAAAGGTTTGTATTTATGTAGTGCTTGTTACCCCTTATGGGGTGTTGAAGCACGCTACTCCGGAAACCCATAAAGGATTAGTGCTGAATTAGTATGGTGAAATATGAAAGGATTTTGAGTGGTGGATATTAGTCAGTTATTTGGAGTGAGAAGGATAGCGGAGGGATAAAAGGGGTAGAAAGGTTTGCATTCATGTAGCACCTGTTACTGTAATGAGCACCAGGAGGTTCCGCAGGAGCGTCAGGAATCTGGAGAAAATACCACAGCCTTCCCCCGTGGCCTTCCAACTCTATCAGACTCTAGAGTAACGGATGGCACACCAGGGGAAAACAGGGAAACAAAACAAGGAAAGGTGGGGATACTTCAGTAAGGATAAGGGTTCCATGTCTGGGACAGGTGAGGCTGAAGACAGCTGTAGGGAAAGAAGGATTAATTCAGCCTTGCAATGATGATGCTTCCCTAATACTCAATTGCAACCCCTTGTCACACATACCATTCTAATGCTAGTTCCGTGCGGATAGTGAATACCTAGGACAGTGCCAAAGTAGAGGATCCTGCACAACAGAGAAATATGAAATTACAATGGAATTAACATCCCAACTATAAACCACGCATGTTTTATGTTCACCACTTACCCCCACTATGCTACGGTAGAACTGAGAGCGTATATTGGTTAAATCTGCTGCGGGTGTAGATTCTGCACCTAATCGTGGAGTAATCCGCAAAAGGAATATGAACAGTAAGTAGCCCCCTTAAACGTTCAATCACTAGCAAACATAGATATGGTTATAAAGATAGAAACAAAGGCAGCGCAAAGCGCTGTTACCGTAGTTCTGTTGTGGAGATTCGATATTACCAAGTGGTTCCCGCAAGTATCCCCGAGTATTCTCCAAATTCTAGCAGCACAGTGGAGAACCCCCACAATGCCAGGCAAGAAGCACTCTTGTGGAACCCCGTACACAGCGAGGAAGGGATAAGACAAAAATTATTATGTGGGGTAGGACACAGGCATAGAAAACCAAAAAGGAAATAAAACAAAAAGGGGAAGGGGAGCGAGGCTTAGAATCAAATGCCTCCTTTCTCTTTGATGCAGAGCGTAGGGTCTGAGCTCTGTTTGGCTGGATGTTAGCGCCGAGATCCCGGGTGGAACACCCGGTGGGCGGAGTTGCGAAGTATCTCCGAAATCGATGTCGCTAAGAATCTCCCGTTGGAGTGGGGAGGTTGCAGGAGTTGATTCCAGCGAAAATGTGGACTTAAAAAGTCCTGCAGGGGTATAGACCAGCGATTAAGGAACGCTAGCGAAACGGACTCGTCCTCCGGAGAAGAGAACGCTCAATGGAACCCGGAAGCAGCGGAATCGGAAGTCAGGCACAGCAATACGGACGGAAATGGGGCCAAGAGCTAGAACGCTAAGTGCGTTCGTGAGCGTTTACGCTCCTTTTATACTCTCGCTATCGCTAGGCAGGGCTACGGGGCATGACAGCAGACTCCCCCCACAACGGTCCCCCAACCGTGTGGGTTTCTCTGGGTGTCTCAGGTGAAAAAGGCAAACCAGACGGGGAGCGTGTACATTACATGCTGGTTCCCAGGTGCGTTCTTCCACCCCATACCCTTTCCAATGAATGAGGTACTGAAGAGATTTCCCTACTGTACGTGAATCCATAATGGCCTCAACCTCGTATTCCTCTGAATCCTGAACGGCAATAGGAGCGAGTTTGTGGGGCAACCTGGTACCCGGTAAAACAGGTTTGATCAAGGACACATGAAACACGGGGTGGATCTTAAAGGTGGTAGGGAGTTCTAATTTGAGAGCCACCGGATTGATCACCTTCAGCACCTTGTAGGGACCAATGAACTTAGGGTTAAACTTGCGAGGACCACTCAGCGTCATGTATTTGGTGGAAAGCCACACCTTATCCCCCGGTGCATAGATAGGTTCTAAGCTCCTGTGCAGGTCCGCCCCCTCCTTATACTTTACTTTAGCCTGGTCTACGTTCTCCCCAGCCTCTCTGTGTATCTCCTTTAATTGCAGAACCAGATCTGTAGCTGCCGGAGTAGGGCTGTTAAGGGGAACTCCGGATGGTAATAGCTTGGGGTGAAAGCCAGAAGCGCAAAAGAAGGGTGTGTGAGAGATAGAGGAATGTGGACTGTTGTTGTACGCTATTTCTGCTACCCACACCCACTCATCCCAATCGGAAGGGGAATGGAGGACCTGAGTTCTCATGTACTGCTCAAAACATTGGTTGACCCTCTCAGTCTGACCATCTGACTGAGGATGATGACTAGAAGACAACCAAACGTCTATCTGTAGCAAGGAACATAAATTCCTCCAGAATCGAGACACAAATTGGGTCCCCCTGTCCGAAATCAAGACAGATGGGAATCCATGGAGGCGAACTACTTGCTGTAAAAACACCGAAGCAAATTCAGCAGCAGTAGGTAACCCACCCAATGGGACAAAGTGAGCTGACTTAGTAAAAAGATCTACAACCACCAACAATGTATTGTTCCTTTTCACCGTGGTCGGTAAGTCCACAATAAAATCAAGCGACACCGTATGCTAGGGACCAGGTGGAGTGGTCAGTGGCAAGAGCAGACCCACTGGGTTTTGACGGGATACTTTAGTTTGAGCGCATACATGACAGGTTTTTACATATGTTTCTATATCATCCAGCATTTTAGGCCACCAAAAGCGTTCCCGGATCGCCTTGGCGGTCTTCTTGATCCCCGGATGGCCTGCCATGGGATGTGCATGATACCACTTCAGAACCTGGTCTTGCAATTCTCGGGTAGGTAACACCACTCCGCCTTGAACGCAAACATATCCTTCTTTGATCGTTGTTTCTTGAGAGCCCACTAGTTCTTTCATGTCTACCGAGGACTGGCCCTGTCTGATTAGATTCTGGAACCCTTTCTCAGAGAGCACCCCTCCTATGATGGCTTCTCTAGCGATTATATTGGGTGACTCAGAAGGCTCGTCCGGTTGTAAGAAACTCAGTCGGGATAAGGCATCAGCCTTGCCATTCCGTCGCCCAGGCCTGTATTGTATAGTGAAATCATACTCACTGAAGAATTGAGACCAGCGTAGTTGACGCATAGACAAAGCTTTGGCCGACTTCATGGTCTGAGTTGGCTTGATCGGACAGAGGCGCAGAAAATGGCCAGCCTTACCACAATAAAGACATAGTCTATTGGCTCGTCTTCTTTGCCGTTCTTCGGGCGTTAATGGACCCTTCACCACTCCTATCTGCATAGGCTCACTTTCCTCAATTCCCTTAGGGGACTCGGTCTTTTTATCTCGGGTGGACACATAACGGGGTTCAAATCTTCCCTTCTCCTGTTTCCTCTCCTGTAACCTATGTTCTATCCTAACCACTAGGTCAATAAGGTCAGTCCAGGACTCAGGTAGGTCCACTATTTGGGAAAGTGCGTCTTTCAAATCATCCCGCAGTCCCCTATAGAAAAGGGTGCTACGCTTCTCTTCAGGCCAATTAGCCTCTACCACTAGTCTGCGGAATGAGGTGATGTACTCCACCAAATCGTGGTTACCCTGCTTTAGCACTAACAACTCGGTATCTGCTGAATGCGTGTATGTGTGTCTATCGAATAACTTTCGAAATTCACGTTTGAAGGCTACATAACTATGTAACAGGGGGTCATAACGATCTACTAAAGGTATAGCCCAGTCAGCCGCCGACCCGCTAAGATACGAAATCATAAAGGCAACCCTGGACTGGTCAGATGGAAAACAAGTAGCCTTACACGAAAAATGCAACTGACATTGGCTAAGAAACGCCGCACACCTAGCGGCATACCCAGAGAACCTCTCTGGAGGGGCTAGAGGAATAGAGGGAGGGGTAGTAACGTGTATCACAGGAGTGGGAACATCTGAACTACCTCTTGCTGCCGCTACCCCTTGTTGTCTTTGGAGCGCGTCTACTCTATTCGCTAAAGCCTGTGTCTCAGCCTGCAGGTTCCCAATCATCCCGGCAACATCAGCCAGGGAGACCACTCCTAGATCCATGACGCTCGGGCAGAACACAGCACGTGGGCTTAGCATTCTGTAATGAGCACCAGGAGGTTCCGCAGGAGCGTCAGGAATCTGGAGAGAATACCACAGCCTTCCCCCGTGGCCTTCCGACTCTATCAGACTCTAGAGTAACGGATGGCACACCAGGGGAAAACAGGGAAACAAAACAAGGGAAGGCGGGGATACTTCAGTAAGGGTAAGGGTTCCACGTCTGGGACAGGTGAGGCTGAAGACAGCTGTAGGGAAAGAAGGATTAATTCAGCCTTGCAATGATGATGCTTCCCTAATACTCAATTGCAACCCCTTGTCACACATACCATTCTAATGCTAGTTCCATGCGGATAGTGAATACCTAGGACAGTGCCAAAGTAGAGGATCCTGCACAACAGAGAAATATGAAATTACAATGGAGTTAATATCCCAACTATAAACCACGCATGTGTTATGTTCACCACTTACCCCCACTATGCTACGGTAGAACTGAGAGCGTATATGGGTTAAATCTGCTGCGGGTGTAGATTCTGCACCTAATTGTGGAGTAATCCGCAAAAGGAATATGAACAGTAAGTAGCCCCCTTAAACGTTCAATCACTAGCAAACATAGATATGGTTATAAAGATAGAAACAAAGGCAGCGCAAAGCGCTGTTACCGTAGTTCTGTCGTGGAGATTCGATATTACCAAGTGGTTCCCGCAAGTATCCCCGAGTATTCTCCAAATTCTAGCAGCACAGTGGAGAACCCCCACAATGCCAGGCAAGAAGCACTCTTGTGGAACCCCGTACACAGCGAGGAAGGGATAAGACCAAAATTATTATGTGGGGTAGGACACGGGCATAGAAAACCAAAAAGGAAATAAAACAAAAAGGGGAAGGGGAACGAGGCTAAGAATCAAATGCCTCCTGAGCTCTGTTCGGCTGGATGTTAGCGCCGAGATCCCGGGTGGAACACCCGGTGGGCGGAGTTGCGAAGTATCTCCGAAATCGATGTCGCTAAGAATCTCCCGTTGGAGTGGGGAGGTTGCAGGAATTGATTCCAGCGAAAATGTGGACCTAAAAAGTCCTGCGGGGGTATAGACCAGCGATTAAGGAATGCTAGCGAAACGGACTCGTCCTCCGGAGAAGAGAACGCTCAATGGAACCCGGAAGCAGCGGAATCGAAAGTCAGGCACAGCAATACGGACGGAAATGGGACCAAGAGCTAGAACGCTAAGCGCGTTCGTGAGCGTTTACGCTCCTTTTATACTCTCGCTATCGCTAGGCAGGGCTACGGGGCATGACAGTTACCCCTGATGGGTGTTGAAGTTCTTTTCTGGCGAGTAGGACGCTACTCTGAAACCCATAAAGGATTAGTGTTGAAAATATTATAGTGATATATGAAGTAATATGAGTGGTGGAGATGTTATTCAGTTATTTGGATAGAGAAAGGTAGGTTGCGAGATACAAGAGGGAAAGAGGTTTGTTTTTATATAGGGATTGCTACCCCTTGATGGGGTTTTGAAGCACTTTATTGGCGAGTAGCACGCTACTCTGGAACCCATAAGGATTAGTGTTGAATTAGTATGGTGAAACATGAAAGTAATTTGAGTGGTGGATATGTTAGTCAGTTATTTGGATTGAGAAGGGTTGGGGAGGGGTAGAAAAGGGAAAAAGGTTTGCATTTATATAGCACTGGTAACCCTGATGGGGGGTTGAAACACTTTATTGGTGAGTAGCACGCTACTCTGGAACCCATAAAGGATTAGTGGTGAATTAGTATAGTGGAATATGGAATTTGAGAAGTGAACATGTTAGTCTGTTATTTTGATTGAAAAGGATAGTGGAGGGATAGAAGAGTGCAGGATTTTTTTTTTTAGGTCATAGCACTGGGAGGAGGCTTCTGGATGAGTAAAAAGGGTTTTTTGAGGGGAAGAGTTAGAGGGAAGAGTTTAGAAAGGTTTGTTTTGGGGGTTCGGTATAGTAAAAGAGGTGTCAGATGATACAAGGAGGGTAGAGTAGGAGAGAGTCTAGAGAGGGTTATTTTGGGGATCATAGTAGTTGTATGGCGTTTGGGATAAATGAGAGAGTGGATGTAGAGGATATATTGATAGATGTATAGGGGGAGAGATAGGGTAGTGCATTGGAAAGAGTAGTAGAAAGAAGTCTGAGATGAGTCAGAAGGTTGGGCTAAAATATATACTGAGAGAAGTATAGGCTGAGAAATAGAGCAGTGCATTTGAAATGCTAAATTAGAAGAAATTGATAAATATATAGATCCATCAGTACATTGAAAGTATATAGATGCATAAAGGAGGTAAGTATATGTAGATTAAAGATATTGATAGAGGTACAGGATGAGAAATAGGGTAGTGCATTTGATATGCTTTTTCAGGAGAAAGGTAACAGACACACAGATCCAAGTACATGGAAGGTACATAGATGCGCAATGGAAGTAAGTACATGTAGACCAAAGATGATTTTTATGTATTTATTTATTTATTTTAAAAACATAATTATTGTACATGTTTATACAAAGCAATACACAAATATAGGTACATATCTATTGGAAAAATAAATGCTTATATACAGAGGGATATGCTGTAAATTTCTGTATGTGTTATGTACTTATGTGGTAAAGAGACAATTCTTGAGTAGTTTTCTGAAGATAAGGTGGTTGTTGGTGGATCTTATGTTGGGGAGTGAAGAGTTCCATAGTTTGGCTGCTTGAACCGAGAAGGATGTGCCACCCATGGTTTTTTTCTTGTATCTTGGGATTTTGAGGCAAGATGCCCCTTTAGAGTGTAGGTTCCTTTGTTGAATGTGTTTGGTGATTTTATTCCTGATGAAGAGCGGTCCCATTCCATGTATTGCTTTGCGGGTGATACAAAGTAGCTTGAACGCGGATCTTCTGGCAACCGGTAACCAATGCAGGATTTTCAAGGCAGGTGAGATGTGGTCTCACAGTTTGATATGCAAGAGTAGTCTGGCAGCCAAGTTCTGAATCCGTTGTAGTCTTTTCATGGTCATTAAAGGTGATCCGTGGTAGAGGCTATTGGCGTCATCGAGTTTGGACAGAACAAGGGAGACGGTAGCTTGGACCTTCTGTGCAAATCCCAAATCAGGGAAAATTAGTTGCAGTGTTTTATAGTGACAAAGCTTGATCTTGCTAGCTTGTCCACTTGGGCATTCATCGACAGCTTGGAGACCATGGTCATTCCGGGGTTTCTTACTTCCTTAGATGCTTTAGGAGGTTATCCCAGTTCATAAGGCCAGGCGGCAAGCGGGTCGTAATCTTTCCAATCGCCGCACGTGAGTATTTCCGTTCTTGAAGCATTCAATTTGAGATGCTCCAAGTAATCCACTGATCCACGGCTCTGAGACAACTGAAAATTGGGGCTTTTCCAATGTCTTTGGAGCATTCCAGTTGAAGGAGTATTTGCATATCATCTGCACAGTTATAGCACGTGAGGTGAAATTGATTGATCAGTACCGGTAATTACTTCATGTAGATGTTGAAAAGCATGGGCTGGATGATACAACCTTGAGGGACCCCTGCTTTTGTGGAGTATGGTTTGGACGAGAAAGGTGGGGTATGGATGACATTAATTCTGTTTTGAAGGTAGGATGCGATCTAGTCTAGAGCAGTTCCCACTGCCAGGATATATGCCTGGATCAACTGACTTTTGTTTTGATCGAAGTTTTCAATACTCTAACTTTCAACCGGTAAATATAATACATGCTCTTTTTTTAAAGAAATACCTCTGCCTGGTATGGTTTGGCTGGCCTATATGGCAATCTGGCAGAAGAAAGAAGCCGGTTGAAAAGGTCAGTGTGTGGACAGTTTGTTGGCTGCTTCTTGGCCTCTTTTATGGCTTGGTAGACAGGTTTTTACTGTTGATTTTCCTGATATTATCCCAAACAATACCTGCAGCATTCACAAATACATGCAGTCTTTCACACCTTTCAAAACATGTATAAAGCGTGTCTATACAAGATTTGGAAATGTCAACCCCTTTTTTAGCTATTTGATTCACTAGTGCAGCAAGTTATATTTAGGGCTTCCAGTTTTTTGGTGTTTTCTGGCCATTGACATGACCTAGTATTCTTCGGGCTATGCGGTGACTACTTGCCTGTGTGTCACACCCATCATTAGGGAGGGACTAAATAAACCCTTGACCACTCAAGAGTTCAAACAGACTATAGTACCCGAGCCAGGAATAAAACCCCTGGGTTGCATGGTCTCCCAGTTAAATATTAGCTGAGGTGTATGAAGAAGCTCTACACACGAACAGATTGCCTCTATCCTTATGGAGTCCATATTAATATTGCTGCTGAATCCCGACAGAGACCTGGCCCTCCTCACATCCTACCTCTGAATTGCCAATTGCTCTATTAGGCATGGATTCCTGGGGAAAATATTGGCAGAACGCTGTGCCCAGATCTGCCGGCCCTAGTCCGCCCTGACTTCAAAAAGGCTTCATCCCTGGGCGGATCACCTCCCAAAATATATGCCGCTTATTCCATCTGATGGACCAAGCCCCCCAACACTTTTTCAATGCAACAAGCTTCATTCTAGACTTAGAAAAGGCTTTCTTTCGATACTCTGGAGTGGGACTACCTTTTACAGGAACTGTTCGCCATGGCGATCGGCGATCATTTGCATCCGGTCTGTGCAGGTAATAGCGGTGGGGCCGGATAAGGGGTGATTTTGAGGAAAGATGCCACGGGAAAATTAAATAATTAATTTTTCCTTGGCTTCTTCCCTAAAAATCCCCCCTTTCCACTGCCCCACCGCTCTAAACAGTCCCCACATCCAGAATAATGTTGGGCTGATTAATCTCTCCAGCATTCCCAGTGAAAAGGGGCACTAGACAGGACTGCGCCATACCCTCCTTATTCTTCACCATTGCAATGGAATCCCTAGCTGCCAAACTTTGATCAAAGGGAGAGACCTGGGGAATATCCCTAGATGGCACGAACCATGCAGTCCTCCATTATGTGGATGCCTTACTCCTTCACATCCAAGACATCCGCACAGGTCTCACCCCCATCTGGACCACACTTCACTCATTCAAGTGTATGGCTAGTCTGCAAGTGAAATGGGCAAAGTCATGGGCATTCTCTTTAAGCAGTACCTTGCCCCATTGAGTTTCAGTTAAGGAGGCTTCTGCTAGACTGGAGAGGCAACAGCGTCTGGTACCTTGGGGTGCACTTGTACCACTATATGGATGACTTTTTTGAGGGTAACCTCTAGAGGACATTTGTAGCCTTGAAATCACAAGTCCAATTTAGAAAAACACTCCCACTGGCCATGACAGGAAAAATTATCATCTTGAAAATGATCACCCTCCCCTGTCTCCTCCACTATTTTGCCAATTACACATCACTCACCGCAGTTTTTTTCGTGACCTCGACACACTGCTCATAGAACTTATCTGGGGCACTAAACGACATCGCATTCCACAATAGAAATTGCAGCTTCCCATGGAGAGAGGTTCCCTAGTCATGCCCTTGTTCGAAAGCCTAATACCTGGAAGCCCAGCTTCAACGGGTCTCACGGTGGCTGGAACAGCATAACCTGGCTGAAACACATTTGGGCTTGGGCACTCTCACCCACTCACAGCTCCAGGGATTCCTATTGCCTAAGATGGCCCACCTAAACCAGCAAATATAATTAGTGGCAATAGCATACAAATGCATTCAGAGACAATTAATCTTTATAAGCCATTCACGAGTTGTCACGCCCCAGTGGTCAATACCTATCATATCAGTAGGTGAGGTACACAATCCATGCCCAGTGGTCTATAGTAGATGCAAAGCCTCCCACTCACTCTGTCATACAGACTCTACTAACTATGGGAACAGGACGCTTTCTTAAAACATGGCTCTATAGCTCACTCAGGAAACACACAGGGACCCTGCTAATGTGAACAAGAGACGATTGTGAAACAGATTTCAGACGGGCACACCATGACACTGAATGGGATAGGATGCTTGAATTTGAGCAACATCAGGTTTAAAAGTATTCAATTCACCATCCTCCAAAGGGCATATCTAGCACCACATCAACTCAATCACTTCTTCTCCACTGCTTGCCTTGGCTGCAATATATTGGCAGACAATCCACTCAACACTCTGCTAAGTACCAGAGCTCCCGGACATATGCACTTGAGAGGCCTGTGCTCTGGGCATGTTTAAACATGGAAAGTGCAAAGCGGTAAGATCATGTTTTGCTAGCCTTGCGCGGCTCTTCACCAAGTGCATCATTAAACTACAATGGCGATCAACCCAGCACCTCCAAAGCAGAGGCCTAGTACAGAGCAGTTCTGCAATGATGGAGGGCCGAGGGTGAGACACTATGCTTTAAGGAGGTCTGGCACATATGAAAGCGCCCCATCTTGACCAAGTGGGACGCCCTTTTCTACCATTTCCTCCGACTCACCCAGAATGATCTACACCAATGGCCGTAGGATCATGGCTTTTTACCTACAGGACCTACTCCCCTTCCCTGATACCTTCATCACACCCCCAGGCCCTCTCCCTAAAAGCCGTACTGTCATTGACATGACCATGCTCATTCGGCCACCCATACCTTGAGGCTAACTGAGCATCTAACTGTGTAGCTCCCTGGTGCCTAGCTCTACTCACTCATTCTTCAACTCTCTTCCTCCCCAGACACACTGTTTACCCACACTGCTACTGAGAAGAATGCACAGCCATCCCCCACCCCTGGCTGCCCTTCACACACAGTAGCCCACATACTAGACACCTTGCCCCCTCGCTCACCTAAGGAGCATCATGGGCCCTCGAAACAAACATATGTAACCCTTAACCAGTTTAAATACCTGCTTTTGTTAGTGTTAAAAACCCCATTAAAAATACTTGATAAAAAAACCATCAGGTGCCCTCAAGCATAAATGAGTTTTATTCATGCGAGAATGATTGTAGAACAACCTGCCATATCTGAGCATAGATTGACCCTAGCAGATTGTAATCACACTTTTGTGAGTCCTTAATAGCGAATTTTAGGGAATCGCTATTAAGAATTCGCAAAATACCATGTAGGTATTACCTATTGATCCACATGGCAAGAAGTCGGACACCAAACTCACATTGCTGAAGACACGTAAGAGCACAGGTCTATCAGCACATATCCCAAACACAATGTGTGGCTCACAGAGGTGGAGCTGCCAATGGGGATTCACCACCTATGTACCAGAGGCAGTCTATCCCTCACTGTGTACAGACAATGTTCATTAAGGCACATGATTGGTCATACTAATCAGCACTCATCACAGTTGTACAGTGGTGAAGTTGTGTAGGCTTTATTAGCATGTGCGTGTCAGTACGGGCAGGTGATGGGCCATAACAGGCAGACAAATGCTTAAGACACTTACAGGCAGAAGGGGAACATGTCGAGGTTCAAGGAATGGGGTGGCAAAAATGTGCAGATATCCTTACGGTTGGCAACGGTCTCAGCCCACCTTGCCTTGCTGGTCGAGTCATGTGAAGTTTGGCGTCCTGTCATTGCCCCGCATGGAGGTGTACCACCGGACTGCGCAGACTGTGTGCTCTGCTGACAGTGAGCAGGTGCAAGAGACCAACAAGGTCACATGTTCCACATTTCCATGTGTGCATTCTCCCTCTTTCAGTATGTCAGATTTAGGAACTTTGCCAAACGACACTGTGCAGCTCCGCCCATAGGAGTACAGCACCTTGCACAGGTGTGTGACAACACGCGTAGGTGCACTCACATGCATTCTGAGTCTGAGTGAATGCAGACATGTCCACTGTTGTACTGGCTTATGGAACCAATCCTCCAGGATGCAACACGGTGTTGGGACCTGTGCTCTGGGTGTCAATCAGTTGTGGCTGCAGGAAGGTAGTTACCCGTCCATGAATGCGAGCACTGCTTCAGGGGCAATCAGTTCCAGAAGTACATCGTTCTCAAATTCAAGGAACACAAGGGAGAGCTAATCCATTGACTGGTCCGGACAGTTGTGCTCCGACCACGCAGTTTCACCAATCCGCAACACAGCCCAATAGGGGAGCTCTTGGTAAGTTAAGAGGACTTCTATGTATTCATATGGAGAGTATTCATGTGGTATTTCATCCGGAGTGTAGGAATGAAAGATATTTGTGCGTGCATCTGCACGTGGGAATTTAACGCAAGAATAGAATACCTTGGTTCTCAATATCTTGTGTGCCTCAATCACAAAAGTAACGGTCCCACCTAACGCTGAGAGACCAAAACGTTCTAAATTTAAAGGATGTGTGCATTTAAAAAACATGAACTAAGGGATTGGTGTCCAAACTGATTCCATACACCCCCAAAGGATATGCTAGTCTGTAGACCAGCTAGCTCATAGTGCTACTGTAAGCCCCATAATCTCACCAAGGAACGAATAGTTTCTGTCAACAAACAGACATGACAACCCTGACCCCTCAGGTATCGTGGAAACAATGTACTACTTTTTGCTCAGTCACTGGTGCTTACTCGCTCTCAGAGATGAGGGTCCAAGATGGCCAACAGGTGAGGATGTCTGGCTGGGAGCTCCACGGCTAGAGATTTCCTTTTTGGCTCTTTCCACTGGAATCTACCCCCCTGAACCTTCTGCGCCCCTGAAAATCTAGGGACTGTGGTCCACCATTTCTCCTATTCCCTCAATCTAATCTACTGGGCGACTTCAACAACCTTTGAGGAGCCTTTTGGTCCTCTGACAGCGGAGTGCTAGCAACATGGCCATTGCCTGGTGGAGCTGCCTGGGTAGCTGTAGAGGAGATTGGCTGTGGTTCCCCCCTCGGCCGTCGCCTACCCTCCAGACATGGGCTCTGTTTCTTTCCTCCCCTCTGCATCTCCATCTTTCCTGCACATCCGATGCAAAACCTAATTCTCTGCCGATTGCAGATCCATTTTGACACGGCCGATACTCAGTTGAGCTGCCTAGGCAGCTGTTGAGGAGATGGGCTGGGGATCACCCCTCCGGCTGTCACTTGCCTACTGGGCTTTGAATGTTCTCACCTGGCTTCCCACTACGCCTTCCGAATCTGCGGAGAAGAATGCAGCGAGAATGCAGTGATGCTGCTGCCCAGCACAATTGAGCTTGTTTTTGTTTGCCTTGGTGTTTTTCCTATTTAGCGTGCTCTCTTAACCCCTCAGCCGTCTCCCTCTTCCAGGGCTACAGCCTGGGCGCCTGGGAGCTGATTTCTCCTACCAGCATATCATGTTAATGGTTACTCTGCTGCCCATATAGCCCTGAGTGTTTGCCTTTGACGACCTGAAATAGGTCGGCGATCGCCAGCTTTCCTTCCGCCTGATCTTGTGGCCGCCTCCCCCATCCAGTCCTGTTCCATGGGGTCGATTTCCTTGTTGTTTTTCCGATTGGATTTTTTTTTTACTTATCTGTAAATCCGCCATTTTGTTGTGATGTTGTTGGGGTCAATGACTTGGGTCCTCTCCTCCATCATGGCGGCTTCGATTGATTTTCTGGTTTCAGTGGATTTCCTGGTTGATGCGTGCCCCTGGACTACGCCTTGTGCCCCCCCTCTGACCCGTTCCATGTCCAAGAGGATCAGATGCAGGAAATGAGTCCAACTCTCTCTGGATTTATGTGTTTGCTGGACCCCAGCTGGTTTGTTGACTCTCACACTGACTTTTTGGGTTTCCCTCAATTTCTTTCTCCCTTGCCGTTCGGCCTGACCCTATCCGCAATCCAACCGTTTACTTTTCCCCTCTACCTTCTATGCCCCATAGGTCTTTTGTCCACACTTTGGTATGCTCAAATTAACTTATGTTTACCGTGTAACACTGTTTTTTTATTCCTATGTTATGCTGCGCTCCAGTAACTGATGTAATCATGTAACTCGCTAATCCTCATGTAAAACGCTCTGAGCCCTACAGGTCTAGCCAGCGATGTATAAAACTGTTCAAATAAATAAGTAAAAATAAATAAATAAATATAAAATAAACATGGGGACGTTTTCAATAAACATTCATTGAACCAGCATCATTCTAGTATAAAATATGTGCACTGCAGCAACCATTAGATAGAAACAGAGGCATACGGTTATAAGAGTAAAAAAAAAAGGTAGAATTCTACCATGGTGCTAAAACAGTAAATATATGCAGGGCAGTAATCATAAGTACTCCTAACTTAAGATGCAAACCCTAACTAAATGTACCTAAATGTACCTGGCATGTAAATAGGTGTATAGCCAAGAATCCTCCTAGGAACGAGCCATCCCCATTACCTGATGGGAGAGAACGAAGGACCCCGTCGTGGACTCGAGTTGGACACCCTGCGAGGGATGTCAGACTACTGCATGATGGCGTGTCTGCATGCAGGTACTTCAGCGTTACGTGCCAGAATGGAAGCTTCTCCTCTGGTTTTCCCAGCAAAGATGTGGTACTTATATACCCGCAAGGCACCCTCATGTGTTCTACCTAGATGTGTCATGGTATTGTGGACCTGACGGCCAAGGATGATGATATTTTTGACTTTTGTACAGAGTTAATATGCAGAAGATGGTAATCCTGCTGTGATACTAAGAATCCTCATGCATAATAAATTAGTCTAGTTATCAAAGAAAACCACATGACATTTACTCGGCACCTAACCAGGTCAGCACCAGAACCATTATGTAGAGCAAGGTAGGACAAAAGTAGGTAAAAGGTTGTGTATCTACCTAGGCCTATGTTGGGGTACATTGAGGCTCATAACCAGAGCCAATGGTTCTTTCTATTAACCCTGGACAACCTTTAACCAAAGCATTACTCATAAAGGTGCTTTCCTGGAAGTTATGATTGTTTTTTTTGGAGTCTCGGGCCAATCACAGGATCACTTAAAATTATGGGCCACTGCTTTCTAAGAATAGATATTAGCTGTTTTCCGGTTTGTTGTAGGTTAGGATCAATCTCAAATCAGTTTCTTCTTTATTCCTATTGTCTCTTTTATTTTGTTATTAGATTTGCTCCCAAATACAATAACTTCCCTGCTCTTCTCATTAGCTTTGGTGATTTCCCAATCAAGGATATTACTAGAATATCCACTGCCCTAAAATCTTTGTTTGGCTTCCTGTTGGCAACTTTCTAGGGCATTGTCATGACAGCAATTTCTCCTTAATCTCAACATTTCTGCATATGGGATACTATTTTTGAGATGTTGAGGGTGGAAGCTGCTGGCATGCAATACATCCACTACTCCATTTTGTTGTTTTCAATAAACACTTGTGCATCTAAAAATTTAGTCTGTTCACTGCTTACATGTGCTGTGAAATTTAGATTGACCAAATTATTAATTATACTGTCTACAAATATTTTTAGCAGTTTAGTTGTCCCTTTCATCTATATAGTGAAGCCAACAGATAACATGCCTATCCCAAAAATCACTGTTGTCAACTGTAAGTACACCCTCTTCCCACCAGCCCACGTGTAAACATGCGTAGCTGGGGGAAAAGCAGGCACCCATGGCCACCTTACGTAATTGATGGAAAATGTCATTATTAAAATAAAAAAAGTTATTTTCTGGACACAATTTGTTCACATATAAAAGCATTCTACTCTGTTCTTACAGTCTCTAGAGTCTTCTCCTGAGATAATATTCCACAGCTCCTAAGCCATCTTGATGATTGATGCTCATATAGAGCGATCTTACATCCAATTTAATCAACTGGTAATCTTGGATCCATGGATTGTCATATATTCTTTATGAGAAAGCACATGTGACCTGAATAAATGACGGTAAATTGTCACATGCTCCTACTGAAAAAAATGATGTGCATTCAAAAATACTATTTATGGACGAGATTATTGATGAAAATATGTGCATGGTGGGGGCATGAGTTACGATTAACTCAGTGCATGAGTTATAGTTCCTTGAGATAAATCTAACTGCTGATTTTTTATGGTTTTGTGTGTGCAAATTGTGACTGACTGTAACATCACTATAACCTTTGTTTTTTTCAGTGAATCATATATGTGTGTGTTTTGAAAATGAATATATATATATATATATATATATACTACATACTGACAGTTGCCAAGAAGTAGTCATTAGTCAGTCAGGGCCTAGTTCACATAGGAAGAGCATTTTTTTCATTTGCCAATAATATTGGCACAGTTTGGTGAATCTTCACAAATTTTTCAAAACACACACATATATAATTCACTGAAAAAAACAAAGGTTATAGTAACGTTACAGTCAGGTTCACAATTTACACACACAAAACCCCCAAAAATCAGCAGTTGGAGTTATCTCAAGGAGCTATAACTCATGCACTGAGTTAATCGTAACTCATGCCCCCGCCATGCAAAGTTTGCAAATCAATAATATAGTCCAGAAATAGCATTTTATATACTAGTTGCCAAGAGGTAGTCATTAGTCATAGTTAGGGCTTAGTTTCTGTAGGAAGAGCGGTCTGCCTGTAGGTAGTTATAATGAGGACCTAGTTTCAATAGAAAAAGCGTTTATTGATTTGCCAATATCTGTGGCTTCGTTTGCAGAATCTTGTAAATGTTTGAAAACTATTGGGGTTTTAAGGTCTGCTGCTGTGTTCAAAGTTTCGGGGTGAATCATCAAGCGTGGGCCGGGGAAAAGGGGGGTCCCAAAAAAATGTTTTCTCCATGTTAATTTTCATAGGAAACTTTAGACATGGCTACAGCCCGAACTGCTGAACAGCGTTACACCAAATTTGGCAAGAAAGTAGCTCTTGGTTCAGAAAGCACTATTTTTGTTAAATTGTGTAAATCTGTTCAGTAGTTCAGTAGAAATTTAAACATTTCTCTGATATCCAAGCAAGGACGCTGAGGATCCACTGACAGCCATCTGGTGACTCGGTTGAAATGAGTCAGAGGAAAAAAGGTAAAAAAACTTTAAAAAACAAGAAAAGTGGGTAGGGTAGAAGTACCATGACCCCCTCCGCCTGCTCAGCGACTGGGCCAAAAAAAGCATTTTTTTTTTTTGCCAGGATTCATGTTTCATTTACTTTAAGCCCCTGGGTGGGCGAGGTCCCAGGGCCACTTAGAAAATGAGGTGCAGGGGCCTGCGCAGGCCCCCCGCAGCTCCGGGGACTGCCACCTCCCTGTGAAATATTCATTGAACATAGGTGTCAACAAGCCACCTCAGCTGCCCCGGGGATCGTCACATCCCTGAGGCTATGTATGTTAATTATACGGGGGCCACACTGCCCCCACAGCCCCGGGGACTGCCATCTCCCTGGGGCTATTTAGATAATTATGCATGGGGGACTCCTGCTTCCGCACGCAGCCCATGGACCCCACCTCCCCAGGGCTAAATTCAAAATAATGTGAAAAGGGAGGTCAAGCCCCCCACACAGCCCTGAAGGAACACCAGCTCCCCAGGGCTACTTCCAAAATTGGAGGGGGCTAGAGCCGTAAATGGCACTGGGGACTGCCACACCCCAGGACCGGCTGCAGCACCGCTCCCGCCATTCCATAGCAAACCGTGTGCTTGCTTTGAACAAGTAAGAGCACTTTGCCCTCGCTTGTTCAAAGTGAGTACACTTTGTTTTTTAGCTCCAGCGAGCTGGATGTCAGCAGCTCCCTGGGGGTAGAAAGCCATGCTGGCTCACGCAGGCTAGGGCCGGGGGCCCTTTAGGCTCCCCCCTCAGTCCCCAAACAGCTGGCCATGCCTCGGGGTATGGGGATGCCAGGGCTGCAAATGGCCCGGGAGGTGGGCCGCTCATCCCCCCTCCCTTTTTTTAAATTTATTTTAAATGGTCGGGCCCAGGTGATAGGCTCCCTGGGGTAGAAATCAACCTGGGAGGGGAGCTACGCAGCCCCCTCCTTAAAATAAATACATAATTAAATTGCCTGGCTCTGGAGGATGGGGTCCCCATGGCCAACTTTGGCCTGGGGAGAAGGGCTGCAGGGCCCCCTCTGCTTCTGTACCGGCAACAAAAAAAGAAAGGAAGAGTCCCAGGGGATGGGGTCTCTGGGGTCAAAATCAGCCTCAGGCAGGGGGCCACGTGGCCCCTCTCATTTTTTTAATGCTTCAGGCCCTGGGGATGGAGTCCTTGGGGCCCAAAAAGGATCAAGGGAAGGGAGGCCACACAGCGCCTCTTCCTAAAATTGAAAAAAAAGAAGCCACCAACTTGTCGGAGGCCCCGACCGCTCTCTGCACTACTCTGCAAACATGCCTCCTGGCTTACTCTTGGTTGGGGGATGAAGTCCTTTTCGCTGCTGAGGGTCCTTCGGGGCAAACTAGCCCACCTGTTACCTCAAGTAAGCCCCACACAGTGGGATTCCTGAGAATTGGTCTCTCTTGTTACCTCCAGTAAGTCCTACACAGTGGGGTCTTCGGAGGCCATGGCCCCTTTCTCTACCACTCTGCAAATGCGCCTCCTGGTGCACTACTGGTTGGGAGATGAAGTCCCCTTTACTTCAGAGGGACCTTGGGGGCCAAGAGGCCCTCCTAGTACCTCCTGTAGGTCCTATGCAGCGGAATTCCTGATAGCTGATTGGAGGCCCATCCCCTTTTCTCCATCACTCTGCAAATGTGACTGCTAGTTAAAAAACCTCAGAAATTCACTGAAAAAAACAAATGTTTAAGGGACGTTATAGTTAGGAATTAGCATTTAAAAAACCTTAGAAATTCACGGCAAAAACACAGATTACAGGAACGTTATAGTTAGGCTGACATTTAACTTGTACAAAACCTGTGAAATTAAGCCGTTATACTTGCGCCCCCGCATTGTACTGCTGATGACATCACAAAATACATTACTCATGATGACATGGTCAGTGATATCACTGGTGGTATGTGTATAACTGTATAGGTGAGTAAGTAGTAGTGGACTGACTCTTTGGGTGAGTGACTAGGAGTGTGAGTAGCTCTATGGGTGACAGCCGGTATGAGAGTGTCAGTATGGGTGAATGAGTGGATATATCAGTGTATGAGTGGTTGTATGGGTGAGTGAGTGGATGTGTGTGTAGGCCTATGAATCAGTGAGTGGGTATATATGTACTGGTATTGGTGTGTCAATGGTTTCGATAATGGTAGTCTGAATTCTGGAGTGGGTGTATGAAAGATCATATTGGGGTATGCGTAGATGCATCAGAGATTATGTGGATAATGTCATCAGTGATATCATCGGTGATGTAATTTGAGATGTCATCAGTGGTGTCATCAGTGATGTCACTGACCATGTCATGAGTTATGTAATATGTGACGTCATCAGCAGTGCCTTGCGGGTGCGTGAGTTATATATACTGAATGAAGTTCACAGGTTTTGTACAAGTGAAATGTCAGTTTAACAATATCGTTCCTGTAACCTGTGTTTTTTTTCAGTGAATTAAGTTTTTTTAAATGCTAATGCCTAACTACAATGTCCCTGAAACCTGTGGTTTTTTTCAGTAAATGTATATATTAGGCCTGGGCGGTAAATTTCGTTCCGCTCGCGGAGAGTGCGAAAATGTCAAAACGTTCGCAATCTGCGACGATACGGAAGTATTTTTCTTGTTCGCGCTTTAAAAATGCAATCGCGCGAGCGCGGTCGCGACTTACAGGACCCTGCATTCGCTGACGAGTTTTCCTATACGTTCGCGCGCACCACGAGATTTTGGATTGTTGGTAGCTGGTTGCGCTATCCCACGAGAGTTTGCGATTGCGAACACGTCATTTCGATCGCGAACAGGAAATAAGCATCGCGAGCAAGATGGCCACGCACATTAGCGACCACATGGGCAAGTTGGCAATATATTTCCCTGCGAGCATACAAAAACACATCGCGAACGAGCAGGAAAAGCAATCTCCGCATCTTCGCGAAAGTTCCGCATGCTTGCAGAGATTTTGCGCAATTTCGCGAAAGTCAATTTCACAAATTCCACCCACCCCTAGTATATATATATATATATATATGAATCAACAAAGTGCCCAGAAGCTTAAGGGAGCACTCAACAGCTCGTCCACCATCCGGTGCTCGTCGTCAACCTGCCTGCAGGAAACCATTAATTTATATTTGCCTGACGCGTTTCAGGGTAGATAACCCCTTTTTCAAAGGCTGCTTGCTTCAAACAATGGCGCTGATATACTCTCTCGTTTACAGATGCTCTTTTATTGGTTGCTGGCCCCCATGTGTCATCTTGAGCCTTGCTGAGTGCAGTAGCATATCCGGTGCATTCTGGGATGACATCATCCAGTGAATGTGTGTTTTTCTGAAAATTACATATGTTTTATATATGTATATCTCAAGGTCGATGGAAGAATAAATGGGTATATAAGTGTCTTAATGGATGATTTGTTTTTTGAAAAATTGATTGTATAACTGACTGAAGAATCGCAAATTGAGATTCCTTAAATGCAATGCATTAAAGTACAAAAACCAGCGATTTCGCTAATAGGGGGAGCAAATTACCATGAAGTTGAACTTCATGGTAATTTGCAAAAACTTTGAAAAATGCACTAAAATGCATTTTTCAAATTTCCATTTTACACACACACATGCCCTTGGGGAATGTGTGTGTGCAAGATGTAATCATATGCAGATTTCAGGGGTGCAACAGGGTGTCCATTTGACACCCTGGCACCCTTGAAATAGTATTCTGAATTTGCGAGTCTCTAATTGAGAATAGCAAATTGAGAATGTCTTCCTATTCATTCCTATGGGCCTCTAGGCCCATAGGAATAATGGGGAGGTATTCCTTGATTGCGACTCGCAATGTGCGAGTCGCAATTAAGGAATGTTTAGAAATCGCTATTTTTTAAGCAATTTCTACATGCATAGCCTTCTGCTATTCCTTATTAACGAATCCTTATTTTTCGCTAATAAGGAATCGCAAATGGCATTGTTGATGCATGTGCCAGTAAGTATGTGTAACTTTCTGTAAAAGTAAGTGTGGTGGTGTGTGTATAACTGTATATGCAAGTAAATGGATGTTTTATTCTTTATTAGCATGAGTGACTATGTGTGTGAGTAACTCTATGGATGAGTGGCGTGTAACAGGATGTATAGGTGTATGAGTACATATGATGAGTGAGTACATGTAGGAGTGACTGTATAGGACTGTTGGTGAATGAGTGTATGTGTATGTGGATCTTAGAATTACTGAATAGGTTGTTGTAACTGGTATTGGTATGTCCATTGTTTTGAAAATTGTAGTTTCTATTTTTGAATGTGTGTATCAAAGGTTATATTAGGGGGAGAGGAGGTCTGCCACTCTATCACAAGGATGATGTCATCAGTGATGTCATTTAAGATGTCATCTGTGATGTCATGAGTGATGTCACTGACCATGTCA
This sequence comes from Triturus cristatus, assembly GCF_964204655.1. Taxonomy (NCBI): domain Eukaryota; kingdom Metazoa; phylum Chordata; class Amphibia; order Caudata; family Salamandridae; genus Triturus; species Triturus cristatus. The sequence continues at coordinate 1,131,546,823 of NC_140583.1, forward strand.
TGAGTGATGTAATATGTGACGTCATCAGCAGTGCATTGCAGGCGCGCGAGTTATAGTAAGCTGAACTAACTATAACAGGGGAATTTCAATGGTTTTGTACGAGGGAAAAGTCCAGCTACCTATAACGCCCCTGAAAACTGTTTTTTCAGTGAATTTCAAAGGTTTTTTAAATGCTAAATTCTTACTATGCCTACAGAGATAGGACATGTGAAGAAAGAAGAAAAAACGCATAGAAAGAAAAAAAAGAAATGCAGAAAGAAGCAACAGAAGTCCTCAAAGACGAAGAAAAGTGCAGGAAGAAGGATAACGTGCAGAAAGAACAAACAGAAGAGCAGAAAGAAGCCTTGTTACAAAATCATCCTGTACCCTCAACTTTTTCAGACGGATACTGGTGGTAAGTGAGTCTGACTAAGCAGTCCTAGAGCCAGTGCGATGTTAAAAGACACACAGAATACAGTGAAAACACCTACATACACTAGAGAACACTATGCATTGGGGGTCCCCCTGTGATTAGCATGACCTCCTCTGTAAGCCCCTAGTATATAATAGGGCAGGGGATTAAAACTACCTTTTAAAACGGGCCACAGGGCGTGTTTGCACACGTCACCTCAGGCCCCGTCCCCTCCCTTCCCCACTGTGTAAACACGCCCTGTGGCCGTTTTAAGTTGGGAGATTAAGTCCCCTTGAATCCTGAGGGACCCTATGGTCCAACTAGACCACTAGGTACCTCCAGTAAGCACCACAGAGCTGTGTTGCAGAGTGATGCAAAAAGGGGCACGGCCTAGACCACCTCTCTGCAACGCAGCGCCTTGGTGCTTACTGGAAGCACCTGGTGGGCTAGTTGGCCCCCAGGGTCCCTCAAGATTGAAGGGGAATTATTTCCCCAACTTAAAACGCGCCACAGGGCGTGTTTGCACACGTTAACTCAGGCCCCCTCCCCTCCCTTCACCACTGTGTAAACACACCCTGTGGCCGTTTTAAGTTGGGAGATTAAGTTCATTTGAATCCTGAGGGTCCATAGGGTCCAACTAGCGCACTAGGTACCTCCAGTAAGCGCCACAGAGCTGCGTGGCAGAGAGGTGTAAAAAGTGGCACGGCCTGGACCACCTCTCTGCAACGCAGCTCAGTGGCGCTTACTGGAAGAACCTGGTGGGCTAGTTAGCCCCCAGGGGCCCTCAGGATTTTAGAGGAATTATTTCCCCAACTTAAAACGTGCCATAGGGCGTGTATGCACACGTCACCTCAGGCCCCGTCCCCTCCCTTCCTCACTGTGTACACACGCCCTGTGGCCGTTCTAAATTGAGAGATTAAGTCCCCTTGAATCCTAAGGGTCCCTAGGGTCAAACTAGCCCACTAGGTACCTCCAGTAAGCGCCACAGAGCTGCGTTGCATAGAGGTGTAAAAAGGGGCGTGGCCTCAGAACACCTGTCTGCAACGCAGCTTCCTGGCGCATTCTGGAGATACCTGTTGGGCTACTTGGCCCTCAGGGACCGTCAGTATTGAAGGGGAATTAATTCCCCAACTTACAACTTGCCATGGGGCGCGTTTGCAGAGTGCTGCAAGGAGGGGGCGTGGCCTCCGGCGCTATGCCGGTCTTTTATTTATTTTATTTTTTAAGAAGGAGGGCTGTGTGGCCCTCCTTCTTTTTCTAATTTATTGGCCCTGGGGACCCCATCCCCCAGGGCCTGCACCCTAATTTTTTTTGTTGAAAAAAAATAATTTGGAAGGGGGCCGCGTGGCCCCGCTCCCAAGGCCATAATCGGCCCCGGGGTCCCCAACCCCCGGGTCATGGCCTTTTTTTCCCTTAATTCTTTAGGAGGGGGGCTACGTTGCCCCCCTCCTCAGGCCACTTATGGCCCCGGGGACCCCATCACCCGGGGCCGGCCTTTGTTTTTTATTAATATTTTTTTTAAATATATTTATAGAAACACCTAGGACATGCTGGACAAACCGTATGTACCTATCACCATGACGATTTGCATGATATTCATTAAAAGGCGACTATGCATACAATGAATCCACGTGGAATGTATTTACACCGCTAGTGAAGCTCTGACGTGTCTGACGCCCTACCGTGCCTAATCCCGGTTCCCCCGCCGGTGGGTACTCTCCAAGTAGATACCCTTGTTGTTTATTTATACAAACATGGGTAGCTATTGACGGGCACATTTAATACACACGCACACCAAGCCATTCAAAGGGGATTCGACAAAAATTCGACCAAACTATGCAAGAAACCCCCCTCACGGTTAATAAAACACACATCCACCGCCGGATGTTTAATACTTTTTATTTTACTCTCGGGAAAGGAGACGAACCTCAATTGAGAGTCATAGCGTGCTCCTGGCTGAGCCCAATGCTGTGTTACACCCACCAGTGCCCGCCGAGTGCCACACACCTCTGTGTTGTATTCCACCAGCTAGCGCATATACTATGACACTCTCTAGCCCATGTGCACTGTAACACCACCCCGTGAATATGTCATGCCACACTTGCCTTCGTACAGGTTATATTGTTCCATCTAACGTGCCTTCCTCGATGCCTATGTTATAACGCACAGCGCTATGCAATACATATTACAATCTGGGATCCATATCTTTGTCACAGTGCATATGCAACGTTACACTTCCCAGCACATCTTTTAAATTACAACTTTAGAGACTAGTTAGGTTATACAACACTGCCCTGTGCATATTACACTCCAAGGAGCATATCGCATAACACGCGCTAGTACCTGTGCTATCTCACGCTCTCCAATGAATCTGTCATTGCGCACAATGTATTGCATATCATATTTCACGCCCCGGTTCATCTTATATCACACTTTTTGGTGCATAGTTTATATCATATACTATATTTCATTTTCAATCGTGCTCTCAGGACTATGGTCTATATAACACTGCGTCCATCTAACCTTTTCACGGGCATTACATTTTGCGATGGGGTGGAGGGTCAGGGGGTGTTTCTGCCAAGTGAGCCCGGAGTCACAGTCACAAACGTCCTCTTCTTCCTGAATAAAAGTGAGATTATGCTGCATACTTGTTCATATTTTAAGTAGTTCGCACAGACACACATTTTAAAAACAATAAAGTTCCTAATACCCACCTTCTCTGAACAGTTAGCTTGCTGCCCCATCCACTTCCTCCCTATCCTCTGTTGTCTGAATCCATGGACTAGCCTCCTCCCTCCTGCCATGCTTGGTCTGATGTGCTGCCACTGCCCTCCATTTAACATGATGTAGCAGTCCACTCTTCCTGCCCTCCATTGCCCAATTCTATGGCCCATCATTGACCTCCTGCTTAGCCTCTGTGCTTAGCTTGCTGTTCCTATTCTCCTTCCCCCTGCCCTCCGATGTCTTTGTGCATGCCCCTGCTCCATCCTTTTTGCCAACCATGTTCCATGGACCTGCCACTCCTATCTAGTCTGAGTGTTCTGTTGAGCTGCCACTCCCCTCCCACCTGCCTAGTATTGTTAGATGACTGTAAACTGTCCCTGCCACCTCCACCCTGCCTGTCCACATGCCATGCCCCTATCCACTTCCTCCTGTCCTCCATGGTCCATTTTACTGCCACACCCTTCTGCCCTCCCTGGTCTGTTGTGCTGCAACTGCTCCTCCTGCCTGCCCCACGTGGTCTGTTGTGAGGCCCCTTCCCCTGAACTCTCTTGTCTGTGCCCAGATCCTGACCCTCCCTTCTATCCTCCATGGTCCTTTGCGCATGCCCCTGCACCCTCCTTCTTCCCCATCATAGCCATTGTGCTGCCACTAACCCTCCCGCTTCCCATGCATGGTCTTCTGTGCTGCCATGGCCCCTCCCACCTTCCCTGTTTGGTCAGCTAGCTGCCCCTGACCCCCTACCACATTCCCTCCATGGTCTGCGTGTATGCCATCATAGTCTCACTGTTGCTCTCCATGGTGTGTCTTGTTCTAGTGCCCATCCTGCCTGACCTCCATGGTCATCTTGCTGCTCCCACCCTGCCCCCTTGCTCCCAGCCCTCTGTTTCCATGTGCAGACCCCTATTCCCTCCCTCCTGGCTTGTCTGTTCCATTTTAATGCCCCTGATCCGTCCCTCCTGCCCTTTATGGACTGTTATGCTACAGCTTTCTCTCCTGTCTGTCCATTATGGTCAGCTAACTACCATTGCCTATTTCCCCTCTGTTCTCTTTTGTCCATGTGCATGGTCCTGTCCCCTCCCTATTGCCTTCTATGGATTGTTGTGCTGCACTCCCGTCTCGCATGCCCTGTGTGGTGTATTGTGCTGCTGCAAACCCTGATGCCTGCCCTGTAGGGTCAGTTTGGTGCACCTCTCCATGTCCCTCTTGTCCTCTGTTATCCGAGTCCATATCCCTACCCCAATTCCTCCTGCCTACCATGATCCAATGTACCATACTTGCGAACATTTTGAACTTGGTAAGAGGGAGATTTTGAAAAAAAACTGGGGTATTGATTTTCCCCTTTGAGTTACATTGAAAAAGAGGAGATTGTAGACAGGAGACAGATCAAATATAGCCCATTTGAGCTTAAAAACATTGGACGTTTCCTGGCTAAAACGGGTCTGTTGGCATGTATGGTTGTACTACCAATGCCTCTTCCTTCTGCCCACAATGGTCTATAATATTGCCACTGCCTCTCTTGCCAGTCCTGTATTGTTGGTTTGTTGCCCATGCCCCCCTTTCCACTGCCCTCCATAGTCTGTTGTGCTGCCACTGCCCTTCCTGCCTGCCCAGTGTGGTCAAATTGTTGCCTCTGCACTCTCCTACCTGCCTTCAATTTTCAGAGTCCGTGCCCCTGGCCTCTGCCTCTCAACAGTATCCCAACGAACAGTGTGGAACGCCTAACGTCATCTTGATGTAATCAAAACTGTAATACCTAGAGTATTTCCTTTAGAAATTACATATATGAGAGGGTCTTATTTGCATCAGAATTATGGTTAGTGATCTAAAAAACTAAAATGAGGACATATTTCCTGAGTTTTCAACTTGTAAACTTGTAAACTTGTAAACTTGGGGATTTATAGAGCGCAGTTGTTGCCCGAAGGCGTCCAAGCGCTAGGATAACCGAGACCTACAGAGAGCAGGGAAGAAAAAAAAGAAGGGACAGTGGTTTAGCAGGCAGATATGAAAAGGTGGGTCTTCAGTTTCAAATAGCGACAAAGAACTTTTAAATTATTTGTAATCTTTATTTTTTTTATCCAGTTGACCACTTAATTAAATGTTGCACTTAGGGGAGAGGATGTGGTGTTACTTCCAGAGCTGCAGACTTTGTAACTGGGGAACCAGGTTGGAGTTTCTGCTTCAGCTCGACATTCTATGATTCTGGTCAAATCACTTAATCTCCCCATGTCTACAACCAAAATGAATTTGGTCTTGTGTGATGTAACCAATGCTCATGTAAAGCACTCCAATACCTGACAAGTCTGCACTATATAAAACTGCAAATACACAAAAAATAAGTGTTTTGCACACTTCTGTCATTGGGCTACATGTGGGCTACATCTGGGTGATATTTGTGCTGCATTTGGGCTCTTTTGTCTCTGGTGGCCATCTTGGGAGATTTATTTGTTATGAAGTTTCCTAATTTCCTCATTTACTGCAGTTTCCTCAGTAGGAAATGCTTTCAGTTTTTTACTTTGATTCCATCAAGAAGGTATTCAGATATGTCACACATTTGCCATAAATTCTGAATGTTAGCACTCTAGTTGCTCATTAGATCACTCTAGTAAAGCTACTGCTCACCACGGAAGTCTGCTGCTGTATGTATAGGTGTATGAGTGCATATTATAGTACTGTATTGATGAGTAACTGCATGTATAAGTGACTGGATGTGTGTGTAGACCTAGGAAATAGTGGGTGGTATGTAGTATCTGGCATTGTTGTGTGTATGGTTTCAAAAATAGTAGTCTGTATTTTAGAGTGCTTGTATCAAAGTTTATATTAGGGCATCAGTATGTGCATCAAATTATCACGTGATGTCATCAGTGATGTCATTTGAGATGCCATCAGTGATGTCACTGACCATGTCATGAGTGATGTAATATGTGTCGTCATCAGCAGTGCATTGCGGGCGCACGAGTTATAGTTAGCTCAACTAACTATAACGGGCAAATTTCTCTGGTTTTCTATGAGTTAAATATCCAACTAACTGTAACATCCCTGAAACCTATGGCTTTTTAGTGAATTTCAAAGGTTTTTTAAATGCTAATTCCTAACTATAACGTCTACGGTCGCCAGTAGGTAGTTATAGTTAGGACCACGTTTCCATAGGAAATCCACAACATTCTATTTTGAATAACTTTGGCGCCGGTCGATGAATCCTCGCGAATTTTTCAAAATAGGTGGGGCGCTACGCTCCGCTCCTTCCCTGAAAGTCTCGGGGGGATTCGTCAAGCGGGGGCTGAGATAAAAGGGGGTCCCAAAACGCATTTTTCCCATGCATTTTTCCATAGGACCTTTAGACACAGCTACAGCCCGAACGGCTGAACAGAATTACTAGAAATTTGGCAGAGAGGTAGTCCTCAGGTCAAGGAAGTGCCTTTTGTAGGTTTGGTGTAAATCTGTTCAGTAGATTCTGAGAAAATAGCCTTTAAATCAATATATATATCTGAGCCAGCTTACGGTGCGCTTACGGTACGCTTACCGTACGCGTACGGTGGCGTGCGCGAGCGCGATTCTGATTGGCTCTTAGATCTTAGTAAACATTCGGATCGGTCGAAACCAGGAAGCGGCGGCCGCCATTTCGTGTGTTTCACTCAGAAAAAAAAGAGTGATAACAAGGAAAGGGGGCAAGGAGGAGAGTTACAGACCCCCTAACATTTGTAAGGGGGTCAAAGAAGGACAGAAAAGTACAAAGAAAACATTTATTGATTTTAAAAAAAATCACGGGGTACGCGTACGGTAAGCGTACGCTAGAAAAAAAAAATAAAAAAAGAAATGAAAATCAGATTTAAGTGTTTAGATATTAGGGGGCTCTAAAAAGAGCCGTTGTGTTTATTAAGTGATTTTTTAGTGGTACTTACAAGTAAGTACCGATGCAGAGTCTAAGGTTCAAGAGGAAGACTCTGTTCCCTTCATCATTGAAGTGTACACCATCTCCTCTATAAATGTCTTGCATGTCATAACGCAAGTTGTTGTGGTAAATGGAACCCATACCATAGTCACGGAGGAAAGCAGAAACAGATTTGTTGACGTGCTTTCTTGCTTTGTCAATCTGCGGACAGAAATGATTGGACCAGTTCCATTTTTGCCTTTGGCATATGTTAGAAAACACAAAGGCAGTTTTAGGAAAAAGTGAAAACAGTTGTGCAAAGGTCTCCTTCATAAGCATTTCCAGACCTACCCCAGTCAAAGTGCCTAGGTCATTGCCACCACAGTGCACTATTATGAGGTCAGGGTGTTGGATGTGCATGAAGGATTTCACCAATGTCATCAATTGGTGCCACTTTAACCCTCTCTGACCAATCCATTTAATGTCTACATTTGGCAAAGCAAGGTCTCTCACCATATCTGTTTTCTCTGCATACTTTTCACTCCAGAAGACATAGCTGTGCCCAACAATCCACACTGTGAACATCTTCAAAGGAGAACTGGATGCACTCAGGAGGTGTCTTTCAGTAGAATGGCAATATGAAAAGAAAGGCAGTTTGGAAATGGAGGCATACATATTTTTTTCAAAAAAAAAGAACTGATTGGCTGTTTCATACCATTCTAGAATAAAAACTAGGCTGTATGTGTAAATTAATAGAAGCATGTTTTGTATTGGTACAGAAAAATGTGTTACCAAAGAACAGTACTATGGATTTGCTGTTAGGTTTGAAAAGTCAAGCACTCTTGCTCTGTGGAATTGAAACATTGTTTGGCGAACTTCTGACCTGACTCCACACAGCAGTGTTCCATGAGCTGTTGCTATGGTAGCAGGCAGAAGTCAAGTTGGGGGAAGGGTACTAGGCAGAAGTCAAGTTGGGGGAAGGGTACTTTTGGAAAAGGGTTGTTTTTCAACCAATAGAAATGTGTGATTACATTTGAAAAAAAGGGGCAAGCACTGAGATTTGAAACTAACATGTATATGTGTGGAAAAAGAGAGGGAAAGTTTGCCATTATCTGGTTCTGCTGAGAGGAGAGAGGTGTAGAGAACAGAGATCCTGGCTCTGATAATCTGCTGTTTGAGTGCCACATTTCTTTCACAACTAACTAATTTTAAAGGTGAGTTTAGAGTTTGAGAGGGGATGTATATGGTAAATTAAGAAATGTATAATAGAAATGCAATTCTTTTTGTTGAAGTTGTGTTTATTATTTTCTGTTTTGGGAGAAATTTAAATGTGAGGAACATGTAAAATAATATGGACTATGTTTTCACAATAAATTAAGGTGTACTGGTATAATAAAAGAATAGTTTAAGGGTTTGAGGTTGGACTCAGTAATGCAAATACATTCAGCATCACTAAGGCTGGTTGCCCTTGCTGGAGTGTAGGCAGACACCCAAGTTACAAATGATGCTGGTCTGAAAAAGCAGTTTGGACATGTGCTTTGTAAAAAATCTGAAAAGTGGATTCATAATGTGTCAGTCTGTAAAAGTGTTTATCACTTGCCAAAAAAAAGAGCAGTAAGTGTGCTTTCAAATTGGCAAAGAAATTTCGTTTTGTGACTAATGTGAAAACATGACTTTGTGTGCAAATAGGAATTACAGGCAGAGATTTATTGCGTATTGCTCTGGTGATTTCACAGTTGCATTATATGGAAAGGGGGAGACATTTTTTGGTGCAGAAGCAGACTCTTAGCACACAGGTAGCTGCTTACCATGTGGAATCATGCACAGTATTCACAAGCGAGTGGGGTTTGAGGTTTCAGTCAGTAATGCAAATACATTCAGCATCACTAAGGCTGGTTGCCCTTGCTGGAGTGTAGGCAGACACCCAGGTTACAAATGATGCTGGTCTGAAAAAGCAGTTTGGACATGTGCTTTGTAAAAAATCTGAAAAGTCGATTCATAATGTGTCAGTCTGTAAAAGTGTTTATCACTTGCCAAAAAAAAGAGCAGTAAGTGTGCTTTCAAATTGGCAAAGAAATTTCGTTTTGTGACTAATGTGAAAACATGACTCTGTGTGCAAATAGGAATTACAGGCAGAGATTTATTGCGTATTGCTCTGGTGATTTCACAGTTGCATTAGATGGAAAGGGGGAGACTTTTTGGTGCAGAAGCAGACTCTTAGCACACAGGTAGCTGCTTACCATGTGGAATCATGCACAGTATTCACAAGCGAGTGGGGTTTGAGGTTTCAGTCAGTAATGCAAATACATTCAGCATCACTAAGGCTGGTTGCCCTTGCTGGAGTGTAGGCAGACACCCAGGTTACAAATGATGCTGGTCTGAAAAAGCAGTTTGGACATGTGCTTTGTAAAAAATCTGAAAAGTGGATTCATAATGTGTCAGTCTGTAAAAGTGTTTTTACCATGTGCAATCATGCACAGTATTCACAAGCGAGTGGGGTTTGAGGTTTCAGTCAGTAATGCAAATACATTCAGCATCACTAAGGCTGGTTGCCCTTGCTGGAGGGTAGGTAGACACCCAGGTTACAAATGATGCTGGTCTGAAAAAGCAGTTTGGACATGTGCTTTGTAAAAAATCTGAAAAGTGGATTCATAATGTGTCAGTCTGTAAAAGTGTTTATCACTTGCCAAAAAAAAGAGCAGTAAGTGTGCTTTCAAATTGGCAAAGAAATTTCGTTTTGTGACTAATGTGAAAACATGACTCTGTGTGCAAATAGGAATTACAGGCAGAGATTTATTGCGTATTGCTCTGGTGATTTCACAGTTGCATTAGATGGAAAGGGGGAGACATTTTTTGGTGCAGAAGCAGACTCTTAGCACACAGGTAGCTGCTTACCATGTGGAATCATGCACAGTATTCATAAGCGAGTGGGGTTTGAGGTTTCAGTCAGTAATGCAAATACATTCAGCATCACTAAGGCTGGTTGCCCTTGCTGGAGTGTAGGCAGACACCCAGGTTACAAATGATGCTGGTCTGAAAAAGCAGTTTGGACATGTGCTTTGTAAAAAATCTGAAAAGTGGATTCATAATGTGTCAGTCTGTAAAAGTGTTTATCACTTGCCAAAAAAAAGAGCAGTAAGTGTGCTTTCAAATTGGCAAAGAAATTTCGTTTTGTGACTAATGTGAAAACATGACTCTGTGTGCAAATAGGAATTACAGGCAGAGATTTATTGCGTATTTCTCTGGTGATTTCACAGTTGCATTAGATGGAAAGGGGGAGATATTTTTTGGTGCAGAAGCAGACTCTTAGCACACAGGCAGCTGCTTACCATGTGGAATCATGCACAGTATTCACAAGTGAGTGGGGTTTGAGGTTTCAGTCAGTAATGCAAATACATTCAGCATCACTAAGGCTGGTTGCCCTTGCTGGAGTGTAGGCAGACACCCAGGTTACAAATGATGCTGGTCTGAAAAAGCAGTTTGGACATGTGCTTTGTAAAAAATCTGAAAAGTGGATTCATAATGTGTCAGTCTGTAAAAGTGTTTATCACTTGCCAAAAAAAAGAGCAGTAAGTGTGCTTTCAAATTGGCAAAGAAATTTCGTTTTGTGACTAATGTGAAAACATGACTCTGTGTGCAAATAGGAATTACAGGCAGAGATTTATTGCGTATTGCTCTGGTGATTTCACAGTTGCATTAGAAGGAAAGGGGGAGCCTTTTTTTGGTGCAGAAGCAGACTCTTAGCACACAGGTAGCTGCTTACCATGTGGAATCATGCACAGTATTCACAAGCGAGTCGGGTTTGAGGTTTCAGTCAGTAATGCAAATACATTCAGCATCACTAAGGCTGGTTGCCCTTGCTGGAGTGTAGGCAGACACCCAGGTTACAAATGATGCTGGTTTGAAAAAGCAGTTTGGACATGTGCTTTGTAAAAAATCTGAAAAGTGGATTCATAATGTGTCAGTCTGTAAAAGTGTTTATTACTTGCCAAAAAAAAGAGCAGTAAGTGTGCTTTCAAATTGGCAAAGAAATTTCGTTTTGAGACTAATTTGAAAACATGACTCTGTGTGCAAATAGGAATTACAGGCAGAGATTTATTGCGTATTGCTCTGGTGATTTCACAGTTGCATTAGAAGGAAAGGGGGAGCCTTTTTTTGGTGAAGAAGCTGACTCTTAGCACACAGGTAGCTGCTTACTATGTGGAATCATGCACAGTATTCACAAGCAAGTGGGGTTTGAGGTTTCAGTCAGTAATGCAAATACATTCAGCATCACTAAGGCTGGTTGCCCTTGCTGCAATGTAGGCAGACACCCAGGTTACAAATGATGCTGGTCTGAAAAAGCAGTTTGGACATGTGCTTTGTAAAAAATCTGAAAAGTGGATTCATAATGTGTCAGTCTGTAAAAGTGTTTATTACTTGCCAAAAAAAAGAGCAGTAAGTGTGCTTTCAAATTGGCAAAGAAATTTCGTTTTGTGACTAATGTGAAAACATGACTCTGTGTCCAAATAGGAATTACAGGCAGAGATTTATTGCGTATTGCTCTGGTGATTTCACAGTTGCATTGAATGGAAAGGGGGAGCCTTTTTTTGGTGCAGAAGCTGACTCTTAGCACACAGGTAGCTGCTTACCATGTGGAATCATGCACAGTATTCACAAGCGAGTGGGGTTTGAGGTTTCAGTCAGTAATGCAAATACATTCAGCATCACTAAGGCTGGTTGCCCTTGCTGGAGTGTAGGCAGACACCCAGGTTACAAATGATGCTGGTCTGAAAAAGCAGTTTGGACATGTGCTTTGTAAAAAATCTGAAAAGTGGATTCATAATGTGTCAGTCTGTAAAAGTGTTTATCACTTGCCAAAAAAAAGAGCAGTAAGTGTGCTTTCAAATTGGCAAAGAAAGTTCGTTTTGTGACTAATGTGAAAACATGACTCTGTGTGCAAATAGGAATTACAGGCAGAGATTTATTGCGTATTGCTCTGGAGATTTCACAGTTGCATTAGATGGAAAGGGGGAGCCATTTTTTGGTGCAGAAGCAGACTCTTAGCACACAGGTAGCTGCTTACCATGTGGAATCATGCACAGTATTCACAAGCGAGTGGGGTTTGAGGTTTCAGTCAGTAATGCAAATACATTCAGCATCACTAAGGCTGGTTGCCCTTGCTGGAGTGTAGGCAGACACCCAGGTTACAAATGATGCTGGTCTGAAAAAGCAGTTTGGACATGTGCTTTGTAAAAAATCTGAAAAGTGGATTCATAATGTGTCAGTCTGTAAAAGTGTTTATCACTTGCCAAAAAAAAGAGCAGTAAGTGTGCTTTCAAATTGGCAAAGAAATTTCGTTTTGTGACTAATGTGAAAACAAATGTAGTAATATATTTAAATAAAATAAAGGAATTTTTTTTTAGTTTTTTTCAGGTATTGCTGAAGAGCAGTGAACAAAATTTAAGATGCCTACAAAATCCAGAGTAAAAGAAGAGCAGAAAAAAACCCTATATTTGGAGACAACTGGAGGACCTAAGTTAGTTGAAGATGCTCATGTTGGGAAGAAGAAAAAATCTTCTGGTAAGCAAAAAAAAGATTTTCTAAGGAACATATTCAAAAAAAGGAAAAATGTACAAAATGTCTGTACTGGAAAGAATGATTTGAATCGAAAAGGACAGGAAAAAATTGAGAATTTAGTTAATGCAAATATACCTTCTGCAACTAAAAAGATAAACTTAAACAGAAAAACAGCTTTTAAAGAGATACGTAGAAAAATGTTTCAGAGGAGAGTTATGTCCAATTTGATAAAGGATGTGAAGAAATATAAGCAAAAGGCAAAGTTTTTTAAGAGAAAAAAAGAAATTGAAGCCATTGCAGCTAAGGCATTAGAATTAAAAAGGAAACTATTCATTTTAATTTTGAATAGGATGCGTACATTAGACAATATGGTTAATGTACTGAAATCACATAGCAAAAGGAAAAGAGTAGTGAACAGAACAAACTTTTGTAAAGTGTTTTTAGGAAAATGGATGCATAGTTCAAGTAGTGAACCTTTTTTTAATGAAGAGAGTTATTTTCAAAGTAATAGTTTGCTGCATGCAGTTGACACCAGTGGTCGTGCTTATGAAGTGAAAAATGGTTGCATAATGGAGAAGGAGATAATGGTTCCAAGAGATGAGGTACAAGTGATGGCGGATGAGGCTATGGGGAGACGTCCTAAAGCCCCAGTGTACACTTGGAATTGTAGTAGTATTTGCACTGTGCGTCAGGAATCTATTGATAAATTTTGTGAGTTTCTAAGAGAATATAGCAAAAAAAGTGTGAAACAGAAGATTATGGTGCTTCAAAGTCTGGATCCATGCAGAGTGAGAGAGAATACTGGTTTGCAGGGTCATTCTCTGGCTTGTCTATCTAGAAAAGTGTGTAATAGTGTTTTCCATCATTTTAGGATGCTGGCTGTTCATCATACTGAAATGAGAAAGTTTGTGAGACGGTTGTATTTTGCTAAAAGTCCAGCAATAAAGTTAGATGAATTGAATAGGGCTCTGTTCCGTGGAACGGTATCAGATGTAGCGAAGGTTGTTGATGAAATTCAGTTTTGTTACTTTGGTCCTGGACAAAACAGTGCAGAAAAGGACACAGTAAATGAGGAAGAAGTGGAAGAGAATGTAGAACCCTCTGTAAGTAAGACATTTAATGATCACATAACAAAATTTGCAATAATCTCTAATGAAAGACCAAATATAACTTGTATTTGTTGCCGCAGAACTCATTATAGAAAACAAACCAGGTATGTTGATCTCTACAGAAAGAGTGAAAATGAAGATAATTGTAAGTGGAAGGATTTCTTGAAAATTGTTTTGAATTGGGTGAAGTTCAGCGTATTTGTAAATACTGTTACAACAAGTTAGAGGAAAATAGAATGCCGACCAGAGCTGTACATAATAATTTAGAATTGGATGCTATTCCTGCTGAACTTTCTGAATTAAATACATATGAGTCTATACTCATTCAATGTGTTCATCCGTTCCAGACCATAGTACGTATGGAGCCCAAAACTGGTAAATTACCTCCTTCAGATTTACTGAGAGGTTTAAAAGGTAGAGTGGTGTATTTGCCCTTGGATTTGAAAAAAAAATATGGAAACTATTGATAAGGATACTTTCGAAACTGAACCATTAATTATTCTGGTTAATGGTGTACCTACAAAGAATAAGAAGATTTGGCAGGAGCTGGTAGATGTACGGAAAGTACAAAGAGCAAATTTGTATTTGAAAAGGAATAACAAATGGTATGAATCAATTTATATAGAAGAAGAAGAAGAAGAAGATTTACAAGAAGACACAGAAACACCAACTGGACAAATTGAAAAAGTGGACAAGTCAAAGGAAGAAGAAATTTATGAACATTTTAGCATACATCCTCTTCATTCAAAAGAAGTTATGGGAGACAATATTGATCTATTTCAGATGAAGAAAGCAAAAGGAACTCCCGTGAGTGTATGGGAGGAGAGCTTGGAAGCTCGATGTTTTCCCCAGCTGTTTCCTAAAGGAAAAGGAGGACGATACGATGAACGTCCGGAACAGATTCCAGCTTCTGAGTATCGGACTACAAGACTATATGCTGAAGATCCCAGATTTCGACAAAGTATTCCTTATTTGTTCCATCTTTTATTTGAAAGCGACTTGTCTTATGCAGTAAATCACATTTTAAAAAGTGGAGTACATTTACAAAATGTGTCTGCTAAGGATTTTATGGAGAAAGTGCAGCACCGAGATGATCATTTGGAAACACAACTGATCAATTTGATGGCTTGGCAGCGTGGGACAAATGAATATTGGTACCGACGCCATGGTGAATTAAAATGCATGTTACGGAATTTAGGAACACCAACATGGTTCCTTACCCTAAGCTGTGCTGAGTACGCTTGGGATGATTTACTGGATTTTCTACGAGAGGCAAATTCAAACATTAAAAACATCGAATACAAAACAGCAGGAGAACTGTGCTCATTGGATCCGGTTAATGTTTGCAGATATTTCAATCATAGATTTGAGGCTATGATGTCCTTCATCTGCAATAAAAAAAATCCACCTCTAGGAGAAGTAGTGGATTTCTTTTGGAGAAAAGAGTACCAGGCAAGAGGTGCTCCTCATATTCATATGCTGTTGTGGATCAAGTATGCCCCAAAGTTTGGAACAGATACTGATGAAGCAGTGTTATCTTACATTGAAGAATATGCAACATGTGATATACCAAAAAGCACAGAAGAGAAAAAGTTAAAGGAGCAAGTTTTACGTTTCCAAAGTCATCGGTGTGGAAAATACTGTCGACGGAAATACAAGAGCAAAGATAAATACTACACTAAATGTCGATTTGGATTTCCTAGACCTGTTCTTTCAAAAGGAAGAGTTAACAGTTTTATGTCAGCTGTGAGACATACTATCACAAGAAAATCACCTAAGAATACCTACAACCTTAAAAGAAAAGAAGAATCAAAAAATATAAATGACTACAAGCCAGTGATTTTATCCATGTGGAACGCTAACATGGATATACAGTATGTAGCTGACAATTCCATTGCTGTTGCTCGATATGTAACGTCTTACATTACGAAATCAGAAAAAACAGAATTGAAGGAAATGTGGGAAGAGATTTCTCATGAGAAAACTGTCAGTAAGAAGCTGTACAGTTTCAGTTTGAAGATGTTATCGCATCGAGAAATTGGATCCTACGAATGTTCAGATAGGTTATCTTCTGCAAGTCTCTACTCGAAATCAAGAAGAATAATTTGGGCAAGTTTAGGCCTTGCAGCAATGAGAAATCGGGTACTGAAATCTGTTGGAGAAATTGAATATTTGGCCGAGAATGACCCAGAAAGTACAGATATTTTGAAATCATACATGTTGGATACATATTACCCAAAGAGAAGTCATCATCTGGAGAACATGTGTCTCTATGAAGTGCTGCAGAACTACATTTATTCACGGAAAGCCGCAGAAGACATCAACAATGGAAAATATAAAGTTATTGGTGAGGAAGGATGTTTGGTGAAGCAAACAAAAGGAAGTTTGATAAATCACCGGAAGCTGAGTTGCGACACTACTGACAAAAAGGAATTTTACTACTTGGCTCTTTTACAGCTGTTTAAACCATGGCGTACAGAGGATGAACTACTGGGAGAATTTCAAAGCTATGAAGATTCATTTAATGCTTGCAAAGACAGCATACAATGCAGAACATTCACAACTTATCTGCAAATGTTAAATGAAGAAATTGAACAGGAAACTACAATTGCAGCAGAAATAACTAGAGACAGTTCTCAGGACAGCCAAAGTTCAGGAACACTCAGTCAAGATCCCCTAGGACAACCAATCATTGAAAATGAAGCATCAATAGCCATGAATGAAGTGGAAACGGCTATGAATCAAGCTCAAGAAGAATTTTTAGACTTACAAAATTTGGAAAGACAACTGAATCAAGAGCAGCAACAAATTTATGAAGAGATCAGAAACAAAATTGCATACATCCTCTTCATTCAAAAGAAGTTATGGGAGACAATATTGATCTATTTCAGATGAAGAAAGCAAAAGGAACTCCCGTGAGTGTATGGGAGGAGAGCTTGGAAGCTCGATGTTTTCCCCAGCTGTTTCCTAAAGGAAAAGGAGGACGATACGATGAACGTCCGGAACAGATTCCAGCTTCTGAGTATCGGACTACAAGACTATATGCTGAAGATCCCAGATTTCGACAAAGTATTCCTTATTTGTTCCATCTTTTATTTGAAAGCGACTTGTCTTATGCAGTAAATCACATTTTAAAAAGTGGAGTACATTTACAAAATGTGTCTGCTAAGGATTTTATGGAGAAAGTGCAGCACCGAGATGATCATTTGGAAACACAACTGATCAATTTGATGGCTTGGCAGCGTGGGACAAATGAATATTGGTACCGACGCCATGGTGAATTAAAATGCATGTTACGGAATTTAGGAACACCAACATGGTTCCTTACCCTAAGCTGTGCTGAGTACGCTTGGGATGATTTACTGGATTTTCTACGAGAGGCAAATTCAAACATTAAAAACATCGAATACAAAACAGCAGGAGAACTGTGCTCATTGGATCCGGTTAATGTTTGCAGATATTTCAATCATAGATTTGAGGCTATGATGTCCTTCATCTGCAATAAAAAAAATCCACCTCTAGGAGAAGTAGTGGATTTCTTTTGGAGAAAAGAGTACCAGACAAGAGGTGCTCCTCATATTCATATGCTGTTGTGGATCAAGTATGCCCCAAAGTTTGGAACAGATACTGATGAAGCAGTGTTATCTTACATTGAAGAATATGCAACATGTGATATACCAAAAAGCACAGAAGAGAAAAAGTTAAAGGAGCAAGTTTTACGTTTCCAAAGTCATCGGTGTGGAAAATACTGTCGACGGAAATACAAGAGCAAAGATAAATACTACACTAAATGTCGATTTGGATTTCCTAGACCTGTTCTTTCAAAAGGAAGAGTTAACAGTTTTATGTCAGCTGTGAGACATACTATCACAAGAAAATCACCTAAGAATACCTACAACCTTAAAAGAAAAGAAGAATCAAAAAATATAAATGACTACAAGCCAGTGATTTTATCCATGTGGAACGCTAACATGGATATACAGTATGTAGCTGACAATTCCATTGCTGTTGCTCGATATGTAACGTCTTACATTACGAAATCAGAAAAAACAGAATTGAAGGAAATGTGGGAAGAGATTTCTCATGAGAAAACTGTCAGTAAGAAGCTGTACAGTTTCAGTTTGAAGATGTTATCGCATCGAGAAATTGGATCCTACGAATGTTCAGATAGGTTATCTTCTGCAAGTCTCTACTCGAAATCAAGAAGAATAATTTGGGCAAGTTTAGGCCTTGCAGCAATGAGAAATCGGGTACTGAAATCTGTTGGAGAAATTGAATATTTGGCCGAGAATGACCCAGAAAGTACAGATATTTTGAAATCATACATGTTGGATACATATTACCCAAAGAGAAGTCATCATCTGGAGAACATGTGTCTCTATGAAGTGCTGCAGAACTACATTTATTCACGGAAAGCCGCAGAAGACATCAACAATGGAAAATATAAAGTTATTGGTGAGGAAGGATGTTTGGTGAAGCAAACAAAAGGAAGTTTGATAAATCACCGGAAGCTGAGTTGCGACACTACTGACAAAAGGGAATTTTACTACTTGGCTCTTTTACAGCTGTTTAAACCATGGCGTACAGAGGATGAACTACTGGGAGAATTTCAAAGCTATGAAGATTCATTTAATGCTTGCAAAGACAGCATACAATGCAGAACATTCACAACTTATCTGCAAATGTTAAATGAAGAAATTGAACAGGAAACTACAATTGCAGCAGAAATAACTAGAGACAGTTCTCAGGACAGCCAAAGTTCAGGAACACTCAGTCAAGATCCCCTAGGACAACCAATCATTGAAAATGAAGCATCAATAGCCATGAATGAAGTGGAAACGGCTATGAATCAAGCTCAAGAAGAATTTTTAGACTTACAAAATTTGGAAAGACAACTGAATCAAGAGCAGCAACAAATTTATGAAGAGATCAGAAACAAAATTGATCACGGATTTCTACATGAAAAAAAGAGTGCTCATGCACATCATTTCATCCAATCAGGATGTATGTAAGCGGACAAGCTGGAACTGGAAAAAGTTTCCTTATAAAAGTCATCAGAAGCTACCTACAGCAAAAAACGGATTCTACTTTGTCTTGTGTGGTTACTGCTCCAACTGGGTTAGCAGCATATAACATAAAAGGAATCACTTTACATCGTTTGCTAATGTTACCAGTGGAGCATGAGAACAAAATACAATACAACAAGCTAACTGGAGAAGCATGCTTGGAAGTTTCAAGAGTATTGAAGAAGATGCAAGTTCTCATTATTGATGAGGTGAGCATGGTATCGAACTTAATGCTTGCCTTTGTGCATTTAAGAATGCAGCAAATTCTGAAGTCAGACTATGACGTGTTATTTGGAGGAAAACACGTCATAGTTTTTGGAGATCTTTTGCAACTTACTCCAGTTAAAGGACAACCAGTGTTTAATACTGTGACACATGAAGACACGAAGAAGTCATTGGGAAGCATCGGTAATGCAAATATTTGGTCCTTCTTTGAGTACAAGGAACTTACAACTAATATGAGGCAAGCAAACGATGAAGAATATGGAAGTATTCTGAAAGATATCAGGATTGGACTGCTCACAGAAGCTGGCAAAAAAGCATTACAGACTCGGCTGCTACATAATTTATTTCCAAAGGAAGAAATAGTTGAAGAGAAGATATACAAGAACATTGCAGAAAACAAAAGTGTCATCTGCTTAATGCCAACTCTACGTGAATGCTCAATATTCAATGAGGAGCTTTTGAAATTGGAAAAGGAAGATATCAGGAAATTGGAAGCAGTGGACAAAATTGAGGATGGAAGAATTACTGTCACATTAACAGGCACACTGAAAAATAAATTGGATTCACTAGAGAAGAAGATTTCCAAAACAGCTGGATTAGAAAAAAATCTATATGTTTGCATGAACTGTAGAGTATTTTTAAGGAGAAATTTGGATGTTGAAAAAGGTTTAGTTAATGGAGCTATGGGAAGAGTTGTGGGTTTTATTAATTATCAGAAAAAAGATGGAATTGAATGTTTAAAAATAAAATTTGATCAGATAGAAGAAGTTAAAGATATTTGTCGTTGTACAGTTCGTTTCATGCTTGTGAAAGACTTATATGTACGTAGGAAGCAGTTTCCGTTTTCTCTAGCATATGCTGTAACTATTCACAAGTCTCAAGGATTGACTGTAGATTGTGCATTTGTGAACATTGGTTCAACTGTGTTCAAAGAAGGTATGGCATATGTTGCTTTGTCACGAGTGAAAACATTATCAGGTTTATTCATGATAGACTTTGATGATTCAAAAGTTAGTGCTGATACAAACTGTGTAAAGGAGTATAATAGATTAAGAAGAAGCTATGCTCCTCATTTAGGTCAGTATCCTGTGTTGGAGAAACGTGTAGTTTCTTGTAAAAGGAGAAATGAGAATATCTGTAATGAAGATGTAGAGAGGAGGAAAAAAAAGAGGAGTGATGTAATTGCAAGCAAAAAGAATAAGGAAAATGAAGAACAGGTTGTAGGATGTTATTTTGAAAATAGCTCTGGTGTCAACTGCTACGCTAATGTAGTGCTGAATGTTGCATTTTATCTGGAAAGTTTGCAAGAGCAGATAATAGTAAATCAGGGAAAAAGATTCTGTACTGTGCTGAGTCTCCTTTTTGAAAAGCTGAGTAATGATAAAACTCAAATAGAAAGTGCTACTGAAATTAGAAAAGTTTTAGATGTATGTTCAGGACGAACACAGTTTTCTCAAAATGTACAGCAAGATGCACAGGAATTCTTGATGTATTTTCTTAAGGTACTGGAAGAGGAAGGGGTACAAATACAAAATATGTTTGGTCTCTCTTATAAATGGGAACATAGTTGTGAAAACTGTTATAATATATGTGGCTCTAACGTTGATTCTGAAAGGTTTATTTATTTAACATTGCCAGAGAGTAAAACAGTCACTTTTGCTAAATTAGTTAAAGATGCTAATCATAGCATGCAATGCAGTGAGTGTAAATCTGACATGTTTTCAACATTAATTTTAAAGGAATACAGACAGTATGTAATTTTAATGATGCAACGATGTAGAGCTGATGGTTCAAAATTGGATACTTTAATAAAGAAGTTTACAGGACAGCAATTATCAATTTCAGGAAAAACTTTTGTAACAGTTGCAATAATTTTCCATGATGGACCTACTGTAACTTCTGGTCATTACACAGTTTATCTTAAATGTGAAAAAGGCTGGACACTGTGTAATGATTCCCAATTGATTTTTAAGCAACGTTTGCCTTTTGATTTAGCAAATTCCTATCTAATCTTCCTGAAACCTAAATTTTAGAGAGATTTGGCAACATCTGGAGAAAACAATTTTACCATTTTATTGGATTACCATTTGGAATTTACAAATAAAAAGATTTAACAAATTATCATTTGGCCTAATGGAAAGGTAACCAATTGTAATGTGGAATTTTTCCATTTTTTAAGGAAACTTTGGAAAACCAAAAATTTAGAAAAAATCGGTAACATCTGCACAATTTAAATTTTGGAATGTTATTGGATTGCCATTGGAAATTTTTTCAAAAAAGATTTTTAAAATTACTATTTGGCCATGCGGAAAAGTAAACAATTCTATTGTGGACTTATTTAATTATTAATTAATCTTTCGGAAACCAAAATGTTACAGAGAAACGGTGACATCTGTACAATTTAAACTTTTGTTTTTTATTGGATTACCATTGGAAATTAAACAAAAAAAGAATTTTAAAATTACTATTTGGCCTAAAGGAAATGGAACCAGATGTATTGTGGAGTTATTTGACATATATTATTGTGATTATACTTCTGAAACAAAAATATCAGACGGTATTTTAAAGAAATAAGTATAGATATTAGATGATATTTTTTTAGAATATTATGAATTTCTTTAGAGTTATGTTTATGAAAAAAGAGATTCTGGGCTTTTTTAAAAACAATCTTTGAGATTGTTAATTTTTTTTTGCCTGCTGTTAAATGATGAATGCAATTGCTTTCACAATTTATAGTGAAATGAAATATTTTCTGAAAACAGCAAAAAAAAGGCAAAAATATTTTTTGAAAAATATGTAAATATGTGTACTGTATTATTAAATGTTTTATTAAATATTAATACTTTTTTCTTTTTTTTCAGATTGAGATAGAAAATTTTCGAAAACTATAACCATTTTAAAAGCAATAAAAAATAAATTAAATGAATAAATCTTTTTTTGAGTGGGTATGGTAAGTCAATAATGTCATGGTCCCTTTTTTCCACTTCTCTACAATCACATTTGCAGTTTTTAGTTGTAGTCTCTCAAGGACCTTGTAATGTGATAATTGATTTTTAGTGTTTTTAAAAAAAAAAAAAAATTACGCGTACCGTACGCGTACGGTAAAAAAAAAAATAACAAAAGTTTTTAAAAAAATATATAAAAAATAGATGAAAGGTAAGGTTGGCTCTTAAAAGAGCCGTTGTGTTCATGCAGGGACAGAGGAAAGAAAGATTGGGAATATTAGACGGTACGACAAGTGTGCTGATCTATTTTACTGTTCACTAGGGAAACACTGGTCTCCCTATAAGTAATTAGATCGTGACAATGGGCGCACCGTACTTCAACCCTCGCAAACCGAGGGTTAATTTCCAGAGGACCAGAAAAAGGAGATGCTCCCCCCACAGATGAAGGGCTCACCTGACCTGCAGAAGAAGGAGTCGGCTCTGCAGATGATGGTCCAGGCTGAGCTGCTGTGGATGTGCTTGGTTGATTTACTGAAGGGTTACCTTCAGTAAGTCGAGCATGTGTCCTTCTGTGTACATCCTTAAGGTGTCTCATCATGGTGTGATTCCCAAAGGAATACTTCCTGTCAGGATTACCTCTTGAAAGTACACGCTTACACAGCTTGCAAGTCACTAAGGGTGCATTTACCTTTTGCTGGCCTTCTGGAAAAGTAAAATAATCCCATACGTAAGAGGTCTTTTGTTTCCTCGCTCTCTGCCTCAAGGTAGTGCTGCTAGCCTCACTCTCAGAAGAGCTCTGCTGTTCTGCCATCGTATCACAAAGACAACCCAGCTCCTTCTCCTAAGGGATCACAAGCAGAAATGAGGGGAATGGGTGTGGTGTAGGAGAGTTCTAGAACTGAAAGTAGTTTCAACCAATCAAAAGTTGTGTTTCAGGATCACATGACCTACCGTACGCTTACGGTACGCTTACGGTGCGCTTACGGCAAAAGTACGCATGCGCGTAAAAAAGACACGCGCTTGCGCGCATGTGCATAACAGTCACTCCCCGACACTTCCGCGTAACGTGCGCGTGTAGCGTACACGCGTACGCGCCCCACGCGGAGTACGCGCGGCTACGCAAATTGCGTAACTATACGCAAACAGCGTAGATAAATTACGGACGTTGCGTAAACCGTACGCTTACCGTAAGCTTACGGTACGCGTACTAAAAAAAAAATTAAAAAAAAAGGAAAAAATGTATTGCTAATAAATTTTACATGTTTATTTTATAAAATATATTAAAAAAAACATATTATAGAATTTTAAAAATTTAACCATAGTCTTTAAAAAAGGATAGAAAATTAAAATAAAAATATGTAAAAAAAAATAGAAGAAAAAAAAAAAATTAGCATTTAAAAAACCTTGCAAATTCACTGAAAAAACCATGGGTTTCACTCACGTTATAGTAAGGAATTAGCATTTAAAAAACCTTGCAAATTCACTGAAAAAACCATGGGTTTCACACACGTTATAGTTAGGAATTAGCATTTAAAAAACCTTAGAAATTCAATGAAAAAACCAAAGGTTTCACACATGTTATAGTTAGCTGGACATTTCACTCATAAAAAACCAATGAAATTCCCCCGTTATAGTTAGTTCAGCTAACTATAACTCGCGCGCCCGCAATGCACTACTTATGACGTCACATATTACATCACTCATGACATGGTCAGTGACATCACTCATGACATCACTGATGACATCTCAAATGACATCACTGATGACATCATCCTTGTGACAGAGTGGTAGACCTCCTCTCACCCTAATATAACCTTTGATACACACATTCAAAAATAGAGACTGAAATTTTCAAAAAAATGGACATACCAATACCAGTTACAACAACCTATTCAGTAATTCTAAGATCCACATACACATCCACTCATCCACCAACAATCCTATACAGTCACTCATACATGTACTCACACATCATATGTACTCATACACCTAAACATCCTGTTACACAATCCCACTCATCCATAGAGTTACTCACACACATAGTCACTCATGCTAATAAAGAAACAAACATCCATTTTCTTGCATATACAGTTATACACACACCAGCACACTTACTTTAACAGAAACTTACACATACTTAGTCTTTTTAACAATCACTTATAGAAACACATACTTATTCATACAGGAACTCTTCCAATCTCTCACTCTCACATATACTCACTTATAAACAACAATAGTCACATATACTAGTTTAAAACATATGTAGTTACTTATGAAGACACTATTGAGACAGTCATTCACTCACTAACACACCCATACACACACTCATCCACCCATACAGTCCTGCACACATGCTGTCTTCAACACATACAAACAGTGAGTCACTCATTCATGCACCTATGCACTACGTAATACCCCCCACCGAACCATGCATACACTCAGACTGATACTCAAAAAACCAACTAATAACCTATATAGACACCCATGTAGCTACTCACCAACCCATGCAGCCACTTATATACAAAGTGAGAGACTGATACAGGTATTTACACATTTAAACATTACTCACTAAGCCATGTATTCAAAAAGATACACTTAATCAGTCAGTTGTACAATCAATTTTTCAGAAACAAATCATCAATTTAGACACTTATATACTCATTTATTCTTCCATCGACCTTGAGATATACATATATAAAACATATTTAATTTTCAGAAAAACACACATTCACTGGATGATGTCATCAGTGATGTCATTTGAGATGTCATCAGTGATGTCATGAGTGATGTCACTGACCATGTCATGAGTGATGTAATATGTGACGTCATCAGTAGTGCATTGCGGGCGCGCGAGTTATAGTTAGCTGAACTAACTATAACGGGGGAATTTCATTGGTTTTTTACGAGTGAAATGTCCAGCTAACTATAACATGTGTGAAACCTTTGGTTTTTTCATTGAATTTCTAAGGTTTTTTAAATGCTAATTCCTAACTATAACGTGTGTGAAACCCATGGTTTTTTCAGTGAATATATATATATATATATAATTCACTGAAATAACCATAGGTTTCACACACGTTATAGTTAGGAATTAGCATTTAAAAAACCTTGCAAATTCACTGAAAAAACCATAGGTTTCAGACATGTTATAGTTAGCGGAAATTTTACTGATAAAAAACCAATGAAATTCCCCCGTTATAGTTAGTGCAGGCAACTATAACTCACGCGACCGCAATCCTCTGCTGATGCTAATACTGTATTTAGACACTTATTTGCCCATGTCTTCTTCCATAAATTTTTAGCTATACATATATTACAAATATTTTTTTTTCATAAAGACACATATGTCATCAGCAGAAGATTGCGGTCGCGTGAGTTATAGTTGCCTGCACTAACTATAACGGGGGAATTTAATTGGTTTTTTATCAGTAAAATTTCCGCTAACTATAACATGTCTGAAACCTATGTTTTTTTCAGTGAATTTGCAAGGTTTTTTAAATGCTAATTCCTAACTATAACGTGTGTGAAACCTATGGTTTTTTCAGTGAATTTGTACGGTTTTTTAAATGCTAAGTTACTTTACGCCATTCGTGGCGTGCACGCCCACTTAACGCAGTTCGTTCCGTGCGCGCACGGTGCGCTTCGCGCACCGTGCGCTCACCACGCGCGCCCACTTTACGCAGTTAGTGCCGTACACGCAAGGTGGGCACGCAGTGCGCTACGCGCACCGCGTGCCCACGTTATGCACCGTGCGCACATGGAGGACATATTATGCGCTTCCTTGTGATAGGTAATCTGTTAAATTTAATTTGTAAGTGATGACAATAATATGCCATGCACAGAGAGTGTTTTTTTTTTTTTATTAAAATTTTTAGCGTAAGCGCACCGTACGCGTACGGTAAGCGTAATCGGCGAAATTTTCAAAAAATAAAATTTTACCGTTTTTGGCCTTGGGGGATCTTTGAGGACTCAAATAACATGGCTATGTGCATGGGCGCTGTCTAAACAGCCCCTTTATATGTTTTTTGCCTTTGTTTACATCCCCCCCCTCAGAGTGCGAGAGAGAAAATGGCGGCCGCTGCTTCCTGGTTTCGACCGATTCGAATGTTTACTTAGATGTAACAGCCAATCAGAATCGCGCTCGCGCACGCCACCGTACGCGTACGGTAAGCTTACGGGAAGCGTACCGTAAGCTGGCTCAGATATATATATATTGATTTAAAGGCTATTTTCTCTGAATCTACTGAACAGATTTACACCAAACCTACAAAAGGCACTTCCTTGACCTGAGGACTACCTCTCTGCCAAATTTCTAGTAATTCTGTTCAGCCGTTCGGGCTGTAGCCCTGTCTAAAGGTCCTATGGAAAAATGCATGGGAAAAACGCATTTTGGGACCCCCCTTTTATCTCAGCCCCCGCTTGACGAATCCCCCCGAGACTTTCAGGGTAGGAGCGGAGCGTAGCGCCCCACCTATTTTGAGAAATTCGCGAGGATTCGTCAACCGGCGCCAAAGTTATTCAAAATAGAATGTTGCGGATTTCCTATGGAAACAGGGTCCTAACTATAACTACCTACTGGCGACCGCCAGTAGGTAATATATATATATATATCCAAAACGAGAAACCTCCGAATAAGGAGCCTCCAACCCTTCAGGGCGGCCTCTTGAGACAGGCACGGAGCAACCCATCGCCTCATCACGCCAATGAAACACAACAGAGGCCCATTTCCGGGGACAGCAGCTTTATTCGGAGATATGCTGCACAAGTAAGCTTCCATTCTCCAACATGTTTCAGCGAATAGCCTTGTTCACGGACAGGAAGCTGAATCACAAAGTGCATGTGTGCCGCATTTTTGAAGGTGTCTGACATCACGTGACTGTTTAAAAAATACAGCTTCCACAATGCATCCTGGACACATATCAAGATGTTGGTAATGCAGGGAAACAATTTGCGTTATAAAGGCAGTTGATACCTTGCTCTTTGCATTGTGCCAGTGCATAAATTGTCAATGAATGGGGTCTCAGTCACGGAGATTGCAATTTTCTAAGCGTAATGCTAAATATTGTCATTCTCTTTCAAAAGCTCAATCCCCAGAACGATTAATGCAGAAATTCTCCTACATCAAATCCCTTCCAACGCTGTCAGGTGATTTGCATATTAGCATTACCTCTCGTAGGTCCAAACTGCAGCGAGTGGGTCATGCTCCTTTGTTAAATTTAAAATGAGAAACCTCAGAATAAGGAGCCTCCAACCTTTCAGGGCGGCCTCTTGAGACAGACACGGAGCAACCCATCACCTCATCACACCAATGAAACACAACAGAGGCCCATTTCCGGGGACAGCAACTTTATTCGGAGATATGCTGCACAAGTAATCTTCCATTCTCCAACATGTTTCAGCGAATAGCCTTGTTCACGGACAGGAAGCTGAATCACAAAGTGCATGTGTGCGTGCATTTTTGAAGGTGTCTGACATCACGTGACTGTTTAAAAAATACAGCTCCCACAATGCATCCTGGACACACATCTAGATGTTGGTAATGCAGGGAAACAATTCGCGTTATAAAGGCAGTTGATACCTTGCTCTTTGCATTGTGCCAGTGCATAAATTGTCAATAAATGGGGTCTCAGTCACGGAGATTGCAATTTTCTAAGCGTAATGCTAAATATTGTCATTCTCTTTCAAAAGCTCAACCCCCAGAACGACTAATGCAGGAATTCTCCTACATCAAATCCCTTCCATCGCTGTCAGGTGATTTGCGTATTAGCATTACCTCTCGTAGGTCCAAACTGCAGCGAGTGGGTCATGCTCCTTTGTTAAATCCAAAACGAGAAACCTCCGAATAAGGAGCCTCCAAACCTTCAGGGCGGCCTCTTGAGACAGGCACGGGGCAACCCATCACCTCATCACGCCAATAAAACACTACAGAGGCCCATTTCCGGGGACAGCAGCTTTATTCGGAGATATGCTGCACAAGTAAGCTTCCATTCTCCAACATGTTTCAGCGAATAGCCTTGATTTAAATGCTATTTTCTCAGGAAATACTGAACAGATTTACACCAGACCTGCAAAAGGCACATCCCTGACCTGAGGACTACCTCTCTGCCAAATTTCAAGTA
Organism: Triturus cristatus; assembly: GCF_964204655.1. Taxonomy (NCBI): domain Eukaryota; kingdom Metazoa; phylum Chordata; class Amphibia; order Caudata; family Salamandridae; genus Triturus; species Triturus cristatus. The sequence continues at coordinate 1,131,574,829 of NC_140583.1, forward strand.
ATTCTGTTCAGCCGTTCGGGCTGTAGCTTGGACTAAAGGTCCTATGGAAAACGTGTTTTGGGACCCCCCCTTTTTCTCAGCCCCCGCTTGACAAATCCCCCCGAGACTTTCAGGGAAGGAGCTGAGCGGAACGCACCACTTATTTTGAAAATTGCGCGAGGATTCGTCAATCGGCGCCAAAGTTATTCCAAATAGAATGTTGCGGATCTCCTATGGAAACACGGTCCTAACTATAACTATCTACTGGCGACCGCTAGTAGATAATATATATATATATATATATATATATATATTCACTGAAAAAACCATAGGTTTCACACATGTTATAGTTAGCGGAAATTTTACTGATAAAAAACCAGTGAAATTGCCCCATTATAGTTAGTGCTGGCAACTATAACTCACGCGACCGCAATCCTCTGCTGATGCTAATACTGTATTTAGACACTTATTTGCCCATGTCTTCTTCCATACATTTTTAGCTATACATATATTACAAATATTTTTTTTTCATAAAGACACATATGTCATCAGCAGAAGATTGCGGTCGCGTGAGTTATAGTTGCCAGCACTAACTATAACGGGGCAATTTCACTGGTTTTTTATCAGTAAAATTTCCGCTAACTATAACATGTGTGAAACCTATGGTTTTTTCAGTGAATTTGCAAGGTTTTTTAAATGCTAATTCCTAACTATAACGTGTGTGAAACCTATGGTTTTTTCAGTGAATTTGTACGTTTTTTTAAATGCTAAGTTACTTTACGCCATTCGAGGCGTGCGCGCCCACTTAACGCAGTTCGTTCCGTGCACGGTTTTTATCAACTTTAATAAGCCCTGTACATTTGGTGGCCTTCGGCCACCAAAAGCACAGGGGGTGGGGTCAATGTGGATAGTGTTTTTTTTATTTCGATTTTATAATTTCATGTTGCCAAAATTTAGTTTTTTTTACCTATTAATAAGCCCTGTACATTTGGTGGCCTACGGCCAGCAAAAGCACAGGGGGTGGGGTAAGTGTGGATAGTGTTTTTTTTTTTTTTACCGTACACTTACGGTAAGCGTACGGTAAGCGTACTCGGCGAAATTGCCGAAAAAAAAATAAAACCGTTTTTGCTCTTGGGGGATGTTTGGGGACTCCCTCAACATGACTATGTGGGAGGGAGTTGTCAAAACAGCCCCGTAACATGTTTTTGGCCATCTTGTTTGATAAACAACACTCAGTGCGAGAGACAAAATGGCGGCCGCCGCTTCCTGGTTTCGGCCGATTCGAATGTTATCTAAGAGCCAATCAGAATCGCGCTCGCGCACGCCACCGTACGCTTACGGTAAGCGTACGGTAAGCGTACCGTAAGCGGGCTCAGATATATATATTGATTTAAAGGCTATTTTCTCAGAATCTACTGAACAGATTTACACCAAACCTACAAAAGGCACTTCCTTGACCTAGGGACTACCTCTCTGCCAAATTTCTAGTAATTCTGTTCAGCCGTTCGGGCTGTAGCTCGTTCTAAAGGTCCTATGGAAAAATGCATGGGAAAAACGCGTTTTGGGACCCCCCTTTTATCTCAGCCCCCGCTTGACGAATCCCCCCGAGACTTTCAGGGTAGGAGCGGAGCGTAGCGCCCCACCTATTTTGAGAAATTCGCGAGGATTCATCGACCGGCGCCAAAGTTATTCAAAATAGAATGTTGAGGTTTTCCTATGGAAAAGGGGTCCTAACTATAACTACCTACTGGCGACCGCCAGTAGGTAATATATATATATATATATATATATATATATATATATATATATATATATATATATATATATATAAATGAAGTTCGCCACCGACACCAGTCTTCCAATGACCAAAGGACGAAAAGCGGACCACAAAAGTCTGTGCAATTTCCAATTTTATTTCAAGCTAAGCAAATCCGCCATTAAGCGTTTCAACCCCCACTCGGGTCTTGATCACATGACGAATTGCGTAATCAAATCATGACATTTAAAGGGAAAGGTGCGTAAATATGACGACACAAGATCAAAGTGCAAGTGCATGGTAACTAAAAAGTTACTACCAGCAGCAATTGTTATTAAACACGCATGAAAACACAATCAATGAATAAAATGCATTGTGAATAAATATATAAATATATAAATAAATATATATACACGCTGTTAAATACTTAAAAACATTTGCTGATAAAATCACAATATGTTAAAAAAGAGAGAGAACAGCTGTATAAATAAATAAAGTTGGTTGAGAAGTTGAAAATCCTTACACATTTGTAACTGGAAGACACAACATAAGCAATTGAAATCTCATAAAATGTTACCAATTGGTTTTCAATAAAGTTAAAATTGTTAACTTACTAATTTTGTAAGAACATATAATTGTGTCTTAGTTCGTCTCAACCAACTATTAATGCGTGTAGTACAATTCTGCTGTTTAAATGCTGCAAAAAATAATGCCCGAGTGGGCTTTTTAGATAAGTGTATGTCATATAGTATCGCAATATATCTAATCCCTCAAGTCAAATTTGAATAAATACAAACATATGAATAATGATGTGCAAACAAAAATTGTTTAAACAAAAAATGTTTCAAAATTTTTTTAAAAGAGAATCAGTCTTACAATTGCAATGTTTGATGCCTGAAAGTTTTTCTATCATTATATATACGATTAATCATAGATATTATTAATCACTGCTGTACGTGTAATCAATAAATGTGAGCCCACATTTAACAAATACAGTTTCATGCTGAGATTGACCTTCAGAGACATGTATAAAAATCTTCACTAGCATTCAATCCCGAAGGTTGTTTAGTATCTAACTCCAATATATACCGGGTTTCAAGCAAGCTTAATTTAGCCTCTCGATTCCCCCCACGTTTCAGTGGTAAGATGGTATCAATTACATAGTATTGAAGATACAAGGGATTGCTATTATGATGTTGTTCAAAGTATCTAGCGACAGGGTATGCCTGATCTTTGCATTTGATTGCTGTTATGTGCTGGAGTATCCGCTTGTGGGCAGGAAGTTTAGTACTTCCAATATATTTGAGCCCACAGGGACACTCCAGCACATAAATCGCAAATTCTGTCTTACAAGTTAGCCTCTTGTTTATTGCAATGGGATTTTGTCTGAATGGGCTATTGTATTGAGTTTTATTGCAGCCAAACTGACATGCTTTGCAATTAGAGCATTTTCTGAAACCCTTACATTGTGATAACCAGGTATCAGAGGCTATCACTTCAGGACTATTACTCACCAAAGAACTGTTCATTGATGGTGCCTTTCTGAAAGTCAAGGCGGGTTTAGTTGGAACTATTTTGCCTATATCTGGATCACCTTGTATCAGGTTCCAGTTTCTGTAAAAGATTTTTCTTAGTTCTTGATGTTGTTTGTTAAATGTCAAAATAATTCTAGGTTGCAATGATAATTCTATTTGCTCTCTTACAACCTTATTGACTTTAGGGGTGAGTGCCTCTTTTCTAGACAAATTTTTGACTTTGTTAATGGCCGCATCAATTATTGTCTTCGCATAGCCCCTGGACAAAAATCTTTGCTTGCAAGCTTCCTGTGCAATATCACAATCTGAATCTGTACTGCAGATTCGCCTAATACGCAGCATCTCCCCATAAGGGATGCTGCGTAATAAATGATGCGGATGGTGACTAGATGCATGCAAGATCGTGTTGCCTGCTGTCGGCTTCCTAAATAATTTAGTAGCCAACAATCCTCCATCAATATAAATCTCCACATCTAAAAAGCAAACTGACATGGTGCTGATGGTGGATGTAAATTGGAGATTGAAGCAATTATCTTTTAATGACTCTACAAAGTCAGTTGCCTCCAATTCTGTGCCTCTCCAGATCAAAAATAAGTCATCTATATATCGTAGATATATGATGGCATGTTTGTCCATAATTTCCCTGTTCACACCCCAGAGGACCTGCTCCTCCCACAGTCCCATATGTAAACAGGCATAACTGGGGGAGAAGCAGGCCCCCATCGCAACACCTCTGATTTGCTGATAAATTTGACTGTTAAATAGAAAGAAATTTTGTTCCAGGCGTCCCTGTATCATAGTAGCTAGCATTTTGTTGTGCAAGGAAAAGTTCAATGGTCGTAGGTTCAAATAGTGTTCCACAGCTTTTAGACCATCGAGGTGTCTAATAGACGTATATAATGATGATACATCCAACGTGATTAGAAGCATCCCAGGATCCCATGTTATTTGTTCGATTTTTCGTAAGAAATCTGAAGTGTCCTGCACATAGGATGCCAATCCCTTGACCCAATCTTGTAAGAAAAAGTCTATGTATTTAGACGTATTTTCCATTAAACTTCCAATAGCGGAAATGATGGGCCTTCCAGGTGGTTTGTTGCTACATTTGTGAAGTTTCGGTATCAAGTAGAGGGTGGGAATAACTGGATGTTCATTTTTTAAAAATCTATACTCCTCGTTGGTTAGCAGGCCTGCACTTTTCCAAGCCAATAGTTTATGGTATTGTTCATTCCAGGTCGTTCTAACAATGTGGATATTGCTTTTTTTGTAGCATGCAAGATCTGATAGTTGCTGTGTCGCCTCCTCCATGTAAAGGTCCTTTGGCCATAGGACTACATTCCCGCCTTTATCGGCTTGTCTCACAATAATGTTATTGTCGGACTGTAGTTTCTTCATTAGTTGTTTATAACATAGATTTTGCTTGTCTATGCTTTGGCGTGCTCAATTGGTTGCGAAACACAGTTTCTTCAGATCTTTAATGACTAGTTCATGATAAGTATCCAGATTGTCATGTACCATAACCGGCTGGAAAACAGATTTAGCTTTAAAAGGTGTGGTGCAGGTCCCTCTATTAAACACAGGATCTTGGTCTGTAGTTAATACTTCTTGTTCTTGTTCATTTTGAAGGGACCAAGCATCCTGGAATAGATTATAATCGCCAGCTGTCAGCAGTGTTGGGCTACTGATAATTGCTTCTGTAGTCGCTGCTGATTTCTTTTTTGGACGTAGTAAGTGGAATTTATTGAGTTTCAGTTTTCTCACAAATTTGAACGTGTCCATCCGAACATCCACGTAATTAAAATTACACGGTGGACTGTATGAAAGGCCAAGTCCCAAAATTCTTTTTTCTGCAGGAGTCAAGTGTATATTTGTAAGATTAACTACTGCTTCATTGTTGGACCCTGACCCTGTTTGCGATTCTGAAAAAGATTCCATCTGCCCCTCGATGGTTTTTTGCCAATTTCTTTGTTTTCTTTTATGGCATTTTCTTCTCTCATTTCGTTTGAAATTGAGTTTTTGGTTGCGCTGCCAAGTGTTCCCCTCGGTCTTAAAGTGTCTCTTCTGTCCTGACAGAGGCAAACCACCTCCTGTGCCAAGGACAGTTTGGTAAACCCCAGGGTATTGGTAATTGCGGTGTCGCCTTCCGGTTCACTTTCGGCTGCTGAGCTGAGATCAGAGACTGATGTAGATGCAATGGCAGTCGTATTGGTATTTCTGGGGGACGGTCTGTTTACTCTTGCTTTGACTGCATCATACTTGCGAGCGAATGTAAACACCTGTCCGTTCTCATAGTCTGCCTTGTCCCTCTCGAATTTGAAGGTTTTGCGCCTCTTAATAATATTCTCATCTTTATTTAAACGGGCCAACATGTCTTCTCTCATTTTTATAGTGTGCTCCGTTCGCTCTAATTTTCCGATTTCCACTTCTAGTTCTTCAACTTGAACTTGCAACTTGGCGCGATCACTTTCGGCATATTTTACCAATATTATCATAAGTCGACGGGACGATTCTAAATTCGTTTCAGCCCATTCAGTGAGCATGGTCGGGTCTGGATTTTCATAACTTGGTGCTATGGTAATTTGTAGGCCTCTCGGTACTCGACCAACCTCCAAGTAGCGGGATAATGATTTATGCTCCCACCACTTGGATTGTTCCGAGCGCATCAGTTTTTCAAGTTTCTTATACATGTCTCTGGCACTAGGATTTCCTGTTGGCATGGTACCTGTATGTACAGCAGCGATTGCCCCCCCAGCCGGGGAGTCATTGAACATCGCAGTGGCTGCTTCCTCACGATTACACAAAACGTCGGCAGACATCGTTGCTTTAAAGATGTGGCAAAATTTAAATGGAAACGGTCGCTAGCCTCATAGATCAATGTCCGGACTAGGCGCCGTGCACACTCCCCCACTGACTTGTCTGTTCTCTCCTACCTTGACTGGGTGCCTAGTGTTCCACCTGGTCAGCCGACACGGGATACACTGGCTTCCACAAACGGGGTAGGATCCGTATCCAGTAGTCAGGGGCTTCCGCAGCTTGCTCCACGCCGGAGTTTTCAGTAATTAGTTCCGGAAAACCGGAACCAACTGCTTCCTGCCGCTGCGCCCTGTCAGGGGAGGGGTCCCGCTTGTACCGCTGAAGCAACTCGGTACTGTAGATAAATGAAGTTCGCCACCGACACCAGTCTTCCAAGGACCAAAGGACGAAAAGCGGACCACAAAAGTCTGTGCAATTTCCAATTTTATTTCAAGCCAAGCAAATCCGCTAATGCGTGTAGTACAATTCTGCTGTTTAAATGCTGCAAAATTCTCCTACATCAAATCCCTTCCAACGCTGTCAGGTGATTTGCATATTAGCATTACCTCTCGTAGGTCCAAACTGCAGCGAGTGGGTCATGCTCCTTTGTTAAATCCAAAACGAGAAACCTCCGAATAAGGAGCCTCCAAACCTTCAGGGCGGCCTCTTGAGACAGGCACGGGGCAACCCATCACCTCATCACGCCAATGAAACACAACAGAGGCCCATTTCCGGGGACAGCAGCTTTATTCGGAGATATGCTGCACAAGTAAGCTTCCATTCTCCAACATGTTTCAGCGAATAGCCTTGTTCACGGACAGGAAGCTGAATCACAAAGTGCATGTGTGCGCGCATTTGTGAAGGTGTCTGACATCACGTGACTGTTTAAAAAATACAGCTCCCACAATGCATCCTGGACACATATCTAGATGTTGGTAATGCAGGGAAACAATTTGCGTTATAAAGGCAGTTGATACCTTGCTCTTTGCACTGTGCCAGTGCATAAATTGTCAATAAATGTGGTCTCAGTCACGGAGATTGCAATTTTCTAAGCGTAGTGCTAAATATTGTCATTCTCTTTCAAAAGCTCAATCCCCAGAACGATTAATGCAGGAATTCTCCTACATCAAATCCCTTCCAGCGCTGTCAGGTGATTTGCATATTAGCATTACCTCTCGTAGGTCCAAACTGCAGCGAGTGGGTCATGCTCCTTTGTTAAATCCAAAACGAGAAACCTCCGAATAAGGAGCCTCCAACCCTTCAGGGCGGCCTCTTGAGACAGGCACGGAGCAACCCATCACCTCATCACACCAATGAAACACAACAGAGGCCCATTTCCGGGGACAGCAGCTTTATTCGGAGATATGCTGCACAAGTAAGCTTCCATTCTCCAACATGTTTCAGCGAATAGCCTTGTTCACGGACAGGAAGCTGAATCACAAAGTGCATGTGTGCGCGCATTTTTGAAGGTGTCTGACATCACGTGACTGTTTAAAAAATACAGCTCCCACAATGCATCCTGGACACATATCTAGATGTTGGTAATGCAGCTAAACAATTTGCGTTATAAAGGCAGTTGTTACCTTGCTCTTTGCATTGTGCCAGTGCATATATTGTCAATAAATGGGGTCTCAGTCACAGAGATTGCAATTTTCTAAGCGTAATGCTAAATATTGTCATTCTCTTTCAAAAGCTCAACCCCCAGAACGATTAATGCAGGAATTCTCCTACATCAAATCCCTTCCATCGCTGTCAGGTGATTTGCGTATTAGCATTACCTCTCGTAGGTCCAAACTGCAGCGAGTGGGTCATGCTCCTTTGTTAAATCCAAAACGAGAAACCTCCGAATAAGGAGCCTCCAAACCTTCAGGCCGGCCTCTTGAGACAGGCACGGGGCAACCCATCACCTCATCACGCCAATGAAACACTACAGAGGCCCATTTCCGGGGACAGCAGCTTTATTCGGAGATATGCTGCACAAGTAAGCTTCCATTCTCCAACATGTTTCAGCGAATAGCCTTGATTTAAATGCTATTTTCTCAGGAAATACTGAACAGATTTACACCAGACCTGCAAAAGGCACATCCATGACCTGAGGACTACCTCTCTGCCAAATTTCAAGTAACTCTGTTCAGCCGTTCGGGCTGTAGCTGTGTCTAAAGGTCCTATGGAAAAATGCATGGGAAAAACGTGTTTTGGGACCCCCCTTTTATCTCAGCCCCTGCTTGACGAATCCCCCCGAGACTTTCAGGGTAGGAGCGGAGCGTAGCGCCCCACCTATTTTGAAAATTTCGCGAGGATTCGTCGACCGGCGCCAAAGTTATTCCAAATAGAATGTTGCGGTTTTCCTATGGAAACAGGGTCCTAACTATAACTACCTACTGGCGATCGCCAGTAGGTAATATATATATATATATATATATATATATATATATATATATATATATATATATATATATATATATATATATATATATATTATCTACTGGCGGTCGCCAGTAGATAGTTATAGTTAGGACCGGGTTCCCATAGGAAATCTGAAAACTCTATTTTGAATAAATTTGGCGGCGGTTGACTTATCTTCGTGAATTTTTCAAAACTAATGGGGCGCTTCGCTCAGCTCCTACCCTGAAAGTCTCGTGGTGATTCGTCAAGTGGGGGCTGAGAAAAAAGGGGGGTCCCAAAACGCGTTTTCCCCATGCATTTTCCCATAGGACCTTTAGTCGAAGGTACAGCCCGAACGGCTGAACAGAATTATTTGAAATTTGACAAAGAGGTAGTCCTCAGGTCAGGCATGTGCCTTTTGCATATATGGTGTAAATCCGTTCAGTAGTTCCTGAGAAAATCAAAAGTAAAATAACATATATATCTGGGCATAGCCTAACCACACATCTCATCGTGAGATCTGATTGGCTGTCAGCACTTCATCCAAGAAATGTTGGCAGCCATCTTGTGACCAATATACATGATAGCACCTCATTAAAAAGCCTTGCAGTTAATAGAAGGTTTTAAGACTTTAGTTACATTATAAATCATTTGTTGATGGTACCATACTCATTTTAGGAATTGTGGTGTGTTCTAAGTTGATTTTTGTTATATCCTACTTAATTGAATAACATGTAGTCCAGTCCTGCTGCCACTAGCTGCTCAGCCAGAGCGTGAGATGGTCATAGAATGTTGGTGTGCCTGTGATGCATGGAATGCCTGGGTGTCTGAGTGGATGAGTGTCGGCAGTTGAAGATGGGCTGAGCAGCTAGGGAGACTGCTCCTGGTGGGGCTGGTACCACACTAGGCTGGCTGGAGTAGAGACAGATGTAACCTGAACTGGAGACTGAATAAAGATGGCTTAAGAATACCTCCTGCTCCAGGTGTCTTTCTACAGAGATCATAACATTTATTTTGGCGACGAGCGGACTTGAACCCTAGAGACTCTTGGTGAACCACTGAAACAAAGGAACTATAAAGGAAATAAAGGAGAAACTAAGAGATCCTACGAGCAACTACATCTACAAAGAAAGAATTCCCAGGAAAGCCAGCGCCAGCCCCACCAGTGTCCTTTCCAATGGACAGCCCACAGAGAAGTGTCATCACAAAAGGACACTAGAGCCTGGGAATAACACAGCCATTTAAAGGAATAAAGTGAGTTGGAGGAGTAGCTAAGCTACAGCCGCATCTGGTGTTCCAGCCACAAAGTTTGCCACATAAAGGATTATAGTGAGTTGGAGGAGTAGCTAAGCTACAGCCGCATCTGGTGTTCCAGCCACAATGTTTGTCACTTAAAGGATTACAGTGAGTTGGAGGAGTAGTCAAACTACAGCCATATCTGGTGTTCCAGCCACAGAAAGAAGGAAATGTCAATTTCAAAGATGTGAAAACGGAATGTGTGTAGTGGCTGCACACATGGATTATATCTTGTACTAAAGGGTCCTTTTTTGACAGTTGCAGCGTTTTAAGGAGCTGCCAAAACCACAGTGATTTTAATTAAAAGGTACTATGTCACAACGATCTCCTTGCAGCAGTAGAACAAATGGTCAATGTTTGATGCCTGACAGGACTTTCAATCTAGGCGAGTGACCACTACTTCCACTAATATCAGTATTTATACAGCTGCTGCATGTTTGATGAATCTGAGGATTTCTGGACGTCTACTTTTGAGGCGACGTGCCTGATCGGTGTCTTGGGGCACAACTTTGCTGGTTTGGCATTGCCAGCGTGATGAAGATGCCGCACAGTTGTGGAGACTACGGAGTGTGCTTTCTACCCAGCGGTGACATACAACGCTTCGCTACTCAGTGGTGACATTCAACGCTTTGCTGCATTGGGCATCGTTGGTGCCGTGTGGGTGGTTTGCTCTGTTGTTTATATGCGGCAGGATACAATGGTTAATAACAATAGTACAATTTTTCGGCGACTGGCAGTGTTTTACAGTTGGAGTGGCTTCTCATTTTAAATTCAAAAAGCTGAGACGCGCGCTACAATCAGCGCGTGGACACTTACCTGTATCTAGAAGATCGCGCTGTTTCTTCGATGACGTCCTTCCATGACGATGGTGGAATCTTCTGTTGTGCTTCCTAGCTGCTTTTGGACGTACGGTGTGCACCGACGCGCCGTGAGCCACTCTGCTGCGACGTTGATAGCGTGCTGCCATCTTGTGGTTGGCGTCCGCTGTTGCTTTTCCTTTTGGTGTTCCTGATTTGTGCAGAGTTGCCGAGTACAAGCTTTATTCTGCTAACCACGGTGTTTGCGATCCTAGTCAATAAAGTTTCCTGCAAGTCGACATGTATGCCAGTGACAACACGGTGTCTTCACGTTATCCATCTTTTGTCAAGCGTCTATGGTTTGTGCACTCTGTGGACACCGAAGTTTTGAAACACCAGATGTTACTTCGTTTTGCAAGCTGTCAGCTTAAGTGCAATGATAGATCCTGGTGGATCTTGCCTTGGGATTGTATGTGGGGGTAAGGTCTAATAAGTTAACGAGACGAGTGGCGGTTTTCAGTTGAGACTTTGGAATGTTCAGAGTATAAAGTACAAGTGGTACGAGAAGCTCTGCAAGACTGTGCTCTGTGAAGACTATTTAGAGTCTGTGTGAAACTCTGCAAGAGTGTATTCTGTGAAGACTATTTAGAGTCTGAGTTTAGGAATTGGTAGTATTTAGTTTTGGGAAAGAGAACATGCTCAAAAAATGTAGGCTACAGTGTGGAGTATTACTTGTATTTGTGATACAGTATTGTAACAAGTCACTATGTCGCCGTCTGGACAACCTTAGAGTGTAGTGCTCTGTTTCATGTATGTCGGAGCGTTCTAGTTTGAGGGTGTAGTTCTTTGCAGGGAAAGTCCAGACCTGTCACAACTCGGGTGAGATATCGCTCACCGGTGAGGGGCACAATGTACTACTGTTTTACAGTTAATGGAATGGCTTTAATTGTTAGTATTGTGACAAGAGGAAAAAGTTGTGATGCCACAGGTGTATAGTTTGAGGATGGGTCTTCATTTTACAGTGATTGTTTTCCTGTGGGTGGTCATCACATTGTTCCCATACACGAGGGAAGGTTTTGGGTAATTGCCCTGTGTTTAGTTTTGTGTGTTACTCCCATATGGGGGTATGTAACCTCTATAAGGGGTTTGGAGTACCTAGGTTAACCCTCACACAGGGAAGGGTTATGGTTTAGTCCATAGATAGTTGCGCGCAGTACTAATGTACATCTTTTTATGGTTAACCCTCACACAGGTTTGGGTTGTAGTTGCGCGCAGTACTATTGTACGTCCTTTCACAGGAGTTTCTATGGGTGACGACCCATATACATGTTTAGTTCCCTTTCTTTTGGGATTGTAGTAGTAGGGTATGCTATTTTTTAGTGCTACTCTAGGTTATGACTTTGGGCATTGGTTGTGTGGGGTCTTTTACCCTTTCCGTTGTAGTGCATTACGTCACAGTGTTTAATGCAAAATGCTTCAAATGTATTACGGGTAATTTTATTCTTGCTTCATAAAGTTTTTTTTTATTTCTTTAAGGAAGGGATGGGAGATATTGTTTATCAAATGTATTTATCTTATCCGTTCTTTGTATAATGGTTCTTTTGCGATGTTTTAATTTTATGTTTGCATCCGTGGCACTTGTACCATTATTCACTTTTCTTGTGGATAGTTCTTCCTTGATGTTTATCACTTGCAGGTTTGTTTTCGTTGAAGAAAAAGGGAAAATGTTATATCCTACTTAATTGAATAACATGTAGTCCAGTCCTGCTGCCACTAACTGCTCAGCCAGAGCGTGAGATGGTCATAGAATGTTGGTGTGCCTGTGATGCATGGAATGCCTGGGTGTCTGAGTGGATGAGTGTCGGCAGTTGAAGATGGGCTGAGCAGCTAGGGAGACTGCTCCTGGTGGGGCTGGTACCACACTAGGCTGGCTGGAGTAGAGACAGATGTAACCTGAACTGGAGACTGAATAAAGATGGCTTAAGAATACCTCCTGGCTCCAGGTGTCTTTCTACAGAGATCATAACAATTTTACCATGTGAAAAAGCCTTCTGCTGTGATATAATGAATCATGTTTGAGAGAAAACTATTTTCTCATGTTTTTCCCACAGAGGTTTGGAAGGTGATCTATAAGCTAAACTGAGAGCATATTTTCTGTAAATTCACATTATCTTTCTCAGTCATGGGAGAATGAAGTCTGACATTCTCAGTAAAACATGTACATCCAACAAGGGCAGAGACTGTCAGTTGATTCCTTTGTGTTCTACTGCAGCTTCCCAGAGTGTTCTAAAGAACAACTAGAGTGCTAACAGTCCTACTTATGACAAAAGTATGGCACACCTGAAGCCATCTTGGTTGGAATAAATTGGTAACTCTTGAATGATTTAATTTAAAAAGGAACAAAATGAGGGGGTTCATTTTGCCATAGAAAGTATGATTAGTGCTGCAGAAAGAACAAGCATTTGCAATGCAATAGGTCTCGCACTTGCGAGCATTTGAGCTATTTGCGTTGTAAATGACACTGCCTTTTATTTGTGTTTTGAAAACCTGCAAACAGTGCATACACACACACTTTGTCCTTATAGTCCTTGCCTACAAGAAGCAAGGCTGGCAGTAAAAGAGGTGCAGTTACTGCCAGGCTTGCTTCTGGTAAGCAAGGACTAGAAGCACAAAGTGCGTGTCTACGCATTGCTTGCAGGTTTTCAAAACACATAAATAAAAGGCATTGTCATGTCCAATGCCAAAAGCTCAAACTATCATAAATGCGAGACCTATTGCCTTACAAATGTTTGTTTCTTTTCCACTGCACATAGCAGGCAGGTCCTGTCCCACCTAGAGCTTAAGCTTCGATTCACTGTACGAAGATCTCGAGGTCCAAGAGCCACATATATTTGTCGTCTGTGTACCAAAAGCTAATGTTTGAAGAAGAAACTCTATATTTCAAAGTCACAAATCACTACAGACCACTGAGACTGCCCTGGAATAAGACTGTGCCCTTGGGCGTGAGATGTGCACTTTATGTGGCAGGTTAGGTTTGTGATGCTTTCTATAGAATTGGCTGAAGTCAGACATTAAGAAATGAATGTCTCCTGTCCATGTCTTCATGTGGGGTAGGTCGACATTGTGGTCCCTTAAGCCAGAGTCTACTAACAAGACTGCGCAGTATCACAAGGAGCACCCACGCCAGTCAGTTAGCTGTTTTTAATTTAGGATGAGGCTATAACTTTTAATTTCCAAGTTTCCTTCTGAAGGGAATCGGGTCTAACTGTGGGACTTTTCGGGCATGACTTATGTTGGCAGCGTAAGTTAAAGCTTACCAGGCCCATTTTTGTTGCAGGAGATAGGTGGCCAAAAACATCCCTCCTGGACAAAAGCTAATTAAAAAAGTATCATACAGACAAAGACAACTTCATACCTTCAAAAATACTTGATATTTTTCGGAATCTCATTTTCAGTCATCAGTCATGCTGATTTCATGATATCTCCTAATAAAGCGAGACGCAGAGGCAGCTTGCAACAAGTTTCTGCTGCAAGGAGTGCAGTGCCAGACGGTGCACAGAGGCAGCCTGTGCTATGCTCCGTGAACAGCCGGCTGCTTCAACGAGTGCCGACTGAAGAAAAGTAGCTGAAGATGAAGCAGTCTGTTTGGCCAGCAGTCAGGCACTGTGCACGCAGGGACGTGGAACATGTGCCGTCTCCCCCAAAAAATAGTACAACCAATGAGGGATTGTGGGCAAATCACGTAATCTCCCTGTGCCTAAAGCAGAATGAACGTGCCCTTGTGCAATGTAAGGGCAATTTTTTAAAGGGCTCCAATAGCTTCCGGTCGAGACTATATAGAGAACTGAAAAAAAGGAAAACATCACGTGACCACGGACTCTGGAGCAAGTGAGGCGGGAGGAGTAAAAACGCAGAATGGGAGGCTGATGCTAGCGGGTCGGAATGGAAAGCTGCAGCAAGTCTCTTTTTGCAGTTTTATATAGCGCGAACTCGACCTTAGGGTATCAGCTCTTTACATGAGCAATAGTTGCATTACAGATGGACGCATTCATTTTTAGGCAGTGGGAGATTGTGATTTGCCGAGAATCACAGGTTGTTTGAGCCTCCGGCCAGACTCAAGGCTGGGTCCCTGGCTTCATCATCCGCCACTCTAGTCGTTAAGCCACATCCTTTCCCTTCTCTCATTCACAATGAGTGGCAACGAGGTATCGGCATCTGTTCTTTCCATTGTAAATAAAAATGGAACGTGAACGCCGTAAGTGTCAAAAAGAAAAAAAATGCCTTCACGCAGCACGTTTGTTTAGGAGATTAGACAAAGTAATCACTGTGTTTTTTACAAAAAATAAAGCGTGAATGCTGAGTGTGGTAAAAAAAATGACATCAGCGGAGCGCATTTCACATGAACACGGACTCTGGAGCAAATGAGGCGGGAGGATTAAAAACGCAGAATGGGAGGCTGATGCTAGCGGGTTGGAATGGAAAGCTGCAGCAAGTCTCTTTTTGCAGTTTTATATAGCGCAAACTCGACCTTAGGGTATCAGTGCTCTACATGAGCAATAGTTGCATTACAGATAGACGCATTCATTTTTAGGCAGTGGGAGACTGTGATTTGCCCAGAATCACAGGATGTTTGAGCCTCCGGCCAGACTCAAGGCTGGGTCCCTGGCTTCATCGTCCGCCACTCTAGTCGTTAAACCACATCCTTTCCCTTCTCTCATTCACGATGAGTGACAATGAGGTATCGGCATCTGTTCTCCCCATTGTAAATAAAAATGGAACGTGAACGCAGTGTGTGTCAAAAAGAAAAAAAATGCCTTCACGCAGCACGTTTGTTTAGGAGATTAGACAAAGTAATCACCATGTTATTCACAAAAAAAAAAGCGTGAATGCTGAGTGTGGTAAAAAAATGACGTCAGCGGAGCACATTTGTTTCTAAAGCAAGCTAATCAAAGTAACCAGTGTAAACAAAAATTCTGGCTATAATGAAAATGGTGAAAAAGTAAACAACACGTAAAAACTGACTCTGGAGCAAATGAGTTTTAAAGGGCTCCAATAGCTTCCGGTCAAGACTACATAGAAAACTGAGAACAAGAAAAACAAGCCCGGTGGAGCATGGCGCGCGCGCTTGGTGGGGCGGGGGAGCGCATTCCAGGCGGGGGAGCGGACCCTTTGAAGTACGATGCCAAACGGATTGCATGGCGGCACAATGCGCGTGATTGTGTGCGTGCTGGCCATGCAATCCGCTTTTCGGAGCACTTTTGGGAGCCCCTTACAATAGTCTCGCTTTGCGATCGCTTACGCGATAGCAAGGCTAGACCTAAAAATTAGGGCACATTTTGAGTGACTTCTCAAATCCTCTTCTATTTGATTAAAAAATTCTGACATGCAGACAAACATGCACTTTCAATACCAGCAGCAGACTTCCCTGGTGAGCAGTAGCTTTACTACAGTGATCTAATAAGCAACTAGAGTGCTAACATTCTGAATTTATGGCAAATGTGTGACACATCTGAATGCCTTCTTGATGGAATCAAAGTAAAAAACTGAAAGTGTTTCCTACTGAGGAGACTGTAGTAAATGAGGAAATTAGGAAACATCATAACAAATAAGTCTCCCAAAATGGCCACCAAAGACAAAAGAGCCCAAATGTAGCCCAAATATCACCCAGATGTAGCCCAAGTATAGCCCAATGACAGAATGTCCCAGAGTGTTCTAACGAACAACTAGAGCGCTAACAGTCTTACTTATGACAAAAGTATGGCACACCTGAAGCCATCTTGATTGGAATAAAGTGGTAACACTTAAAACATTTAATTTACAAAGGAACAAACTGAGGGGGTTCATTTTGCCATAGCAATTATGATTAGTGCTGCAGAAAGAAAAATTAGGGCACATTTTGACTTCTCAAATCCTCTTCTATTTCATAAAAAAATTCTGACATGCAGACTGAAACATGCACTTTGAATACCAGCAGCAGACTTCCCTGGTGAGCAGTAGCTTTACTACAGTGATCTAATGAGCAACTAGAGTGCTAACATTCAGAATTTATGGCAAATGTGTGACACATCTGAATGCCTTCTTGATGGAACCAAACTAAAAAACTGAAAGTATTTCCTACTGAGGAGACTGCAGTAAATGAGGAAATTAGTAAATTTCATAACAAATAAATCTCCCAAGATGGCCACCAGAGTCAAAAGAGCCCAAATGTAGCCCAAATATCACCCAGATGTAGCCCAAGTATAGCCCAATGACAGAATGTCCCAGAGTGGTCTAACGAACAACTAGAGCGCTAACAGTCTTACTTATGATAAAAGTATGGCACACCTGAAGCCATCTTGATTGGAATAAAGTGGTAACACTTAAAACATTTAATTTACAATGGAACAAAATGAGGGGGTTCATTTTCCCATAGAAATTATGAATAGTTCTGCAGAAAGAAAAATTAGGGCACATTTTGACTTCTCAAATTCTCTTCTATTTCATAAAAATATTCTGACATGCAGACTGAAACATACACTTTTAATACCAGCAGCAGACTTCCGTGGTGAGCAGTAGCTTTACTATAGTGATCTAATGAGCAACTGGAGTGCTAACATTCTGAATTTATGACAAATGTGTGACATATCTGAATACCTTCTTGATGGAATCACAGTAAAAAACTGAAAGCATTTCCTACTGAGGAGACTGCAGTAAATGAGGAAATTAGGAAACTTCATAACAAATAAATCTCCCAAGATGGCCACCAGAGACAAAAGAGCCCAAATGCAGCACAAATATCACCCAGATGTAGCCCACATGCAGCCCAATGAAAGAAGTGTGCAAAACACTTATTTTTTGTTTATTTGCAGTTTTATATACACAAGATCAAATTCATTTTGGTTGTAGACATGGGGAGATTAAGTGATTTGACCAGAATCACAGAATGTTGAGCTGAAGCATAAACTCCAACCTGGTTCCCCAGTTGCAAAGTCTGCAGCTCTGGAAGTAACACCACATCCTCTCCCCTAGGTGCAACATTTAATCAAGTGGTCAACTGGATAAAAAAACATAAAGATTACAAATAATTTAAAAGTTCTTTGTCGCTATTTGAAAACTCAGAAAATATGTCCTCATTTTAGTTTTTTAGAGCACTAACCATAATTTTGATGCAAATAAGACCCTCTCATATACGTAATTTCTAAAGGAAATACTCTAGGTATTACAGTTTTGATTACATCAAGATGACGTCAGGCGTTCCACACTTTTGTAATAAATATAGAATGTTAGCAATCTAGTTGTTCATTGGAATACTGTTGAGAGGCAGAGGCCAGGGGCACGGACTCTGAAAATTGAAGGCACATAGGAGAGTGCAGAGGCAACAATTTGACCACACTGGGCAGGCAGGAAGGGCAGTGGCAGCACAACAGACTATGGAGGGCAGTGGAAAGGGGGACAGGGGCAACAAACCAACAATACAGGACTGGCAAGAGAGGCTGTGGCAATATAATAGACCATTGTGGGCAGAAGGAAGAGGCAGTGGTAGTACAACCATACATGCCAACAGACCCGTTTCAGCCAGGAAACGTCCAATGTTTTTAAGCTCAAATGGGCTTTACTTGATCTGTCTCCTGTCTACAATCTCCTCTTTTTTAATGTAACTCAAAGGGGAAAATCAATACCCCAGGTTTTTTTCAAAATCTCCCTCTTACCAAGTTAAAATGTTTGCAAGTATAGTACATTGGATCATGGTAGGCAGGAGGAATTGGGGTAGGGACATGGACTCGGATAACAGAGGGCAGGAGGGACATGGAGAGGTGCACCAAACTGACCTACAGGGCAGGCATCAGGGAGGGCAGAACAACAATCCATGGAAAGCAATAGGGAGGGGACAGGCCCATGCACATGGACAACAGAGAACAGAGGGGAAAGAGGCAATGGTAGCTAGCTGACCATAATGGACAGACAGGAGAGAAAGCTGCAGCATAACAGACCATAAAGGGCAGGAGGGACGGAGGGACGGATCAGGGGCATTACAATGGAACAGGCATGCCAGGACGGAGGGAATAGGGGTCTGCACATGGAAACAGAGGGCTGGGGGCAAGGGGGCAGGGCAGGAGCAGCAAGATGACCATGGAGGTCAGGCAGGATGGGCACTAGAAACAAGACACACCATGGAGAGCAACAATGAGACTATGGTGTCATACACACAGACCATGGAGGGAAGGTGGGAGGGGGTCAGGGACAGCTAGCTGACCACACAGGGAAGGTGGGAGGGGCCATGGCAGCACAGAAGACCATGCATGGCAAGCAGGAGGGTTAGTGGCAGCACAATGGCTATGATGGGTGTTGGAAGGCGTTCCCCGGGGAGGCTGTGGAATGTGTTCCCGACCACCCGGAGGCCCACCTTACCCAGAGTTAGGCCGAGCAAGAGCAGGGAGGCCCTTCCTGGAAGGGTCTCGCACCTAGGATCGCACACGCTGCACTTACTCTCTCTTCGGATAGAGGGACACCACACAGTAAGTCGTTATAAGACAATGCTTTTATCGGTAGTTGTCAGGGATCTTTATGATCCGGCAGGCAGGTGCAGAATTAATGCCACAAGCGGCAGCGATCTCGTGAGGAGGGAAAGGGGTAGCGGGACAGTCCTTGAATTAGTGTCTCTGCGAGGTATCCGGCACACAGCTCTCAATCCTCGAGCTGAGGGGATGTTGCTTCGCTCGGCAATCTCTGCCGATTCTCTTGGAGGAGCGGGCCGCGAGTCACTCAGCAGGCACTGGAGGGTCGTAGTTCAGGGAGCCGTGACGGCGTCAGCAGGGCTCAGATGGTTCAGAATTCGGGGAGCCGCGACGGTGTCAGCAGGGCTCAGATGGTTCAGAATTCGGGGAGCCGCGACGGCGTCAGCAGGGCTCAGATGGTTCAGAGTTCGGGGAGCCGCGACAGCGTCAGCAGGGCTCAGATGATTCAGAGTTCGGGGAGCCGCGACAGCGTCCGCAGGGCTCAGGTGGTTCAGAGTTCGGGTAGCGTTCTTCTGTTCGGTGAGCGATCGAGCCGCGACCAGGTCAGCAGGCTCTCGTCAGTCCAGGTCTTCTCTCCTCCCGTCCTTTCCGCACCCCTTGTTATACTCCCCCTCCTCTTTGAAGTCCGGAGTCCTCGCGGAGAGGGGTCTGGTGCCTGGGGGGCGGTGTGTCGGGGTTTCCTGTCGCTCGGCCCTTTGACCTGTTCAGGTGGGTCTGGGAGGGACTCCAGACAACCAGCAGGCGAGGCGCCCGCTCACCGGGGGCCTGGTGGTCGATCGAAACCTCCCTCGGGGGAGAGACCAGAGGTGTGACAGGGTCGGCGCCTCTCGGTCTGGTTTGGGGTGGGGGTTTCATTCTCCCTCGGCTGGTCATGCGTGTTGGGGATCTGGTCGGCCCTCGGGATGTTGGCCTACGGGAGCTGGAAGGCCGTGTCCACGAGGTTCGGCGTGGTTGTAGGGTAACTTGCTGGTCGGGAGGGCCCACGCCACGAGGCCGGTCTCACACGTGCCCCCCCCAGCTGAAAGGCGGGGAGAACTACCCATCCACTTGGGGGTTCTCCTCGCTGAAGCGGAAGAATCGGGACAGGCCGTCCGCGTTGGCGTGGTCCGTCCCGGGGTAATGTTCCACCGTGAAATCCATCCCTTGGAGGGAGATGAACCAGCGTAGCAACTTGGGGTTTTCCCCTCGCATCTGCATCAGCCACCGCAAGGGGCGGTGATCTGTTTGTACTCGGAAGTGGGTTCCGAACAGGTAGGGTCGAAGCTTTTTGAGGGCCCAGACTACTGCGAAGGTCTCTCTCTCAATGGTGCTCCACCGCTGTTCCCGGGGCAGCAACCTTCGGCTGATGAAGGCTATGGGCCGATCTATGCCCTTGTCGTCGAACTGGGAGAGGACTGCCCCGATGCCGTGTTCCGAGGCGTCCGTCTGGACCACAAACTCCTGGGCGTAGTCGGGTGCTTTGAGCACTGGAGCTACGCACATGGCGGCCTTGAGGGTGTCGAACGCCTTCTGGCAGGAGGGAGTCCAGTGTACTTTCTTGGGGTGTTTTTTGGAGGTTAGTTCTGTGAGGGGTCCTGCGATGCTGCCATAGTTCTTGATAAACCTTCGGTAGTAGCCGGTGAGGCCCAGGAAGGCCCGGACTTCCGTTTGGGTTGCGGGGGGTTCCCAGGACAGGATGGCGTCGATCTTCGGCTGGAGGGGGGCGACCTTCCCACTTCCCACCTGGTGCTCCAGATAGGTTACGGAGCTGTGCCCAATTTGACATTTGCTGGCTTTGATGGTGAGGCCGGCCCGGCGCAGAGCCAGCAGGACTTGACGGAGGTGCTGGAGGTGCTCGGTCCATTGGGAGCTGAAGACTGCTATGTCGTCGAGGTATGCTGCGCTTAACCCCTCTAGTCCGGACAGGACCCTGTTCACCAGCCGCTGGAAGGTGGCCGGGGCATTCTTCATTCCAAACGGCATCACCCTAAAGCGGTAGTGCCCATCCGGGGTGGAGAAGGCGGAGCGCTCCTTGGCTCCCTCGGTGAGGGCAATCTGCCAGTATCCACTAGTCAGGTCGAAGGTGCTGAGGTAGCGAGCGGCCCCAAGGCGGTCAATGAGCTCGTCGGCACGGGGGATAGGGTGAGCGTCCGCTCGGGTGACCGCATTGAGTCCTCGGTAGTCGACGCAAAACCTCAGCTCGGGGGCAACACCCGGGGTAGTTGCTTTCGGAACCAGGACTACCGGGCTGGCCCAGGGGCTGTCAGAGGGTTCAATCACCCCGAGGGCTAGCATCTTCGCCACCTCGGTCTGGATGCAGGTTCAGACCCGATCAGGGACCCGGTAGGCCCAATGTCTCACTGGCGGGCTGTCACCGGTGTTCACGTCGTGGACACACCAGTTGGTGACCCCAGGGGTCAGGGAGAAGAGGTCCGCGAACTGCCCTAGTAGCTGGCGGCAGTCGTCGGACTGTTGGGCTGTGAGGGCGGTTGACAGTTTCACTCCCTCTACGGACCCATCGGTCTCTTTCGCCCCCAGGGGGTCTGGAAGGAGCTCGGTGTCTTCTTCGGCCCCATCGTCGGTGGCCAGGAGTAAACTCAATTCTGTCCGTACAAAGTGAGGTTTGAGGCGGTTCACGTGGAGGACCCGGAGGGGGTTCCGCGGGGACTGTACATCGACGAGATAGGTGACTTGGCTCTTCCGCTCGACCACCTTGAAGGGTCCAGTCCATTTATCTTGGAGAGCGCAGGGTCTCACCGGGGCCATGACCCAGACTTGTTGGCCCGGCTGAAACTCGACCAGCGTAGCATTCTGGTCATACCAGCGCTTCATTTCTTCCTGACTAGCCTCGAGGTTCGCTTCTGCGAGTTCTCTGAATTTCCGGGTCTGGTTGCGGAGCGCCAAGATGTATCGGAACACATCCGGAGGGGTCCCCCGGGAGGTTGTTTCCCACCCCTCCTTGACCAGGCTCAGGGGTCCCCGGACGGGGTGTCCATGTAGTAGTTCAAATGGGCTGAATCCCAGGGATTTTTGGGGAACCTCCCGGTAGGCGAACAGGAGGCAGGGGAGGAGGACGTCCCACCTCCGGCGTAGGGGTTCCTCGAGGCCCATGATCATCCCTTTCAGTGTTTTGTTAAAGCGCTCGACTAGGCCGTTTCCTTGGGGGTGGTACGGGGTGGTGAATTTGTACGATACTCCGCACTGCTGCCAGAGGGACTTCATATATCGGGAGATAAAGTTCGTTCCCCGGTCACTCACGACTTCGCGGGGGAACCCCATGCGGGAGAAGATCCCCATCAAGGCCCGGCCCACCACGGGGGCCGTCACGGTGCGGAGAGGGATGGCTTCGGGGTAACGGGTGGCATGATCCACCAGGACGAGGATGAACCAGTGGCCCTGGGTGGTCTTGGGGTCCAGGGGTCCTACAATGTCGATTCCTACCCGCTCAAAAGGGGTACTGACGACGGGGAAGGGTTGTAGCAGAGCCTTGCACATGCCCCCACTCTTTCCGCTGGCCTGGCACGTGGGGCAGGACTTGCAGTGGGCCTCCACATTTGCTCGCATCTTGGGCCAATAGAAGTGGGTGACCAGTCGTTGGTAGGTCTTATCTTGGCCTAAGTGTCGGGCCAGGGGTACATCATGGGCCAGGCCCAGGAGAAGACTTCGGAAGCGTAGGGGTACCACTAGTACTCGGGCCGATCCCAAATCGGCCGACTTCTGTTCGCTGTACAGCAGTCCGTTCTCCCAGTATACCCAGTGGGTGCCAGTCCGGTTGCCTGCTGCTTGGGCCTCGGCCTGTTGTCGGGGTCCAATGAGGGATGGGCAGGTGGATTGTTCTTGGCAGAACTCTTCACGGGAGGGGCCCCCTTCGCAGGGCCACGGGGCCAGTTCTGGCAAGTCCCCGAGTTTGGTCAGGGTTTCGGGGTCGGAAGGCACTGATCCTTTGTCGGGAGCGGTTGGTTCGTCCAGAAGGGGGTCAGTGGCCTCTGGTGGTGTATTCTGAATCTCGGGGATGGTGGTGGTGCTCAGCGGCATGGCTTCTCCCCCCTCGGAGGAAGGCGCCCTGAGAGTCATCGAGCGCGTGGTGGCGCATACCCACTTGGGTAGGCCCATCATCTCGAGGTGGGCCCTTCGTTCCACTTGTCCCCACTGGGAGTTCTCAAGGTCGTTGCCCAGGAGGCAGTCCACGGGCTGGGAGGTTCGGACCGCTACATTTAACTTGCCGGTGACTCCCCCCCATTCGAAGGGGACTAGGGCCATCCGGCAGAGGCTCTCGGAATTGTCTGATGATATGATGGGGCAAAAGGCGTCAGGCAGGATCTGATCTTCGGAAATCAGGTGACAATGAACCGTCGTGACACTCGCCCCCGTGTCCCGGAGGCCCTCGATGCGGTGACCGTTGACCGTTACCTGCTGTCGGTACTTCTTCGTGTTGGCGGGCAGGGACGTTCCGGGGACCATCTCCCGGTCCCCTAGGGAGACAAAGGCCATGGCGGCTGGTTCCCATTCTTCGGAGTCTTCCATCTCTTCCCCCAGGGCTACGGAGGCCATCTGTCGAGCCGGCGGGGTTGTTGTGGCGGTCCGCTGGTACAGGGGACATTGAGGGTCACTGGCATAGTGTCCGGTCTGTTGGCAGCAGAAACAGGTGATCCTCACTCGGGGCCCCGTCCTCCCTGGTGGCCCGGTGCTGGCCGGAGGTGGAGCTGGAAAGGGCGGAGATTGTCCTCTGGGAGGGCTGAGTGGGGATCCCCCCGGGAGCTCCCTTTGCCGGCCTTAATTCCCTCCGCCCCTCTGGCGGGGGGGTCCCTGACTGTGGCGACCGTAGTCTTCCACGGGGCCCCGGGAGGCCCGGGTGTTCACCCACCGGTCAGCCTCGACGGCCAATTTTCGAGGGTCTGTGAGTTTGCTGTCCAGGAGGTGCTGGCGCAGCTCTACGAAGCAATTAGCGGACAAGTGTTCCCATGCGATTAGGTCGAACAGCTCCTCAAAGGTGGAGACCTTGCTGCCCTTGATCCATCCGTCCAAGGCCCGGCTGTAAAAGTTCACGCACTCCACCCAGGTGGTACCGGGTATCTTTTTGCAGTCTCTAAACCGTTGCCGGTACATTTCAGGGGTGAGCCCATATCTGGCTACCAGGGCCTCTTTCATGTGACTGTAGGAGTTCATCACCGTGGAGGGCAGGTCCAGCAGGGTATCTCTCCCCTCGCTCAGGAACCGGCCCCACAGCCCAGCCCCCCAGTCTTTCTGCGGGACTCGGTGGGAGGTCATGGCGACTTCGTAGGCCTTGAACCATTGCTGAATGTCGTCGTTCTTATAGTATTCTTTCACCACATCTTTGGGGCTGTGGACCTTTGGTTCCACGGTGGAGGAGATGGGTTGGGTTTCCGAGGGTAGGGCCTCCGCCTTCTTAGCCTTGAGCTCGATTTCTTTTAGGCTACGTTCGTGCTCTAGTTGGAGTTTCTTTTCTTCGTGTTCTCTCTGTCGTTTCTTTTCCTCTAGTTCTCCTTGTAGGCGTAACTGTTCCACCGCCAGTTTTTTTTCAGCCAGTTTTATCTCTCCTTCGATTTTTAATTTTGCTAGTTCCAGTTCGTGGTTGTGACCTCTTTCTCGGTCCGCTAGTTACTCTGGGGATAGGCCCCCCTCGGGGGCGCCGTTCCTCCCCGGGGTGCTTCGTGGTTCGTTGGGAGGCTCTCCTTCTGTTTGTGTCCGGGGAGTTCCCGCCTCGATCCAGGTTTTTAATGCCCCCTGGAAGTCCTCTTTCGTGCTTAGTCCGGTGGTAGCGATTCCAAATTCTTTGCAAAATTGTTTCAGTTCTCGGTGCGTATAAGATTCTAACTGGTCCTTTTGAAATGCCGTGCTCGGGTTGGTGCCTGCGGCACCTAGGGAAGTTTCTCCTTCCATTTCTTCTTGGTAGTGCGGAAGCCGTCTACTGCACGATCTCTAGGTGTTGGCTCGTATCCCGTCGCCTGCCACCAAATGTTGGAAGGCGTTCCCCGGGGAGGCTGTGGAATGTGTTCCCGACCACCCGGAGGCCCACCTTACCCAGAGTTAGGCCGAGCAAGAGCAGGGAGGCCCTTCCTGGAAGGGTCTCGCACCTAGGATCGCACACGCTGCGCTTACTCTCTCTTCGGATAGAGGGACACCACACAGTAAGTCGTTATAAGACAATGCTTTTATCGGTAGTTGTCAGGGATCTTTATGATCCGGCAGGCAGGTGCAGAATTAATGCCACAAGCGGCAGCGATCTCGTGAGGAGGGAAAGGGGTAGCGGGACAGTCCTTGAATTAGTGTCTCTGCGAGGTATCCGGCGCACAGCTCTCAATCCTCGAGCTGAGGGGATGTTGCTTCGCTCGGCAATCTCTGCCGATTCTCTTGGAGGAGCGGGCCACGAGTCACTCAGCAGGCACCGGAGGGTCGTAGTTCAGGGAGCCGCGACGGCGTCAGCAGGGCTCAGATGGTTCAGAATTCGGGGAGCCGCGACGGCGTCAGCAGGGCTCAGATGGTTCAGAATTCGGGGAGCCGCGACGGCGTCAGCAGGGCTCAGATGGTTCAGAGTTCGGGGAGCCGCGACAGTGTCAGCAGGGCTCAGATGGTTCAGAGTTCGGGGAGCCGCGACAGCGTCAGCAGGGCTCAGATGGTTCAGAGTTCGGGGAGCCGCGACAGCGTCCGCAGGGCTCAGGTGGTTCAGAGTTCGGGTAGCGTTCTTCTGTTCGGTGAGCGATCGAGCCGCGACCAGGTCAGCAGGCTCTCGTCAGTCCAGGTCTTCTCTCCTCCCGTCCTTTCCGCACCCCTTGTTATACTCCCCCTCCTCTTTGAAGTCCGGAGTCCTCGCGGAGAGGGGTCTGGTGCCTGGGGGACGGTGTGTCGGGGTTTCCTGTCGCTCGGCCCTTTGATCTGTTCAGGTGGGTCTGGGAGGGACTCCAGACAACCAGCTGGCGAGGCGCCCGCTCACCGGGGGCCTGGTGGTCGATCGAAACCTCCCTCGGGGGAGAGACCAGAGGTGTGACAGGGTCGGTGCCTCTCGGTCTGGTTTGGGGTGGGGGTTTCGTTCTCCCTCGGCCGGTCATGTGTGTTGGGGATCTGGTCGGCCCTCGGGATGTTGGCCCACGGGAGCCGGAAGGCCGTGTCCACGAGGTTCAGCGTGGTTGTACGGTAACTTGCTGGTCGGGAGGGCCCACGCCACGAGGCCGGTCTCACAATGGGCAAGAAGGAGGGTGCAGAGGCATGCACAAAGGACCATGGTGGATAGAAGGGATGGTCAGGACCTGGGCACAGACAAGAGAGTTCAGGGGAAGGGGCCTCACAACAGACCGCACGGGGCAGGCAGGAGGAGCAGTTGCAGCACAACAGACCAGGGAGGGCAGAAGGGTGTGGCAGTAAAATGGACCATGGAGGACAGGAGGAAGGGGATAGGGGCATGGCATGTGGACAGGCAGGGTGGAGGTGGCAGGGACAGGTTACAGTCATCTGACAATGCTAGGCAGGTGGGAGGGAAGTGGCAGCTCAACAGAACGCTCAGAGTAGATAGGAGTGGCAGGTCCATGGAACATGGAGGGCAAAAAGGATGGAGCAGGGGCATGCACAAAGACATCGGAGGGCAGGGGGAAGGAGAATAGGGTCAGCAAGCTAAGCACAGAGGCTAAGCAGGAGGTCAATGATGGGCCATAGAATTGGGCAATGGAGGGCAGGAGGAGTGGACTGGTACATCATGCTAAATGAAGGGCAGTGGCAGCACATCAGACCATGCATGGCAGGAGGGAGGAGGCTAGTCCATGGATTCAGACAACAGAGGCTAGGGAGGAGGTGGATGGGGCAGCAAGCTAACTGTTCAGAGAAGGTGGGTATTAGGAACTTTATTGTTTTTTAAATGTGTGTCTGTACGAACTACTTAAAATATGAACAAGTATGCAGCATAATCTCACTTTTATTCAGGAAGAAGAGGACATTTGTGACTGTGTCTCCGGGCTCACTTGGCAGAAACACCCCCTGACCCTCCACCCCCCATCGCAAAATGTAATGTCCGTGAAAAGGGTAGGTGGACGCAGTGTTATATAGAACATAGTCCTGAGAGCACGATTGAAAATGAAAACTAGATATAGTATATGGTATAAACTATGCACCAAAAAGTGTGATATAAGATGAACCGGGGCGTGAAATATAATATGCAATACATTGTGCGCAATGACAGATTCATTGGAGAGCGTGAGATAGCACAGGCACTAGCTCGTGCTATGCGATATGTGCCTTAGAGTGTAATATGCACAGGGCAGTGTTGTGTAACCTAACTAGTCTCTAAAGTTGTAATATAAAATATGTGCTGGGGAATGTAACGTTGCATATGCACTGTGACAAAGATATGGATACCAGATTGTAATATGTATGGCATAGCGCTGTGCGTTATAACATAGGCATCGAGGAAGGCACGTTAGATGGGGCAATATAACCCGTGCGAAGGCAAGTGTGGCATGACATATTCACGGGGTGGTGTTACAGTGCACATGGGCTAGAGAGTGTCATAGCATACGCACTAGCTGGTGGAATACAACACAGATGTGTGAGGCACTCGGCAGGCACTGGTGGGTGTAACACAGCATTGGGCTCAGCCAGGAGCACACTGTGACTCTCAAGTGAGGTTCGTCTCCTTTCCAGAGAGTAAAATAAAAAGTATTACACATCCGGTGGAGGATGTGTGTTTTATTAACCATGAGGGGGGTTTCTTGCATAGTTTG
This sequence comes from Triturus cristatus, assembly GCF_964204655.1. Classification (NCBI taxonomy): domain Eukaryota; kingdom Metazoa; phylum Chordata; class Amphibia; order Caudata; family Salamandridae; genus Triturus; species Triturus cristatus. The sequence continues at coordinate 1,131,602,573 of NC_140583.1, forward strand.
GTCGAATTTATGGTGAATCCCCTTTGAATGGCTTGGTGTGTGTGTATATTAAATGTGGCCGTCAATAGCTACCCATGTTTGTATAAATGAACAACAAGGGCGGCTACTTGGAGAGTACCCACCGGCGGGGGCGCCGGGATTAGGCACGGTAGGGCGTCAGACACGTCAGAGCTTCACTAGCGGTGTAAATACAGTCCATGTGGATTCTTTCTATGCATAGTTGCCTTTTAATGATTATACGCAAATCGTCATGGTGATAGGTACATACGGTTCATCCAGCATGTTCTAAGTGTTTCTATAAATATATATTTTTTAAAATAATAAAAAACAAAGGCCGGCCCCGGGGGATGGGGTCCCCGGGGCCATAAGTGGCCTGAGGAGGGGGACAACGCAGCCCCTCGTAAAGAATTTTTTTAAAAAAAAGGCCATGACCCGGGGGTTGGGGTCCCCGGGGCCGATTAAGGCCTTGGGTGGGCCAAATTCTTTTTTTTAAACAAAAAAATTAGGGTGCAGGCCCTGGGGGATGGGGTCCCCAGGGCCAGTAAATTAGAAAAAGAAGGGGGGCCACACAGCCCTCCTTCTTAAAAAAATAAAATAAATAAAAGACCGGCATCGCGCTGGAGGCCACGCCCCCTCCTAGCAGCACTCTGCAAATGCACCCCCTGGCCAGTTGTAAGTTGGGGAATTAATTCCCCTTCAATACTGAGGGTCCCTGAGGGCCAACTAGCCCAACAGGTATCTCCAGTATGCGCCAGGGAGCTGCGTTGCAGACAGGTGTTCTGAGGCCATGCCCCTTTTACACCTCTATGCAACGCAGCTCTGTGGCGCTTACTGGAGGTACCTAGTGGTCTAGTTTGACCCTAGGGACCCTTAGGATTCAAGGGGACTTAATCTCTCAAGTTAGAGCGGCCACAGGGCGCGTTTACACAGTGGTGAAGGGAGGGGACGGGGCCTGAGGTGACATGTGCAAACACGCCCTGTGGCACGTTTTAAGTTGGGGAAATAATTCCCTTTCAATCCTGAGGGACCCTGGGGGCCAACTAGCCCACCAGGGGCTTCCAGTAAGCGCCACTGCTCTGCGTTGCAAAGAGGTGGTGCAGGCCGTGCCCCTTTTTACACCTCTCTGCAATGGCGCTTACTGGACGTACCTAGTGGGCTATTTTGCCCCTAGGGATCCTCAGGATTAAAGGGGACTTAATCTCCCAACTTAAAAAACGGCCACAAGGTGTGTTTACACAGTGGGGAAGGGAGGGGACGGAGCCTGAGGTGACGTGTGTAAACACGCCCTATGGCGCGTTTTAAGTTGGGGAAATAATTCCCCTTCAATCCTGAGGGCCCCTCTTGGCTAACTAGCCCACCAGGTGCTTCCAGTAAGCGCCACTGAGCTGCGTTGCAGAGAGGTGGTCCAGGCCGTACCTCTTTTTACACCTCTCTGCAATGCAGCTCTGCGGCGCTTACTGGAGGTACCTAGTGGGCTAGTTGGATCCTAGGGACACTCAGGATTCAAATGAACTTAATCTCCCAACTAAAAACGGCCACAGGGCGTGTTTACACAGTTGTGAAGGGAGGGGACGGGGCCTGAGTTAACGTGTGCAAGCAAGCCCTGTGGCACGTTTTAAGTTGGGGAAATAATTCCCCTTCAATCCTGAGGGACCCTGGGGGTCAACTAGCCCACCAGGTGCTTCCAGTAAGCGCCACTGCGCTGCATTACAGAGAGGTGGTCTAGGCCGTGCCCCTTTTTACATCTCTCTGCAACGCAGCTCTGTGGTGCTTACTGGAGGTACCTAGTGGTCTAGTTGGACCCTAGGGACTCTAGGGACCCTCAGGATTCAAGGGGAATTAATCTCCCAACTTAAAACGGCTACAGGGCGTGTTTACACAGTGGGGAAGTGAGGGAATGGGGCCTGAGGTGACGTGTGCAAACACGCCCTGTGGCGTGTTATAAGAGGTAGTTTTAATCACCTGCCCTATTATATACTAGGGGCTTACAGAGGAGGTCATGCTGATCACAGGGGGACCCCAACGCATAGTGTTCCCTAGTGTATGTAGGTGTTTTCACTGTATTCTGAGTGTCTTTTAACATAGCAATGGCTCTAGGACTGGTTAGTCAGACTCAGTTAACACCAGTATCCTTCTGAAAAAGTTGAGGGTACAGGATGATTTTGCAACAAGGCTTCTTTCTGGTCTTCTGTTTGTTCTTTCTGCACGTTATCCTTCTTCCTGCACTTTTCTTCGTCTTTGAGGACTTCTGTTGCTTCTTTCTGCATTTCTGTTTTTTCTTTCTGTGCGTTTTTTCTTCTTTCTTCACATGTCCTATCTCTGTAGCCATAGATAGAAATTAGCATTTAAAAAACCTTTGAAATTCTCTGAATAAACCATAGGTTTCAGGCACGTTATAGTTAGGAATTAGCATTTAAAAAACCTTAGAAATTCACTGAAAAAAACATAGGTTTCAGGGGCGTTATAGTTAGCTGGACTTTTCACTCGTACAAAACCATTGAAATTCCCCCGTTATAGTTAGTTCAGCTAACTATAACGCGCGCGCCCGCAATGCACTGCTGATGATGTCACATATTACATCACTCATGACATGGTCAGGGACATCACTGATGACGTCTCAAATGACATCACTGATGACATCACTGATGACATCATCCAGTAAAGGTGTGTTTTTCTGAAAATTACATATGTTTTATATATGTATATCTCAAGGTCGATGGAAGAATAAATGGGTATATAAGTGTCTAAATGGATGATTTGTTTTTAAAAAATTGATTGTATAACTGACTGATTAAGTGTATCTTAGTGAGTACATGGCTTAGTGAGTAATGTTTAAATATGTAAATATCTGTATCAGTCTCTCACTTTGTGTATAAGTGGCTGCATGGGTTGGTGAGTAGCTACATGAGTGTCTCTATAGGTTATTAGTTGGTTTTTTGAGTATCAGTATGAGTGTCTGAGTGTCTGTATGGTTCGGTGGGGGGTATTACGTAGTACATAAGTGCATGAATGAGTGACTCACTGTTTGTATGTGTTGAAGAAAGCATGTGTGCAGGACTGTATGGGTGGATGAGTGTGTGCATGGGTGTGTTAGTGAGTGAATGACTGTCTCAATAGTGTCTTTATGAGTAACTACATATGTTTTAAACTAGTATATGTGACTATTGGTGTATATAAGTGTGTATATGTGAGAGTGAGAGATTGAAAGAGTTCCTGTATGAATAAGTATGTGTTTCTCTAAGTGATTGTTTAAAAGACTAAGTATGTGTAAGTTTCTGTAGAAGTAAGTGTTGTGGTGTGTGTATAACTGTATATGCAAGTAAATGGATGTTTGATTCTTTATTAGCATGAGTGACTATGTGAGTGAGTAACTCTATGGATGAGTGGCGTTGTGAAACAGGATCTCTAGGTGTATGAGTACATATGATGAGTGAGTACATGTATGAGTGACTGTATAGGACTGTTGGTGAATGAGTGGATGTGTATGTGGATCTTAGAATTACTGAAGAGGTTGTTGTAACTGGTATTGATATGTCCATTGTTTTGAAAATGTTAGTTTCTATTTTTGAATGTGTGTATCAATGGTTATATTAGGGGGAGAGGAGGTCTGCCACTCTATCACAAAGATGATGTCATCAGTGATGTCATTTGAGATGTCATCAGTGATGTCATGAGTGATGTCACTGACCATGTCATGAGTGATGTAATATGTAACGTCTTCAGCAGTGCATTGCGGGCCCGCGAGTTATATTTAGCTGAACTAACTATTACGGGGGAATTTCAATGGTTTTGTACGAGTGAAAAGTCCAGCTAATTATAACGCCCCTGAAACCTATGATTTTTTCAGTGAATATATATATATATATATATATATATATTTATATATATATATATATATATATTCACTGAAAAAACCATAGGTTTCAGGGGTGTTATAGTTAGCTGGACTTTTCACTTGTACAAAACGATTGAAATTCCCCCGTTATAGTTAGTTCAGCTAACTATAACTCGCGCGCCCGCAATGCACTGCTGATGACGTCACATATTACATCACTCATGACATGGTCAGTGACATCACTCATGACATCACTGATGACATCTCAAATGACATCACTGATGACATCACTGATGACATCATCCAGTGAATGTGTGTTATTCTGAAAATTAAATATGTTTTATATATGTATATCTCAAGGTCGATGGAAGAATAAATGGGTATATAAGTGTCTAAATGGATGATTTGTTTTTGAAAAATTGATTGTGTAACTGACTGATTAAGTGTATCATAGTGAATACATGGCTTAGTGAGTAATGTTTAAATATGTAAATATCTGTATCAGTCTCTCACTTTGTGTATAAGTGGCTGCATGGGTTGGTGAGTAGCTACATGGGTGTCTATATAGGTTATTAGTTGGTTTTTTGAGTATCAGTCTGAGTGTCTGCATGGTTCGGTGGGGGTATTATGTAGTGCATAGGTGCATGAATGAGTGACTCACTTTTTGTATGTGTTGAACACAGTATGTGTGCAGGACTGTATGGGTGGATGAGTGTGTGTATGGGTGTGTTAGTGAGTGAATGACTGTCTCAATAGTGTCTTTATGAGTAACTACATATGTTTTAAACTAGTATATGTGACTATTGGTGTATATATGTGAGTATATGTGAGAGTGAGAGATTGAAAGAGTTCCTGTATGAATAAGTATGTGTTTCTATAAGTGATTGTTTAAAAGACTAAGTATGTGTAAGTTTCCGTAGAAGTAAGTGTGGTGGTGTGTGTATAACTGTATATGCAAGTAAATGTATGTTTGATTCTTTATTAGCATGAGTGACTATGTGTGTGAGTAACTCTATGGATGAGTGGCATTGTGTAACAGGATGTATAGGTGTATGAGTACATATGATGAGTGAGTACATGTATGAGTGACTGTATTGGACTGTTGGTGAATGAGTGGATGTGTATGTGGATCTTAGAATTACTGAAGAGGTTGTTGTAACTGGTATTGGTATGTCCATTGTTTTGAAAATTTTAGTCTCTATTTTTGAATGTGTGTATCAAAGGTTATATTAGGGTGAGAGGAGGTCTGCCACTCTATCACAAGGATGATGTCATCAGTGATGTCATCAGTGATGTCATTTGACATGTCATCAGTGATGTAATGAGTGATGTCACTGACCATGTCATGAGTGATGTAATATGTGACGTCATCAGCAGTGCATTGCGGGCGCGCGAGTTATAGTTAGCTGAACTAACTATAACGGGGGAATTTCAATGGTTTTGTACAAGTGAAAAGTCCAGCTAACTATAACACCCCTGAAACCTATGGTTTTTTCAGTGAATTTCTGAGGTTTTTTAAATGCTAATTCCTAACTATAACATGCCTGAAACCTATGGTTTTTTCTGTTAATTTCAAAGGTTTTTTAAATGCTAATTTCTAACTATGCCTACAGAGATAGGACATGTTAAGAAAGAAGAAAAAATGCACAGAAAGAAACAAAAGAAGTGCAGAAAGAAGCAACAGAAGTCCTCAAATACGAAGATAAGTGCAGGAAGAAGGATAACGTGCAGAAAGAACAAAAAGAAGAGCAGAAAGAAGCCTTGTTGCAAAATCATCCTGTACCCTCAACTTTTTCAGACGGATACTGGTGGTAACTGAGTCTGACTAACCAGTCCTAGAGCCAGTGCTATGTTAAAAGACACTTAGAATACAGTGAAAACACCTACATACACTAGGGAACATTATGCGTTGGGGTCCCCCTGTGATTAGCCTTACCTCCTCTATAAGCCCCTAGTATATAATAGGGCATGGGGATTTAAACTACCTCTTAAAACAGGCCACAGGGCGTTTTTGCACACGTTAACTCATGCCCCGTCCCCTCCTTTCACCATTGTGTAAACACGCCCTGTGTCCGTTTTTAGTTGGGAGATTAAGTTCATTTGAGTCCTGAGGGTCCCTAGGGTCCAACTAGCCCACTAGGTACCTCCAGTAAGTGCCACAGAGCTGCGTTGCAGAGAGGTGTAAAAAGTGGCACGGCCTGGACCACCTCTCTGCAATGCAGCTCAGTGGCGCTTACTGGAAGCACTTGGTGGGCTAGTTAGCCCCCAGGGGCCCTCAGTATTGAAGGGAAATTATATCCCCAATTTAAAACGTGCCATGGTGCGTGTTTGCACACGTCACCTCAGGCCCAGTCCCCTCCCTTCACCACTGTGTAAACGCGCCCTGTGGCTGTTCTAAGTTGAGAGATTAAGTCCCCTTGAATCCTAAGGGTCCCTAGGGTCACACTAGACCACTAGGTACCTCCAGTAAGCGCCACAGAGCTGCGTTGCAGAGAGGTGTAAAAAGGGGCTTGGCCTCAGAACACCTGTCTGCAGCGCAGCTCCCTGGCGCATACTGGAGATGCCTGTTGGGGGCGCGTTTGCAGAGTGCTGCATGGAGGGGGCATGGCCTCCGGCACGATGCCAGTCTTTTATTTATTTTATTTTTTTAAGAAGGGGGGCTGTGTGGTTCCCCTTCTTATTCTAATTTATTGGCCCTGATGACCCCATCCCCCAGGGCCTGTCTCCTAATTATATTTTTTTGACCCCAATCCCCAGGGCCGGCCACTGTTTTTTATTATTTTTAAAAAATATATATTTATAGACACACCTAGGACATGCTGGACAAACCGTACGTACCTATCACCATGACGATTTGCGTGATATTCATTAAAAGGCGACTATGCATGCAATTAATCCACGTGGAATGTATTTACACCACTAGTGAAGCTCTGACATGTCTGATGCTCTACCGTGCCTAATCCCGGTAGACACCCTTGTCGTTTATTTATACAAACATGGGTAGCTATTGACGGGCACATTTAATACACATGCACACCAAGCCATTCAAAGGGGATTCGACAAAAATTCGACCAAAACTATGCAAGAAACCCCCCTCACAGTTAATAAAACACACATCCACTGCCGGATGTGTAATACTTTTTATTTTACTCTCTGGAAAGGGGACGAACATCACTTGCGAGTCACAGCGCGCTCCTGACAGAGCCCAATGCTGTGTTACACCCACCATTGCCTGCCGAGTGCCACACACCTCTGTATTGTATTCCACTAGCTAGTGCATATGCTATGACACTCTCTAGCCCATGTGCACTGTAACACCACCCCGTGAAAATGTCATGCCACACTTGTCTTCGCACGGGTTATATTGCCCCATCTAACGTGCCTTCCTCGATGCCTATGTTATAACGCACAGTGCTATGCCATACATATTACAATTTGGGATCCATATCTTTGTCACAGTGCATATGCAACGTTACACTCCCCAGCACATATTTTATATTACAACTTTAGAGACTAGTTAGGTTACACAACACTGCCCTGTGCATATTACACTCTAAGGCGCATATCGCATAGCACGCGCTAGTGCCTGTGCTATCTCGCGCTCTCCAATGAATCTGTCATTGCGCACAATGTATTGCATATTATATTTCACGCCTGGTTCATCTTATATCACACTTTTTGGTGCATAGTTTATACCATACACTATATCTAGTTTTCATTTTCAATCGTGCTCTCAGGACTATGTTCTATATAACACTGTGTTCACCTACCCTTTTCACGGGCATTACATTTTGCGATAGGGGGTGGAGGGTCAGGGGGTGTTTTTGCCAAGTGAGCCCGGAGTCACAGTCACTAACGTCTTCTTCTTCCTGAATAAAAGTGAGATTATGCTGCATACTTGTTCATATTTTAAGTAGTTTGCACAGACAAAATGTTTTAAAAACAATAAAGTTTCTAATACCCGCCTTCTCTGAACAGTTAGCTTGCTGCCCCATCCCCCTCCTCCCTATCCTCTGTTGTGTGAATCCATGGACTAGCCTCCTCCCTCCTGCCATGCATGGTCTGATGTGCTGCCACTGCCCTCAATTTAGTATGATGTACCAGTCCACTCCTCCTGCCCTCCATTGCCCAATTCTATGCCCCATCATTGACCTCCTGCTTAAACTCTGTGCTTAGCTTGCTGCCCCTATTCTCCTTCCCCCTGCCCTCCGATGTCTTTGTGCATGCCCCTGCTCCATCCTTTTTGCCCACCATGTCCCATGGACCTGCCACTCCTATCTACTCTGAGTGTTCTGTTGAGCTGCCACTCCCCTCCCACCTGCCTAGCATTGTCAGATGACTGTAACCTGTCCCTGCCACCTCCACCCTGCCTGTCCACATGCCATGCCTCTATCCTCTTCCTCCTGTCATACATGGTCCATTGTACTGCCACACCCTTCTGCCCTCCCTGGTCTGTTGTGCTGCAACTGCTCCTCCTGCCTGCCCCGTGTGGTCTGTTGTGAGGCCCCTTCCCCTGAACTTTCTTGTCTGTGCACAGGTCCTGACCCTCCCTTCTATCCTCCATCGTCCTTTGTGCATGCCCCTGCACCCTCCTTCTTGCCCATCATAGCCATTGTGCTGCCACTAACCCTCCCACTTGCCATGCATGGTCTTCTGTGCTGCCATGGCCCCTCCCACCTTCCCTGTGTGGTCAGTTAGCTGCCCCTGACCCCCTCCCACCTTCCCTCCATGGTCTGTGTGTATGCCATCACAGTCTCACTGTTGCTCTTCATGTTGTGTCTTGCTTCTAGTGCCCATCCTGCCTGACCTCCATGGCCATCTTGCTGCTCCTGCCCTGCCCCCTTGCCCCCAGCCCTCTGTTTACATGTGCAGACCCCTACTCCCTCCCTCCTGGCTTGTCTGTTCCATTGTAATGCCCCTGATCCGTCCCTCCTGCCCTTTATGGTCTGTTATGCTGCAGCCTTCTCTCCTGTCTGTCCATTATGGTCAGCTAGCTACCATTGCCTCTTGCCCCTCTGTTCTCTGTTGTGCATGTGCATGGTCCTGTCCCCTCCCTCTTGCTTTCTATGGATTGTTGTGCTGCACTCCCGTCCTGCATGCACTGTGTGGTGTATTGTGCTGCTGCAAACCCTGATGCCTGCCCTGCAGGGTCAGTTTGGTGCACCTCTCCATGTCTCTCCTGTCCTCTGTTATCCAAGTCCATGTCCCTATCCCATTTCCTTCCATGATCCAATGTACCATACTTGCGAACATTTTGAACTTGGTAAGAGGGAGATTTTGAAAAAAAACTGGGGTATTGATTTTCCCCTTTGAGTTACATTGAAAAAGAGGATATTGTAGACAAGAGACAGATCAAATAAAGCCCATTTGAGCTTAAAAACATTGGACGTTTCCTGGCTGAATCGGGTCTGTTGGCATGTATGGTTGTACTACCATTGCCTCTTCCTTCTGCCCACAATGGTCTATTACATTGCCACAGCCTTGAAGGAGGGTAGATTTTGTATCACAGGGGGCCCCTGGCCCGTTCTGTCCACACCTGAAGTATGAGACCCTTGTCCTTGCCCTGCCAGCCGCATTTGTAGGCTGTATTAAATTGACCAGCGGGTCCTGTGTTGCTATATAATTATCCTGAGACATCCTTACCACTCAGCCAGCATAAAACCCCTGTGTAGGCCCTTCTGTTCAATATGTAGGCCTCTTTGTTAAATTGACCATAGCTCTGCAATTTTAGTGTATAGCAGTCTGAAGGCAGGTCTGCGAGGCCTTCTGCTCCAAACTAGTAGCCCCCACCCTACCCGAGTGCTCCGTGCTCGGTATCAAAGTTCAACATCCCCCTGAAGCTGTCGACATACAGTAGGCTGCATCCTGGACTGGTACTTGCTTCCTGGGCAGGTTTCCCGCTTTTAAGGAAGTGGCAACCGCAGAGCGTCAAGTTAGGAGAACTGAGGAGATTTTATACATGAATATATTGAATTCCTGTACAATACCCATTATTTTCTGCTTGCTCTATGGAACTTACGATAAGCGATTGGCCTGAGAGACTGACCTTTTCACCCAGTCCATTGTCAGCATTAAGTGGGTAAATGACGAAATGTCTGGTAAAATCTGCAGACGAAGCTTTTGGGTAGCATACGTAGGTAGATGTAGCGTGCAAAGGAGCCCACAAAATGATATAAAAAGGGAGCACCCACAGATATCGACGGACAACCTCGCCGTCTGTATGTAGGTTAACAGGCTGTGCAGGTTTTCCCCAAGAACTGGGAGCTCTTGTCTTCCTTTGCTTAAAATGTCTTGCTCTGCTTTGCTTGAAGTATCTTATTCTATTTTACCTATATGAAATGTCATGTTATGTTTAACCATTGTTCTCTTTACTTTTGCATTTAAAAGATGTTGTATTGTAATTGCAGGAATGCTTGCTCTAAGAGTAAATGTGAGTGTCCCTAGGTAACATTTTCCTTGGTGTAACTTGTTTCTCATGATGCATTTATAGATTTGTTTTCTCTCTCTCTCTGTCAGTAAATTAATTGAGATACAGAGAATATCATGACAGCTGTATGATTATCTGGATTCTGTATTTTGTACTTTATGTCTCTATTCTGCGGTTTCTTTGAAGTTCCATCTTCTCATTAAACTGCCATTGTATTCTGCCTCCAATTCCATGTCTCATATGTCTGTTTTCTTCATTTTTGGAGCAAGCGTTCCTAGGCACCCCGGCTCAAATTAAGGTGCCCCTTTTGTCCCTGACTCACTCTCCTGCTCAGTTCTGTGGTGGCTCCCGGGGCTCTGGGGACCGCCCCTAGCTTCCTTGACCCGTAATAGATCTTCCCTCCAACAGCCTCTCTTGCAAGTCCTGTATTGTTGGTTTGTTGCCCCTGCCCCCCTTTCCACTGCCCTCCGTAGTCTGTTGTGCTTCCACGGCCCTTCCTGCCTGCTCAGTGTGGTTAAATTGTTGCCTTTGCACCCTCCTACCTGCCTTCAATTTTCAGAGTCCGTGCCCCTGGCCTCTGCCTCTCAACAGTATCCTAATGAACAACTAGATTGCTAACATTCTATATTTATTACAAAAGTGTGGAACGCCTGACATCATCTTGATGTAATCAAAACTGTAATACCTAGAGCATTCCTTTAGAAATTACATATATGAGAGGGTCTTATTGGCATCAAAATTATGGTTAGTGCTCTAAAAGACTAAAATAAGGACATATTTTCTGAGTTTTCAAATAGCGACAAAGCACTTTTAAATTATTTGTTATCTTTATGTTTTTTTATCTAGTTGACAACTTGATTAAATGTTGCACTTAGGGGAGAGGATGTGGTGTTACTTCCAGAACTGCAGACTTTGCAACTGGGGAACCAGGTTGAAGTTTCTGCTTCAGCTCGACATTCTGTGATTCTGGTCAAATCACTTAGTCTCCCCATGTCTACAACCAAAATGAATTTGTTCTTGTGTGATGTAACCAATGCTCATGTAAAGCACTCCAATACCTGACAAGTCTGCACTATATAACACTGCAAAAACACAAAATAATAAGTGTTTTGCACACTTCTGTCATTGGGCTATATTTGGGCTATATCTGGGTGATTTTGGGCTACATTTGGGCTCTTTTGTCTCCGGTGGCCATCTTGGGAGATTTATTTGTTATGAAGTTTCCTAATTTCCTCATGTACTGCAGTCTCCTCAGTCGGAAATGCTTTCAGTTTTTTACTTTGATTCCATCATGAAGGTATTCAGATATGTCACACATCTGCCATGAATTCTGAATGTTAGCACTCTAGTTGCTCATTAGATCACTGTAGTAAAACTACTGTTCACCATGGAAGTCTGCTCCTGGTATTAAAAGTGCATGTTTCAGTCTGCATGTCAGAATTTTTTAATGAAATAGAAGAGGATTTGAGAAGTCACTCAAAATGTGCCCTCATTTTCTTTCTTCAGCATTAATCATAATTTCTATGGCAAAATGAACCCCCTCATTGTGTTCCTTTTTAAATTAAATGTTTTAAGTGTTACCAGTTTATTCCAATCAAGATGGCTTCAGGTGTGCCATACTTTTGTCATAATGAAGACAGTAAGTGCTCTAGTTGTTTTTAAGAACATTCTTGGACATTCTGTCATTGGGCTATACTTGGGCTACATCTGGGTGATATTTGGGCTACATTTGGGCTCTTTTGTCTCTGGTGGCCATCTTGGGAGACTTATTTGTTATGAAGTTTCCTAATTTCCTCATTTACTGCAGTCTCCTCAGTAGGAAATACTTTCAGTTTTTTACTTTGATTCCATCAAGAAGGCATTCAAATGTGTCACACATTTGCCATAAAATCAGAATGTAAGCACTCTTTTTGCTCATTAGATCACTGTAGTAAAGCTACTGCTCACCAGGGAAAACTGCTGCTGGTATTGAAAGTGCATGTTTCAGTCTGCATGCCAGGATTTGAGAAGTCACTCAAAATGTGCCCTAACTTTTTCTTTCTGCAGCACTAATCATACTTTTTATGGAAAAATGAACCCCCTCATTTTGTTCCTTTTTAAATTAAATGTTTTAAGAGTTACCACTTTAATCCAAGCAAGATGGCTTCAGGTGTGCCATACATTTATCATAAGTAGGACGGTTAGCGCTCTAGTAGTTCTTTGGAACACTCTGGAAAGCTGCAGTAGAACACAAAGGAATCAACTGACAGTCTCTGCCCTTGTTGGATGTACATGTTTTACTGAGAATGTCAGACTTCATTCTCACATGACTGAGAAAGATAATGTGAATTTACAGAAAATAAGCTCTCAGTTTAGCTTATAGATCACCTTCCAAACCTCTGTGGTAAAAGCATGAGAAAATATTTTTCTCTTAATCATGATATCCCAGCAGAAGGCTTTTTCACATGGTGAAATCACCTTAGAACATACCACAATTCCTAAAATGAGTATGGTACCATCAACAAATGATTTATAATGTAACTAAAGTCTTAAAATCTTCTATTAACTGCAATGCTTTTTAATGAGGTGCTATCATGTATATTGGTCCCAAGATGGCTGCCAACACTTCTTGGATGAAGTGCTGACAGCCAATCAGATCTCAGGATGAGATGTGTGGTTAGGCTCCGCCCACATATATATATTGATTTAAATGCTATTTTCTCAGGAACTACTGAACAGATTTACACCAGACCTACAAAAGGCACTTCCTTGACCTGAGGACTACCTCTCTGCCAAATTTCAAGTAACTCTGTTCAGCCGTTCTGGCTGTAGCTGTGTCTAAAGGTCCTATGGAAAAATGCATGGGAAAAACGCGTTTTGGGACCCCCCTTTTTTCTCAGCCCCCGCTTGACGAATCCCCCCGAGACTTTCAGGGTAGGAGCGGAGCGTAGCGCCCCACCTATTTTGAAAATTTCGCGAGGATTCATCGACCGGCGCCAAAGTTATTCCAAATAGAATGTTGCGGATTTCCTATGGAAACAGGGTCCTAACTATAACTATCTACTGGCGACCGCCAGTAGATAATATATATATATATATGTATATATATATATATATATATATATATATATATATATATATATATATATATGTCGCTCCAAGTTGCCCACAGGCGAGGGAGCACTCGGACTACAGCAATCCCCAGTAGACCAAACACAGACCAGGAGCAGCCTGACGCGTTTCGGAATGATCCTTATTCCTAGGCTTAGTTAACCAAGTGCACGGCGTTTCTGACCGCACCCTTTATTTAAATATTACACTGCCTTCCTATAGGCTAAGCATTTGACTCATGGCCCCCCACAGGAATATGAGACCTGTAGTGCGGCAATTCCACCCAAATGGGTGCCATGTACTCAGAGTTCCTGATGCATACCCTTACATGAGCACCGCAGTGTGCAAAGTCTGGCGTTCTCTGGCGCTGTGTGTCCCATGTAGAGCTGAGCACGATTCACAGCTCCATGGCCCGCTTCCTTTCTCGCGGTGGTGCTCCCTCCACGGCCGGGCCGCCGTGTAAATATGTCGCTCCAAGTTGCCCACAGGCGAGGGAGCACTCGGACTACAGCAATCCCCAGTAGATCAAACACAGAGCAGGAGCAGCCTGACGCGTTTCGGAATGATCCTTATTCATAGGCTTAGTTCACCAAGTGCACGGCGTTTCTGACCGCACCCTTTATTTAAATATTACACTGCCTTCCAATAGGCTAAGCATTTGACTCACGGCCCCCCACAGGATTATGGGACCTGTAGTGCGGCAATTCCACCCAAATGGGTGCCATGTACTCAGAGTTCCTGATGCATGCCCTTAGATGAGCCCCACAGTGTGCAAAGTCTGGCGTTCTCTGGTGCTGTGTGTCCCGCCTGTGGGCAACTTGGAGCGACATATATATATATATATATATAAATATATATATATATATATATATATATATATATATATATATCATCCAAAGGATTCACTTCGCAGTAAATCAGTTAGCACGCACTCACAGTCTGTTAAATTATCCCAAGTTCTTTATTTTCCTTTAGTAGGTCTCCAGTCTCAAAATCAACCAACGCGTTTCGCCATTGGATGGCGAAACGCGTTGGTTGATTTTGAGACTGGAGACCTACTAAAGGAAAATAAAGAACTTGGGATAATTTAACAGACTGTGAGTGCGTGCTAACTGATTTACTGCGAAGTGAATCCTTTGGATGATACAATACGGCATGGCTCGGCCACAGCACTGCACCGGATAAAGACGCGCCAGGGGTCCTACGAACGGAGCCGGTTTGGGTTGATATATATATATATATATATATATTCTGTTGTCTACCTGCATTCCTGCTGCAAACGGACACGGATCACCAGATAAATGCATAAAATATTTTATTGCGATGCTGCCATCATGCGTTTCGGCTCAGAAGGAGCCTTGATCACATGACGGTCGCCAGTAGGTAGTTATAGTTAGGACCTTGTTTCTATTCAAAAATAATTTTTATTTTGCCAATATCTTTGGCACCCTTTGACGAATCTTCGCGAAATTTTCAAAACTAATGGTTCACTCACGTCATCTCCTGTCTTTAATGTTTCGGGATGATTCGTCAAGTGGGAGCTGAGAGAATAGGGGATCCTAAAATATTAATTTCAATAAGAACTTTAGACAAAGCTGCAGCCCGAACTGCTGAACAGAATTACACCAAATTTGGCAAAAGGTAGGTTTTGGTCCAGAAAACGTGCTTTTTTATAATGGTGTAAATCCATTCAGTATTTGCTGTGAAATTAAAAAAAATAAAATGCATATATCTGAGCATCGAGGAGGATTCGCGAAACACCCAAGCACAAGCTTCATTCTGATTGGCTGCCAACACTCCAAACCAGAATGTGTGGGCAGCCATCTTGTGATTTGGAACCGAGTCACAAGAAAACAGTAAAATAAAGGTTAAAATTAAGAAAAGGGGAAGGGTAGAAACACCCTGACCCCCTAGGCCTGCCCCGGGCCAATAAAAGCATTTTTCTTTATATCGGCCAAATTTCCGCTGGGTGCGCGAATACGGCCGAGGTGGGCCAGGTCCTGGGGGCAATATGTAAATATATGTGGGGGCTGTGCAGTCCCC
The DNA here is from genome assembly GCF_964204655.1 of Triturus cristatus. NCBI lineage: Eukaryota > Metazoa > Chordata > Amphibia > Caudata > Salamandridae > Triturus > Triturus cristatus. The sequence continues at coordinate 1,131,617,968 of NC_140583.1, forward strand.
CACAGCCCAGGGACCGCACCTCCCCGGAGTTTGTTAAATTATGTGCGGGGGGCACAAGGCCCCCTGCAGCTCCGGGGACTGCCACCTCCCCAGGGCTTAACTTAATTATGTGTGGGGAACTTCACAAACACCCCCAAGCCCCGGAGACCTCCACCTCCCCGGGACATTGAATATGTTAATATGGGGGTCTGTTATGGACCCCAGGCCCTACGGACCACCACCTCCCCGGAGCTATCTCAATGTTGGGAGGGGGCCCGTATGGCCCCCCTCCTTTACCCCATCATGGCCCTGGGGACCACCACCCCCAGGGCCGGCTCCTGCAATATCCCAGGGTGCCCACCCGAGACATTGCCGTTTGCTATGGTAGGGCAGGAGCACGGCTCCCATCCTGCCCTAGCAAACACTGCTTTGCTTCTTTGAAGAGAGAGCAGGAAACCTGCTCTCGCTTCCAAGAAGCAAAGCAGAATTGCTTTTGGGCAAGGGGAGCTGCATGTTAGCAGCTCCCTTTGCCCAAAAGCAATGCTGGCTCCCACAGGAGGCGGGGAGCCGATAGAGACTGTCGGGGCATTGGGGCTCCCCACACGTTCCCCAACTTGAGGGCCGGCCCTGGAGGATGGGGTCCCCGGGGCCTTCTCTTTTGTAATAAAAAATAAAAATAAAATAAGGCAGGTCCCCGGGGCCATAATTGACCTCAGGAGAGGGTCCATGTTGTCACCCTCAAAAAAAGATTTTTTTTTTAATGAAGGCTGGCCAAGTCCTGGGGGATAGGGTCCCAGGGGACATAATTGGCCTCAGGAGAGGATCCACACGGTCCCCTTAAAAAAACAAAACAGAAAGTCTGGCCAGGCCACTTGGGATGGGGTCCCCAGGGCCAGAAGTGGCCCAGGGAAGTGGGGCCGTGCAGCCCCCCTCCCAAATATTTAATTATTTACAAAAAAAGAAAAGCTGGCATCTGGCCGGAGGGCCCCCCCCCTGTACCACTCTGCAAATGCACCTCCTGGCGTGTTCTAATTTGGGGTATTAAGTCCCCTTCATTCTTGGGGGATGCTGGGGGCCAACTAGCCCACCAGGTACCTCCAGTAAGCCCCACACAGCTGGATTTCTGAGAGTGGTCTGAGGCCACACACCCTTTTTACACCTCTCTACAAACACACCTCCTGGCACACTGCTGCTCGGGGGATGAAGTCCACTTTAGTCCTGAGGACCTCAGGACACAAGAGGACCTCATTGCACCAGGTTTCAGGGACGTTATAGTTAGTTGGACATTTCACTCATACAAAACCAGAGAAATTCGGCAGTTATAGTTAGTTGAGCTAAGTATAACTCGCCACTGCTGATGACATCACATAATACATCCCTCATTACATGATCAGTAACATCACTGATGACATCGCAGATGAAATCTCAAACGACATCACTGATGACATCATCCAGTGACTGTGTGTTCTGTAAAGTTTAAATATGTTTTACATATATACATATAGGCCAAGGTGTATTGAAGAATAAGTGGGTGTATGACTGTCTGAATGGATGATTTAGTAGGTGTGTGATGGACTGTATAAGTGAGTCATTAAACGTGTCCTTCTGAATGCATGGGTTAGTGACTAAACTGTGTGAATGTCTGTATCAGTCTGTCTCTTGGTGTGTATAAGCAGTTGCATGGGTTGGTGAGTAGCTATAGGAGTGTCTGTATGAGTTAGTGATTGTTTGTCTGAGTATCTGTATGGGTGCCTGAGTGTCTGTGTGGGTGGGTGGGGTCTGTGTGACTCACTGCATGGATGTGAGTGGGGGATTCACTGGGTGTATAGGTTCAAGAGTGCATCTGTGAGGGGCTGTATGGGTGGGTGAGTGTGTGTATGGCTGTGTTGGTGAGTGAATGGATGTCTCAGTGGTACATGTGTGAGTAGCTACATATGTGAAAAGCAGTATATGTGAGTATTGGAGTACATAAATGACTATACGTGAGAGTGAGGGATTGTGAGAGTGGTTGTGTGGATGAGTGTGTGCTTGTGTCAGTGATTGTTTGAGAGAGTAAGTATGTGTTAGTATCTGTGTGAATAAGTGAGGTGTTGTGTGAATAACTGTATAGGTGAGTAAATGGGAGTGTGATTGATTATTTGCATGACTAACTAGCTGTGCAAGTAACACTATTGGTGAGTGGCGGTGTGTGAGTGTCTGTGTAGGTGTATGAGTAGATATGATAATGGCTGTATTGATGAGTGACTGCATGTATGAGTGACTGTATGGGTGAGTGTATGGATGTGTGTGTAGACCTAGGAATCAGTGAGTGGGTATGTAGTAACTGGTATTGGTGTGTCTATGGTACCGAGAATGGCAGTCTGTATTTTAGAGTGGGTGTATCAAAGGTTATATTAGGCTGTTAGGAGGTGCATCAGAAGATCACGTGGATTATGTCATCAGTGATTTCATCAGTGATGTCACTGACCATATCATGAGTGATGTAATATGTGATGTCATCAGGAGTGTGTTGCGGGGGCACAAGTTATACTTAGCTAAACTAAATATAACAACCAAATTTCTCTGGTTTTCTATGATTGAAATGTCCAACTAACTATAAGATCTCTGAAACCTGTGGTTTTTTTCTGTGAATTTCAAATGATTTTTAAATGCTAATTTCTAACTATAACGTCCCTGAAACCTATGTTTTTTTCTTTGAATTTCTAAGGTTATCTAAATGCTAATTTCTAACTATAAAGTCCCTGAATCCTATGGTTTTTTCAGTGAATTTCAAATGTTTTTTAAATGATAATTTCTAACTATAATGTCCTGGAAACCTATGTTTTTTTCTTTGAATTTCTAAAGTTTTTTAAATGCTAATTTCAAACTATAAAGTCCCTGAAACCTATGGCTTTTTCAGTGAATTTCAAAGGTATTTTAAATGATAGTTTCTAACTAGAACGTCCCTGAAACCTATGGTTTTTTCAGTGAATTCAAAGGTTTTTTAAATGATAATTTCTGAACTATAATGTCCCTGAAACCTATGGCTTTTCATTGAATTTCAAAGGTTTTTTAAATGCTAATATCTAACTGTGTCTACAGAGGTAGGACATGTGCAGAAAGAGGAAGAAAGGTACAGAGAGAAGCAAAAGAAAAGCATAAAGAGGCAACAGAAGTCCAGAAAGAAGAAGAAAAGTGTGTAAGAAGCAAGAGGTATGCAGAAAGAACCAACAGAGGTACAGGAAGAGATCTTGTTGCTAAGTCATCCTGTGCCCCAAACTTTTAGCTGACTGGTACTGGTGGTAACTGACTAACCAGGCTCAAAGCCAATGCAATGCTGAAAGACACTTAGAATACAGTGAAAACACCTACATACACTAGGGTACACTATGTGTTGGGGTACACCTGTGATTGGCATGCCGTCCCCTGTAAGGCCCTACTACATAAAAGGGCAGGGAGGTTAAACTACCTCTAACTCAGAGGTGAAGAAAGAGGCAAGAGAAGTGGAGAAAGAAGCAACAGAGGTGTCAAAAGAGGCAAGAGAGGTGCAGAAAGAAGCAAGTGAAGTGCAAGAGAGGTGAACAGAGGCTAGAGCAGTGCAGAAAGAGCAAACAGAGGTGCAAAAAGAGGCAAGAAGGGTGCAGAAAAAAGTAGGAAAGGTGCACAAATAGGCAAGAGAGGTACAGAAAGAGGCAGGAGGGGTGCAGAAAGAAGGAAGAGAAATGCAGAAAGAGGCAAGAGAATTGGTGAAAGAAGCAACAGATGTGTAGAAAGAAGCAAGAGAAGTGAAGAAAGTGGCAAGTAAGGTGCAGAAAATAGCAAGAGCAATGTAGAAAGAACCAACACAGGTGCTGAAAGAGGGGTGCAGAAAAAGGTGGGAGAGGTGCACAAAGAGGCAAGAGAGGTGCAGAAAGAGGCAGGAGGGGTGCAGAAAGAAGGAAGAGACATGCAGAAGGAGGAAAGAGAATTGCTGAAAGAAGCAACAGAGGTGTGGAAAGAAGCAATAGAACTGCAGAAAGAGGTAAGTGTGGTGCAGGAAAAAGCAAGAAAAGTGCAGAAAGATGCCACACAGGTACAGAAAGAGGCCAGAGAAGTCCAGAAACAGGCAGAAAGGTGCAAAAACAGGGAACAGGGGTGCAGAAAGAGACAAGAGAGTTACAGAAACAGAAAAGATGGGTAAAAAAAGAGGCAAGAGATCTGCAGAAAAAGCAACAGAGGTGCTGAAAGAGGCAAGTGAGGAGCAGAAAGAGGCAAGAGATCTGCGGAAAAAGCAACAGAGTTGCAGGAAGAGGCAAGTGAGGTAAAGAAATAAGCAACAGAGGCACAGAAAGAGACAATAGAAATGCAGAAAGAATCAACAGAGGTACAGAAAGAGGCAAGAGGGGTGCAGAAAGAGGAGAGAGAAGGGCAGAAAGAAGCAAAAGAGGTGCTCAAAGAGGCAAATGAGGTGCAGAAAAAAGCAAGAGCAGTGCAGAAAGAACCAACAGAGGTGCTCAAAGAGGCGTGAAGGGTGCAGAAAGAGCAAGAGAAGAGTGAAAGAGGCAACAGAGGTATAGAAAGAGGCAGGAGAGATGCAGAAACAGGCAGGAAAGATGCAGAAAGAGACAAGAGAATTCTGGAAAGAAGCAACAGAGGTGTAGAAAGAAGCAAGAGAAGTGCAGAAAGAGGCAGGTGAGGTGCATAAAGAAGCAAGAGCAGTGCAGAAAGAAACAACAGAGATGCTGAAAGAAGCACGAAGGGTGCAGAAAGAGGCAGGAGTAGTGCAAAAAGAAGCCACAGAGGTACAGGAAGAGCCAGGAGTGGTGCAGAAAGAGGGAAGAGTAGTGTAGAAAGAGGCAAGAGAGTTTCACAAAGAGGGGAGAGGGGTGTGAGAAACTGGCCTGGTATATGCTGCCCACAAGCTATAGTGGGCACCTTGCACCAGTCCAAACAACCCCTTATTGATGATAGGTTAAAGACAAGCTTTATTGAAAGCTATCCTTGTGGTAGCTATGGAGAGCAGCCTTCAGGCTAAGTCTTGAAGGAATGTAAAGCAGCTTGTTTTACCAGTCTATAATCTCTTGGATGGCTAAAGTAAAGGCAACCAAACCAGGTTTATGTATAAAATGTATGTATTCATTTCTAAACACACCTTACTAGTCTCTTTATGAAGCTAGAGGTCAAAACACATAAGTTACACTTCAAATAGTACAGTAAAATAGCACAAATACATGTTAGGCCCTAGGGGCGAGCCAAACCATATACTAAAATAATGGTATAAGAACCATGACTTAACTAGACACAAGGCCTAGAGCCTGTAGAATCGCTGGGACCCCAAGGAACCACTCAAGGGGACCCACGGGGGCTGTGTGCAGTGTGAGAACACAGGCGCGAGCTCCCGTTAGCTTCTATGGGGAAAGTCGCGGTTAGATTTTTTAAAGATTAGGGACACTTAGAAATGGACTAGGACCAAACCCTTTTGGACTTAGGAAGTTCTAGGGTCAACACCCACGGGAGCACCAGAGTACTTGAGTTACCTCACCCAGGGAAGCCGGGTGCATAGGTGTCAAATGGTGTCGGGTCGCATCATCGTTTTCAATGGGAGCTGGCAAAGAAGTGCTGATGCCGAGAACATGCGAAGCGTCCGAAGAGATCCAAGCCTGGATCGCAGTCGAGAAGAACCTTAAAGCAGAGGGGACAGAGTCTGGTTCACTAGTAACCCTGGGCTTAGTTCACGAAGTAGCACTACGCGATGCTACGCAAAGTGAACTTCGCACTACGCGAGCTACGCGTAGCACTTCGCGAACTGCGTAGTACCCTGTTCGCACTGTGCAAGATGCCATTTTCAATGATTGCACAGTGCGGACAAGCATCCGGCACTGTGCAATCATTGAAAACGGCATCTTGCACAGTGCGAGCTGTAGTTTCCTGCCGCTCAAGTGGATTTTTACTCGAGCGGCAGCTTTCTCAACACGGACTGGTAGTTTCTCATCACAAGCGGTCGCGAGCATACGCAACCACTCGCAATGAGAAACCTGACCTCCTCGCGTTGAGAATCTCGCCGGGATCTTTATTTTCCACGCTCACGATCGGCAACTTGATGTTGCTGATCGCGAACAAGGAAAAAGTCTCGCCGAGATGTCATTTTGCTTGCTCGCGGTCGCCAACTTGATGTTGAGGACCGCGAGCAAGCAAAAAATGACCGCTGCACTACGCAACGCTACACATGTTTGCACTGTGCTACGTGCAATTCGCATAGTGCAAAGTAGCGCACACTTCGCAAACTACGCGAGCGTAGCATAGTGCTTTGCCCAGGCTTAGTCAGTAGCCAGTGACCAGGAGCACGATAGGGGAATGCCCACCGAAGTCAGGTGATTTCAGGTGAAGAAGGTGAAGCTTGACTCTTCAGCTACGAGGACCAGGAGGTGTCACGGATGACCAGGAGCTGGATTCGAGCTGTCCCACGAAGAATGTCGAGTGCTGCAGCATTGGTGCCCGGATTGGACACAACAAGCCTTGGCAACACCAACCCAGGCAGAAAGGAGAAAGATGTTTCGGTGCAGACCAGCAAGGTCTAAGAGACTCACCACGCAGTGGGAATCAGGGAACATCTGGAGCAACAAGGAGAGCCCAAGGAAAATCAAAGTTGCCTTCACAGGGACTCACCAGTCGACAGACCAGGGATCGCGAAGGAGCCTCGAGCTGTAACGCAAGAAGCAGGCTCACAGAATACTCGTGGAGTGTAGGCCCACAGTCTTCGGTGCAGATAGTGGTCGGGGCATGGGCTACAAGTAACCCAAAGCACAATTTCAAGAGACATCGGAAAGTCAATGCACTTGCAAATGTGCACGGTGACCAGGAGTTCCAGTTCCACGCTACTCATAAGGGCTGCGGGTCTCAGCTTTGCTGGAGACTCGGGACGGCCTCTGAGAAGTCTGGAAATTCTCTTCCTGGGCTGCGAATACTTCGGAGTCCGGCGGGAGCTTCAGAGATGCAGACCGTTAAAATGCTTTATTGGTGCCTGACAAGCAGGGGAGTCACTCCTTGACCCCAAGGGAGATTTCTTCAGTCCTCTAGTCTTGAGTAGAGCATTGACGTTCCAGGATTCAGCTTCAGAGTTTCGTTCAGGGATATCTAAAGTTCTGGTTACAGAGGTTCCCTACTTATACCAAAGGAAGGGGTTGGACTAGCTCTGGAGACATACCTATGGGAGGGTTTGGAAAGAGGGGTGGCTACACCCATTTCCTTTGTCCAGTTTCGCGCCAGAGCAGGGGCTGGAAGCCCCTGAACTGGTTTGAGCTGGACTATGCACAGGGACACCAAATGTGCCCCCAGTGCAGGACTTCAAAGCACTCAGCGAGTGCTCCCAACCAGCCCCAATACACATAAGCCTGTCTGGGAGGTGGTTACACCTCCCTGTGACAGGAAACCTATTGTCGAGGCCTCCCCTGCCGGAGTTTTGGTCAGCAGCAGGAGGCCAGACCCGTGCCTGTGGCTGCAGAATCCATTTTGTGATTTCGGATTCCCACGTTTCATATTTATGTTTGACCCAATGCATTTCGGCCGTTCGGCCTTCGTCAGGGGTAACTCTGAAGTAAAGAAAAACATTGTATCATGAATAGTTTCTCAAAACCTAAATACTTTCCTAATAAACTTAACAGTGTGAACTTAAGAAAAATCTCCAATGAATAATTCCCCGTTTCTTATGAAAAATTAAATCCGCTAATTGTTTAAACTCATAACCTTAAAAAAAACAACCGCATTAGAATCAAAATCATCATTTGTCGTTAAACCCTTATGTTACTCAACACGTGCACTACATTGTATCCAATTCCTACCTTCAACATTCAACGATCAAGTTCAAACCCATTCATAACATACTTCCCGCTAACATGGATTGCAAAAAGTTCTTACGTAGCTGTAACCCAACTAAGGCTTATATCCCCAATACCACGCCTACCATTACCACGTGTTTCTCCACTGTGTGTGTTCATCGACATAAACAAAATACTTGAAAACGAAAATAAACTGTTATTGCCTCTGTAAATTTTAACTATGCGTATCCGTGAAATAACATGCTTGAATGATCGTGATAAAAAACACAAAACAGCTCAGGATGACAATCATTTTCTTCAATAAATTAATGTCAATACAAATTATAATCAAGTTCATTTAATCCTTGGGTGCTGGGTCAGTTAGGACATCGTGTATACAAAACAATTATAGATACAGCCCGCACTCCCATTTCTTCAAAGTTCATCGAGTGTAGTCATTTTGGGGTGCTATCCTGGTAAGTGCTATGTTCTGAAGCACTATGAAAATACATGTGAAGCTTGCTGATATTGTGTATATCAGTCCCGGGATGCAACCACCACATTGTTGGATGATAAAAATCATCGTAAGCCACATTGGAATTATCATGTTTCACCTATTCAATTAAATTGACAATAAAACCTATAAGGAAAACGATGAAAGTGGATTAAGACTGATTACTTTTTGGCTTACAATGATTTTTATCATCCAACAATGTGGTGGTTGCATCCCGGGACTGATATACACAATATCAGCAAGCTTCACTGGGTACATAGTGTACCATATACTAGGGACTCACAAGGGTACCTCAGGAACCAATCTATGGTGTACCTAAAGTACATGGAAACAATTTATTAGAGGAAGCAGATAGGCTGGGGACCTGAATAGCAGGTTCCCAGCCAAACTAAGTCTGAAGGAGCAGAAGGAGGTAAGAGAACTGCAAAAAGATGCAACAGAGTTGCAGAAACAGGCAAAAGAGGCACATGAAGAGACAGAAGGGTTGCAGAAAGAAGCAAGACAGGTGCAGAAAGAAGCATGGAAATTGCAGAATGAAGCAACAGGGGTGCAGAATGAGTCAAGAGAGGTGCAGAAAGTAGCAAGTGAGGTGCAGAAATAGGCAAGAGATGTGCAGAAAGAGGCAAGAGACGTGCAGAAACAGGCAAGAGAAGTACAGAAAGAGGCAAGAGAGTTGCTAAAAGAAGCAACAGAGGTGTAGAAAGAAGCAAGAAAAATGAGATGCGGAAACTGGCTCGAAAGGTACAAAAAAGGAAGATGAGTAAAGAAAGAGGCAACAGGGGTGCAGATGGAAGCAGGACAGATGCAGTAAGAAGCATGGAAAGTGCAGAATGAAGCAATAGGGGTGCAGAAAGAGGCAAGAGAAGTGCACAAAGAAGCAACAGAGGTACAAAAAGAGACAAGAGTGGTGCAGAAAGAGGGGAGAGAGTTGCATGAAGAGGGAAGACGGGTGCAGAAAGGGGCAAGAGGGGTGCAGAAACAGGGAAGAGAAGTGCAGAAAGAGGCAAGAGAATTGCTGAAAGAAGCAACAGAGGTGTAGAAAGAAGTAAGAAAATTGCAGAAAGAGGCAAGTGAAATATAGAAACAGGCTAGAAATATACAGAAAGAGAGAGGATGAGTGCTGAAAGAGACAACAGGGGTGCTGAAAGAAGCAAGACAGATGCAGAAAGGAGCATGGAAAATGCAGAATGAAGCAACAGGGGTACAGCAAGAGGCAGGAGAAGTGCAGAAAGAAGCAAGAGAGGTGAAGAAGGAGGCAAGAGAACTGCAGAAAGAGGCAAGAGAGTTGCAGATACAGGCAAAAGAGGTATATAAAGAGACAACAGGGGTGCAGAAAGAAGCATGACAGGTGCATAAAGAAGCATTAACGGTGCAGGATGAAGCTACAGGGGTGAAGAAGGAGGCAAGAAAAGTGCAGAAAGATGCAAGTGAGGTGTAGAAAGATGCAAGAGAGGTGCAGAAGCAGGGAAGAGAAGTGCAGAAAGAGGCAAGATAATTGCTGAAAGAAGCAACAGATGTGTAGAAACAAGCAAGAAAAGTGCAAAAAGAGGCAGGAGACAGGCAAGAAAGGTACAGAAAGAGGGATGACGTGTACAGAAAGAGACAACAGGGGTGCAGAAAGAAGCAAGACAGGTGCAGAAAGAAGCATGGAAAGTGCAGAATGAAGCAAAAGGGGTGCAGAAAGAGGCAAGAGAAGTGCAGAAAGAAGCAAGTGAGGTACAGAAAGAGGCAAGAGAGGTGCAGAGAGAGGTAAGAAATGTACAGAAACAGGGAAGAAAAGTTCAGATAGAAGTAAGAGAATTGCTGAATGAAGTAGCAACAGAGGTGTAGAAAGAAGTAAGAAAGGTGCAGAAAGAAGCAAGTGAAATGCAGAAACAGGCAAGAAAGGTACAGAAAGAGGGAAGTCGAGTGCAGAAAGAGACAACGGGGTGCAGAAAGAAGCAAGGAAGATGCAGAAAGTGTAGTGGAGACGGAGGTTCAGGTACATATATTGCTATGTTAGCATAAGCGTATTAGAAGTTAAAACGTCATCTTGCAACTGTTGCTGCTTTTGCACACGACACTGCTGATAGATGTTATTATATGAAATCTGCTTGCTTGCCTTTTCTTCACATGAGAACGGTCTGCTGTTCACATCCCTAGATGTGCACCGCGACCTTGGTCTGAACATTGTGTGCAGACACAGTCAGGGCCAACAAACAATGTATGCTTTTGAATTCAGGTTGATCGGCCCACACTCTAGCCATAACACGCACACAGCTGCAAATACCTGAAATTCGAGCGCCTTTAATATTGCAGTTTGCATGCAGGAGACACACTTTGGAGAAGACTTTTCCAGACACAGAGCAAAGCTGATCCTGTGATGTGATTCACCTAAGCTGATATTTACGGTATGGGGTTCCCCATTTAAACCTAGAGACCTTCTATTAGTCGAATAATACTAGCTTACTCGTGAAGGGAGGATGGGTGTTTTCCACTATCATTTGTAACATGATTTCTCCCTTCATTTTCTATGGTATTGTAACAATGCTGATGATTTTATTAATTATCATTTGTCTGCTTATGTTAGCCAAAGTACTGCATCTTATGACACATAGTTTATAAAATAAACCTTTTAAACTTTACTGTGTCTCTGATCACTCTTGTTGTGGACTGATATGAGAATAATAACAAACAGGTATTTCGGATTCCCAGCATTCCTGAGAGTACTCTGAGTCACATGTTCTGGGTTGTCTAATCATTGGTAGCTTCGAGATGATACGGAGAGCGAATGAGACACTGATGCTAGTCGGATAGGGGTTCTGGGTAAACCTGGGCGTAGTGCACCGCTCCGCCCACGTAGTGGACATAGCGCTGCCTGCTTCGCGGTTTACGAAGTAGGCATAGCAGGCAGCGCTACACACACGCCCGGGCGAAGCAGAGCTGCCCGCCACCCGCCGCCCGCCTCCCGCCCGCCCTCATTTTCAAATAAGTTAAACTATGTTAAAAATAAGATAAAATGCCTTACCTGCGGTGCGGCGTCCCGGGGCTCCCTCTTCCTCGTTGACGGCAACTTGTTTTCACAAATGCCATGCGCGGACGCCCGCGCATGCGCATTTCTCGCAAGAAATGTTCATGCGCGGGTAACCTCAAGTGATATGCGGTTCACTTTCAGGTGGCAAATGGTTTAGCCCTTGTAGACGAACTAGATAGGCCCCGAGAATTGCCAAAAATTATTGCGGAGGCTTATAGGACTATTGGCCGCAGTAATATTGTCATTCCAGATGTACAGCAGCAAACTAGGGCGAGTCCGTCTTTCAAAGACAATCGTCCAGCGTTTCCAAAACAAACTTGGAGAGCTAAGAAACAGGGAAAGCAGCAACAGAAACAGAGGTCTCGTCCTGCGTCACCGGTACAGGCGACTAGTGAACGCACATATGATTTGCACAATCGCACTACAATTTGGTCACCTGACAGATTTCAGGTTACTGAACAACGTTCTCCTCGTTCTTCACAGGAAATATCGGCCTCACAGTCCAGTGGCGGAGAACGTGGTAAAGGTCGGGGTGCCCAACAAGGACGTGAGCAGCCCCGTCAGCCTGATGGAAAGGGCAAGCAGGACGAGTTTGCACGTCAACGTCCCCCGTTTCAGAAAAAGAAGGTTGCTGCCCTAACAGCGAGGTATGCCACAAATAGTGAGGACGCAGCTTCGGAACCTGACATGGGCACTAACGCTGCTCGACAGCGCGGAGGAGGTTACAGTAGTGCGGCAAGCACTGCGTCCATATCTGGAGGCGACAGCCACTGACACGTTCATTACTGTAGAAACTGCAGATACTAGAGTGGCTCCCCCTCATAGACTATATGATATAGTCCTTTTAATTGAGGGTGACATACAACGTACAATACAAGGGATTTTTTGGGATAATCTGACCTCTACATATGACATTCTATTGGCAGAAGCAGACTGGCCCCCGGCTTTCATTTTGGCTGCTCCTAGAGGGGAGGAGGTAATCCTCCCATCTTTCGCGCACACTGTGCCAAAGGATCACGCTCAGAAATTTGTAGAAGAGTGGGCCCAGGTGCTTGCTCCGGCTTTGTACCGTACTCAGGTTGGGTGGGATAAATTGTCGCCAAGCCATGAGATTCCATGAGATTATGCCCCAGCCGCAACCCCAATATCCCATGCACCGCAAAGCTAGATCTCTTTTCGCAGATATCCTTGAACAATTGGAATATCAAGGTGTTATTGAAACCTGTGTGTCACCAACGAATAATCCTCTATTCACTGTAACTAAACCTGATGGGTCGTACCGCCTAGTTTTGGATTACCGGCATTTGAACTCACATTGTCGGACTTGTGCTGTACAAAACACCCACAGTTCTGCCCTCGTTGATAGTGTCATGAGAAAATGGTTTAAGACCACACTTGACATATCTAATGGCTTTTTCAGCCATAATCTGCCCTCTAGTAGTAGTCAATGGACAGCCTTTACTTCTGGAGGCAAACAAAAACAGTTTAAGAGATTAGCCATGGGCTATAAAAACAGCCCTGGTGTCTTTGCCGCGCGTGTAGTCTCTCTGTTAGAGAGCATTGACCCTGATGCGTACTCGTATGTTGATGATATCTATCTCACAGACAACGAATTATGGCCGCATCTGTGTCACGTTGCAAATTCAACTTTGCGAAGTCTCACAATGCAGAGTATACAGTGTTGTTTTTGGGCTACGAGCTCAACAACGAAGGTCGAGGATTAGCCCCTCACTTCCTGGAGAAATGCGCATGCTTGCGTGCTCCGACAACACTGAAAAAACTACAATCTTTGCTGGGTTTTCTAAATTTCGGGGGTACTTACATTCCCGATTATGCCCAGCATATCAAGCCTCTATATGCCTTGGTACAACCTAATTTTTCCAAATCGAGCTGGCTGCCGGAACATACAGTTATCTTGCAATGTTTGCAAGCTGACCTTCTTGCTTCGAAATACTTACTGTCACGTGATAACCACACTAACCTGGTGATAAGAATTGTGCCTGGCACAGTGGCTTTCACGTACTTAACGTTCAATGAGAGCGATAAAGTTCCCATTGCTTACAAATCACACCTGTACACTTCGGCTGAAATGCGCTTTTCCACGGTCGAGAAAGATTTGACTGCAGTGCAGATGGCGATTCTTAAAGAGAGAGCACTGTCACAGGGGAAGCGCATGTTGGTTGTCACACCATATCCTGCCATAGAGGCAGTGACGAAAGCCAGTGTACCGAATTCTAAAGCTTTGCATCCACGTTGGATACAATGGGCCACTTCTTTGACATCGCCGGATGTCACCTACATCTTTGATGCCTCATTGCAGACTCAGGAGTACTTGCAGTATGAATTTGTTCATCCGGCTCCTCTTTCCTTGCGCCCGCTTGAGGATTACCATTGTGTCATATACTCAGACGGTTCTGCGCAACCGGCAATTGGATCAAAGCATGCTTATTCAGCGGCTTGCGCAATTGTGGCTGGTACTTTCGTGAATGGTGAATTCAAGTCTGATGTCGTGCATACGCAGTCATTGGGTGATTGTACCGCACAGTTGCCAGAGCTCCGTTCTATGGTGCTTGCAATGGAGTTTGCTGATCCACGGGTTACAACTCTTATAGTGAGTGACTCGTTTTACTGTGTTCAGTCTTTTAATGACAATTTATTCTTTTGGTCTCAAAATGAATATCGTGATTCCAAGGGTAGCACAATTAAGCATAAAATGCTTTGGGTTCAAGTCACAGAACTTAAGCAGAATCTGCCTCTCATGAATGTAATTCACAGTCTTGGGCACCAGTGAATTGGTGTCCACGCTGTCGTGAACAGCTTAGCTGATGAAGCAGCGAAAACTGCAGTGGCAACATATCTAGTAGCAGCAGTTACAAGATCCAAAAGTAAAATTGATGACATCTTGGCAGCTATTGCTGCAACGGAGAAGGGAAGTAATTACCCTAGAGGTTTCCCTTCTTGGAACTCTTATCATTTAAGTCCTGATAAAGATCCCTATGTGAGAATTAACGACGTTGGTCACAGGTTGATTCCCAACTCGGACTGCAGACTTTCTTTGATAACAGCGGCTCACGAAGGTATGGCTTCTGCGCATGCAGGCGTTTGAGCGACTGTTACTCTCGTACAACAACGTTTCTGGTGGCACGGATTGTATAAACAAACTCATGATTATGTTCTTAATTGTGACATTTGCCAGCAGATTAAACCTTCGACTGCTACGCGCCCACCACAAACACAGTTGTACATATCTAATAAACCACTTGGGTGTGTTTATTTAGATCACTTTGTGTCCTTTCTCCTCTGATACTGCATATAAATACATCTTCGTTGCAGTAGATTCGTACACACGTTTTCTTTGGGTATGGCCACAAAGGAGTACTGATGCTCGAACTGTCATCAGGGATTTGCGTGTCTTTGTGGGAATCTTTGCATGTGGAACCCTTCATTCTGACCAAGGTCCTGCATTCGCCTCTATGGCGTACAAAGAAGCCATGAGATCTTTGGGGGTCCAAGTCAAATTTTCGTCTCCATACCAGCCTGAGGGCAATAGTGTTGTGGAGCGAATGAACCATGACTTAAAGCAATCCCTGACAGTTAGGGTTTTAGGCACTGGCAGGAACTGGTTAGCCCTTCTGTATAACGTACAACGTGCACTTAATAATGTCCCTAGAAGGTCTCTGGGTGGACGGACCCCATACGAAATGCTCTTTGGCATAAAGATGTTTGTCCCGGACCTTGATGGTCTAGACATGGTGGCGTCAGCCACACCCTTTGACGTAGATGATCACTGTGCCGTATTACAGAATCTACAAGAGACCAGAGACAGTCTTGCAAAGGAACACTTGCCCTCCACAACTGATGCTGCGCTTCAGATTCCGGTAGTCTGCTGGCTATCTCGAGTTGTTGACCTGGTCTGTGAGAAGGTGGAGAACAAGAAGGAGTTCGGCCCCTCTTATCGTGCACCAGTACCAGTCCTTGGCGTGCAGGGTACAAGAACAGTCATTCTACCTCCACTTCCTGGTCGGAAGGATAACAGGTACATCTCCATTGACAATGTCAAACTACAGCGAGTGGCCGATTCTTCTTAGTATGACTCCAGCGGTCTCTTGTCCAGCGATGCTGAGAAATTCTATTTTGACTCCGGTAAATACCACCAGGCCTGACATTGCCATTGAGATGCATACAGTTACTAATCCTTTGTTGCCTCCACCGGCTGGTGGTCATTCTGAAGATACTGAGTATACTTATCCCACAGATGTATCGTTGCCTGGTTTACAATCAACTGCAGTTGACCAGACACAATTTTCTTTTGATACTAACTCTATGACTTCCAATGCCCCATCGAAAGTTTCTATTTTTGCTACTTGGTTTAAGAGACATTTTTTAATTCCCCCCTGGACTTACATTTGGCTGATGCTCATAAGTATCTTTTTGTTTATGTCCACTGGATTTGTGGTGGTATTTTTTCGTCTTGTAAATGGACACTATCTCACCGAAAGATCTGCAATTCGACTAATTGATGGAACTTTGGCCCCCCACTCCTCATCGCACATAATGAAAAGGGACCAGACTTTTGTGAATATTACTGCCTGGCCTGTGTTGGATGGGATTGTGTGGGATGCTGTTAAATTTCAAATTCATGATCCTACAGAAGTGATTAATGTTCCAAATGTACTTCGTGTTTCTATGGGAGGTGTTGTGAAACAAAACATCCGCCTGATAATTGGGATGTTCAGGCCATTGAGGCACTGTTTTCTGATCTCAAATATTATGCTGCCTTTGATGCTGAAGATTTGTATTTAGACACAGCTAATTATGGGGAGCTATTTTGCTACCAACACTATGGTAATCACTTCCTACATAAAGCCAATACATTTAGAAATTTTGTTAATCACTCGCAATGGGAACATTGTCCGGCACCAATTGAAGGTAGCTCTAAAACATTAGTGAACAAATTTAAATATTTTACGGATTTCAGTGTAACTGACCCTGAATCATTTTATTTTAAATTGACGGCGGAGCCAGCTTCTAAAATTAGACTGACCTCAACTAAATTGTTATATTCCAAATCCTTTATGGATGATTTGGCTATACTGGGTTATGAGCTGTGGAAAGATACCATTGATCTTAAGTCTCTTTGGGGTTCTAAACCTTGGCAGGTACAAGGAACGGTGGTCCTGCATCGTGCGTGCCTTATCCAAAACCACATGTTATTTTTGAATTCTACCATTTTTCAAACCACCTGCTTTGGATTGGCTACTTCTAAAAAGATTAATTCCCCCCCCCCCCCCATTCCTGATCTGGATGCTTACCCACATTAGAATAATCACACAGATCTGTCCCTTGATGCGTTGCAGTCGTATATTACTAAAACATCCTTCAACATTTCCAATTTCAATCATGAAGGATGGTTGATTTGGCAGAAGAGCTCAGATTCCTGTCAACATCGTTTTCTGGGTCTATACCCTGGTTATACACAGGTTAGAGTGGACCCACGCTTTGAATCTTCCCATTCGGTTACTACCTATTCTGTAGCGAAGTTATGTCAGAACTGGCTGCAACATTCCACCTTGGCACCTGTTAAACTTCATTTATCAAAATTGCATGACAAAATAGATTTGAATGATTTTGTTATGGGTCCTGTGGGTGGCAGGTCCAAAAGATGGGTATATGCTATTTATAACGAAGTTTGGAAATTATCGCAAATTGAAGCGGCCTCCAGATTGAGAGATATTGATCAAGCGAATTTGGAAAAAGTGCTAGCTGTTATTGATAATAGCATTAACACCCTTTCATCCAGAATTTACACATTAGATAATATTGTTTCATCTGTTGTGGATATTGTACAGGATGATATGTCTGTTTTATATCATGGCCAAAATCAATTGCCTTCTATAATGCAGTTTGCATGGACTTTGCAAACATTGAAGGCTGGGAAAGTTCCCTGGGACAACATGAATACCTCTTCTTTATTCCTGCCGTTTAATCTGACTGCAAAACAACAGTTCATGTCCATGAAAGATGCAACATTCTCATTACTGCATATTGAAAAGTTGGAACCTTTGCCTTTCTCTGTGGCCGAATTGAACTCCGCAGTGTAGCTTATCGATGGGTTAATCACTTTGCCATTTCCTTTGTTTAAGTTCAGTTCCTGTATGAAACATTATGCCCTAGGTAGATATGAACCATCGGTTACTGCTTTTCTGCATGAAGTTTGGTCACTCCCATTTACATACAGACGCATGAGAGAAGGTAAAGAGATTTATTTGAAAGGTGAGGAATGCACTTCCACACCTGATCACTCAGTAGTCTATAGGCACATCCAATTGCATGGTGCATGCAACATTCAGGCGCCAAATTTAGCTTGCTTTCTGACAGCAAGGGAGCAGAAAAAAGCAATACAGATGCAGAAAGTAGCATGGAAGGTGCAGAATAAAGCAACAGGGTTGCAGAAAGAGGCAAGAGAACTGCACAAAGAAGCAACAGAGGTGCATAAGGAGTCAAGAGAACTGCAGTAAGAGGTAAGAGAATTGTAGGAACAGGCAAAAGAGGTACAGAAAGAGGGAACAGTGAGGTTCCGTGTGAATCGGAACGACACTTTTTTGGTGTGTTCGAATATGGACGAGTTTGGTATCTACGAACCGCAAATGACGAGTTTAGTGGGTGTACGTGTTTTCGCTACGCTACTATGTACGGATCGTCTCAATTCTAGGTATGTCCATCCGAACCCTCGGGTTCCATTTTAGATACGGCATCCATTTTGTTTCTTGCCCTCAAGTAGCCAGCGAACGGACCTTGTCCGCTCTGTGACCCTGGGATTCCCAAGCTTTCACGAAGGACACGTGTTTCTTTGAGGGTGTCTTTTATGATGAGGGAAATGACACGGCAAAGGCAGATGGCCCCGCTCAAGGCTCATCTTGCCGTGCCAGTCTATTGTTTCAGTCATGCATGCATTAGTCACGAGGTCTTTGATCCTGCAATCAAGTTTCTGTTATTACTCTCTACACTCTTTTCCAATCTGTTGTGCATCCTTGTTCTTCCTTTGCATCTGTTTCTGTCCCTTCTCTTAATGTGTTTACAGTCAGAATGGAATGTGCTTAATGTGGGGATAATTTGCTTTTACAGTTGGGAACCGGCAATGTTGCTGTAATTATGTTCCGGGCTTCTGAAACATGAATGCGACCCTTTTGAAGTTTATTGTGGGAACTGAGTTGTAACCTTTGTCTGCTATGTTGTGCAATGGCCAAAATGTGTATAAAAGGAGCGATCCACTTTTGCAATTCGAAGCAGTCTCTCAGAACCTACACGTTGTGTACTTCTTGCGACTTCTGTATCCCTGCAGTAAATAAACGCTGATCTTTGACGCCGCCGGAAGTGTCCCGTGTCTCTGTGTTTTGTACGCCGGAACAGGTAACCCACGAAGGTTTCAGGTGTTGTCCCCTGGCACCGCTGGGCCTTAGAATAGCCCAGTCCTTCAGTTGGCGCCCAACGTGGGGCGACATCAGCGGTACCGGTCCAAAGCCCGACGATCGTGAGGAACTTCGTGTGAAATCTCCGAGGGAAGGTGCACCCCGCTTCATCGATCCAGTTGTCGAAATAAGTGGCCCGAAGACTTTTCCCGCGAAGATTCCCGCCTCCTGACGGCTGCGACGGACTGATGCCCTGACTGTCGACCTGTTTTGGCGCTTGGCGTAGTCCTTTGTACGGCGAGACGATAGACGGGCCTTCCTGGTGACGCGATTGCTCTTTCAGTTAAGTATTTGTGGGTCGCTCCCAGAGGTTACTTTGTTGTTTGCATGGTTCCATTGCATTTGTGGTTCTTAGTTGCTGGTTCTTAGTTGTTGGGTTTTATTTGACGATTGCAATTGCCAAAAACCGAGGGTCTTGCATTTTTGCGAGGACATCGTAATTCGATAGCCCTTGAAGTTTGTAAACTCGGTTAGTGTGCACGATGCCTGGCCGTAGTACTTTGTTTGGTTTCCTTAAATGTTGCAGCACGGATTCCCGACTGGAGGATTCATGTCCGATACCTCCAGTTGGAACTCCAATTTATGAGCTCCATAGTCGCCACGGCGTAGGTCCTATTGTATATAATGAATATTGGATTCGTTACACTAAAGATGATGGTGTTCTTAGTTGGCCATCACATGGTAGTTTCGAAACTGCAATATTAGATAATCTTGAAGCTAAATTGTTTAAAAAGAAGGCTAGGCCGGCCATGTTTGATTCCTTTCGATTATGGCGCAAAGAGGCCAAGCAGAAGGAAATCAAACAGACTAAGAAAAATAAGAGAGAAGGTGTCATTACGGTGATGCGAAATGCAGAACAGTATCAGCGAGACAAAGATGAGAAGGAGCAGGAAGTTAGTGCTAGACTTCATCATATGGCGGTGGATAAATGTTATCCGGTTTTACCGTCTAGTTCTGATAAGACGGGAGAGGAAGTGATAGAGGATCCATTATTGTCCTATTTATTGAAATCACCACCTCCCTATGCTCCAGATATCGTGGGTCCTGTGATTCCTCCTGTTCCTCAACCTGTTGTTCTGGCGGCTGCTGGTCAGCCTGTCGTTCCTCCTGTTCTTCCGAATCCCCTTGTGCCACAAATTGTTCATCCTCCTTTACCCGCTCTTTTTCCTACTGCTCCTTTGCCAGTACCTCACCAGCCTATTGTTACTACTACTCCTGTTACCCCGACTACTGCTACTGTTTCTACGCTTACTCCTAATGTTGTTGCTCCTGTACCTTCTTCTTCATCCCCTTCTGTTCGTAGTCGTATATTTAATGCTGTCGCTACTCTCTATTCTCCGCTTTTTGGACCAGTACTTGGGTCAAATCTTTCTGATGTTGCTCAGAGGCGCAGTCAAATTCCTGATGGTAGGGAACGTGAGTCGTTAGTGAAAATGGTGCGTAAATGGATTAGGCATCCTGCGAAGTACGCTTCGCGTATAGTTTTTGAGACATTTTCTCAGTTTAATGAGCCCACTCAAACATTCGTGTTCGAGGAAATGTGTAAATCTTTGAGAGAAGAGTGGGATAATGATGCGGTAGATAATGTACCGCCCGAGATCACTGAGCTTCAGAATCAATTTTTGACTGGTACGATTGTAGGTGATAACGTTCGACATGCTTTAGAGCGTCTGTTACCTTTTCGATCTATAGTGCAACCTCGAGCATTGTTTAAGGATGAAACTGCGGAGTGGATGGCAACACCTGGTCAGTATCCTATGCGGGAAGTTCCCCCAGTATGGATGCCAGGTAATCCTAATGCTAATCCTGCTATTCCACCACACTTTCAGAGAGTTTGGATACACCTCCCATGGAAGCGATCGGAAGTTTTGCAGGTAAAGCAAACCTTGCCCGACCCCCGTAAAAATCCTGCAGGTTATTATAAGGAGTTGTCCCAATTAGTGGATGCTACTGTCATGAACCTTGCCGATATTGACATGTTGTTTGGTAATGTAGTACCTCAACCGATTTGGGCGAAAATCCGTCAAGAGAATCATGCAGCTGAGTTAGGCGGTGATTGGGCTGCTCTTGTGGTGGCTGACGCCCAGCAAGTTGGTGGGGCTAAACCTGAACAGCTCATTGAGAATCTGCCTCAGAGGATAATTACCCTTATGAAGACACTTATGCCGGCTATACGCGTTAATTGGGACAAATTGTCTGCGTGCAAGCAGAAGAAGGATGAGAGTGTCTCCGATTTCTTTACGAGATTTGAGGAGGCGTTTATTGATCATAGTGGTCAAGATATGAGCTCTGAGGGAGGTCAGCGATTGTTTGTTGATAAATTCGTATCGAATTTGTTGCCTGAACTAAGCAACAAGTTGAAGAATTCTGAAAGTTCGTGGGCCGTTTCTACCACTGCTCAGATATTAGCCACGGCCCAATACTACGAAAATAAAGAGAAAGAAGAAAGCGAACGCGCAGATAAGAAAACGAAGGGTCTTAAAACAAAGGTCTTATTGCTTCAAGCGTATCCTCCGCGCTCGAATCAAAATGACCCGCAGCAGCCACATCGCTTACAATCGCAGTTTTCTAGATCGCAGTCGCGTAATGACTCCTCTACACCTCGCTTTGTGTTGGGGTACAATCAATGCGCATATTGTAGGGGTGAGGGCCATTTGAAGTTTAATTGTCCGGTTTTGCGTGACCGCAACAATGGTGTTTCGGCTCGAGGAGGTCGTAGTGGTCCTCAACAGGCATCACGTGGTAGAGGTCGCGGTGTTACTCAGAATCAGAACGAGCGTCTTGCCACTTCATCAGATTCGCAAAATTGCTTTGATCGGTGCAATCCATCGTCTGGTAGATCTGCACAGTATCATGTGGACGACTATTATGTCGAGCATGATGTTGGTGCTGACGGTAATTACTAGGACAGCCCTAGACAAAGAAAGGGAGTAGTATCAGTTCCGGTTGATCAGAGAGGGCCTTATGTCGCAGTTGCTACATTGGGAGTAGTTGAGCCTTTTCTGTTGGACACTGGTGCAGCGAAAAGTTCCATCATGCATTCGAAACTCCCTGGTGCACCTTTGTCTGGCTTAACGAATGTTTCCGTTGGATTCTCCGGCGCCCCCGTTAGCAATCCAGTTTCTAGCCCTTTGCCCCTTACAATTCGGTCTCGTGAGTTAGAAGCTCCGTTGATTTTGACTACTGGTTGTGGTGAGAATCTTTTGGGCTTGGATCTGTTGAAGTGGTTATATGCGACTTTGTACTGTTCTCCTGCGGGAGTGGAGCTTACGCTAGGTCAGAGAGTGATCTCTCCTATGTATCTGTCGACTGATCAGCTCCCATCGGAATTGAGTTCTCTTCCTGATTCTTTGTGGGCGACAGGTCCCAATGACGTGGGCCTGCTGGATATACCACCTTATGTTGTTCAATTGAAATTAAATGTGCGGCTGCCGCGTATTCCCCAGTATTGTATCTCTCTTGATGGAGAACGAGCACTCTTAGCGATCATTTACGATTTGATCGATAAAGATGTCATCGAGGAAACACGAGGTAACGTGTGTAATAGTCCTGTGTTACCTATTTTGAAACGAACTGATCCATCTCAGCCTCCTGTGTATCGTTTTGTTATTGATTTAAGGGAGGTAAATACAATTGTTGTTCCACAGTTTCCCGTGGTACCTGACATTACAGCTTTGCTGACTCTGATTCCAGCCTCTGCATCATGGTTCTCGGTAATCGATCTGAAGAATGCGTTCTTTAGCATTCTGATTGCTGAGGAAAGCAGAGATTTATTCGGTTTCTCATTAGGTGGTCGCAGCTTCAGGTTCAAACGCGCACCTCAGGGCTACTGTGAGAGTCCATCGATCTACAGCCAAGCTCTTAAGAGTCAACTTGATGCGTTCGTGTTGCCGGCTGGTGCGGCCTTGATTCAATACGTTGATGATCTGTTGGTAGCTGCTGACACTGAACAGATTTGCAAAACTGCTACAGTATCACTGTTGCAGCATCTATGTGACTTACATCACAAAGTGTCACCTTCTAAACTACAATATTGTTGTCAAGAGGTAACCTATCTAGGTCACTTATTGTCAAAGGCGGGAAGAAGGTTGACCCCTGAAAGAATTGCAGCAATTGCTCGAATGACTGTGCCAACAACTCAGAGAGATGTGCGTGCCTTTCTAGGTATCACGTCATACTGCAGACAGTGGATTCCAAATTTTTCACTGTTAGCAAAGCCATTGATAGATCTCACGTGCAAGGATGTCTCAACTCCTTTGCCATGGACGGAAGAATGTCAGAAAAGTTTTTCTGACCATGAATGTGTTCACCGATAGTCAGTACGCATTCGGTGTTGTGCATAGTTTTGGTCGATTGTGGAGAGAAAGAGGATTTATGACAGCGCATGGTACGAAGATCCAACACGGGCAGCTCGTGAATGATCTTTTGGATGCACTTACATTGCCTAAACAGGTAGCGATTGTTAAATGTAGTGCGCACCGAAAGGTTACGGATGATGTTGGTCGTGGTAATGCATTTGCAGACGAGATTGCTAAGCGAACGGCTAAGAATCTTGCAACCCGAATGTATGTTACGAGTTCAGTGAGATGGCCGACGGAGACTGGTATGTGTGAAGACACTGTTGAGAGTGTGAAAGCAATTCAGAATGAGGCCACTGAGATTGAAAGAACTAAGTGGAAAGAAAGTACGGGAAGGTTGGACATGCATGGATGTTGGGTTGACTTGTCGGAACGTCAGAGGTGGATGTTACCGGATGCTTATGTATTAGCTGTCGTGATGATGGCTCATGGTTTGTCACATATTAGTGCAAAAGGTATATGCAAGTTATTGTCCCCTGTATGGAAGAACGATGGTATTGCCAAATGTGCTGAGAGGGTGGTTAAGAATTGTATGGTGTGTTTGATGCATAATCCTGGCAAGGGCACCCCCACTCCACCTGGTCATTTTGCTCCTCCTGCTTGTCCCTTTGAAGTTATCCAGCTGGATTTCATTCATATGGAGAGATGCAATAATCTGAAGTATGTTTTAGTTGTGGTTTGTGCGTTCTCCAGATGGATTGAGGCCTATCCTCTTAAGGATAATACTGCCCTGTCCACAGCGAAAGTCCTACTGAAAGAATACTTTCCTCGGAATGGAATGCCACGGATTGTGTGGTCAGATAATGGAAGCGAGTTCGTGGGAAGCGTGATGCAGAGTGTGTGTAAGGGCCTTGGAATTCGACAGAAATTCCATAGTAACTTTTTTTCACAAAAAGCAACCACTATTGAATTGGCGAAATACCAGATTCAGAGTAGTGGAAAGATGTTGTTCAACTATCTACTTGACAGGTGGAATATCAAAGATATTGAAGTAAAAGCCTCACTCACATAATAGTGACATGCTTCATCATAGGCAATTACTCCACACCCAGAGAAGATGGTACTCTCTGGGCGGACTCAACCAAAGATATACTGGGAGTTCTTAGATAAATGAACCACTGGTTAGGCAGGGAACCAGATCAGATTAAAAATACCTATGAGTGTACCCTATTTAAATTATTTATTATTGGGCACTCATGATAACAGTAAAAACTTATTGTCGGGGTTTTTTTGAACTCGATTTGTTCAATTGTACCCGCTACCGTATGCCAACATGTTTCGGCCCGTCTTGTAGCCCAATCGGGTCTGGGGGCCTTCGTCAGGGCGATATCTTTCTTTTCCTTATGCTATAAGGTCCCTGCGATTAAGCTGTACATGTGCTTACATGCAACTCATTCGTACGTGAGGCCTAATGCACTCACCTGTCCGTATGTTCCTTCCGACTTCAGTAGAATTTTTCTATTGGACATGGGACACAAAGTTAACATGTGTTTCTTTGACGACACAACAACATGAATCTATCTACAGCCCGTCTTGTGCTCGTAGTCGTTGATTCTTAGTTGTAGTGATGGTGTACCACCTGACTATGTGCTCTCTATGTTAGGGCTTAGTGTAATACATTAATCATTCCAGTTTGCTCACCGCCACATCACATCCACAACTATACACCACACAACGTGATCATCATACTGCTTGTGATTGACTATGAGTGAAAAGGATTGTGGCTATAATGTCTTTTCTAGTCATCAATCCTATAGCTCTCTATTCAGGCACCCATTCCCTTGTTGTGTTGTTTATTCATTTCTTAAATATATCACCATGCATAGTGATCGTGTGTATCTCTTTCATCCAGTCGATTATTAAGAACTTCCGGCGCTCACCTACTGCCCTGTGCCTACTGGCATCATGCAGATCTCGTGTGTTAGGTGCAGTCCTGTAGTCAAACACTGCATCAGAGATAAATAAAGGCAACTATTAGCCCGTTCAAAACCGATATAATGATAAACATCTCGTTCTCTACAAGATTCTCGTTCACGGAACGTTATTACCGCATTACTATCTTTTTACGGTTTAGGGAAATATATACAGGGAGGTATTTATTCTTATTTCGCTTCCGTGCCAGTATTCCTGCTTAGTTCTACAAATCCTGTGTTGCAGGGTGAACTTTCCCCCTATTTGTATATGTTGCTGTCCCTTTTGTTATAACTAGTCTTTTTTTGAAATTATTTAAACAGAACAATTTTGAAACCATTGGTAGGCTCTGCATGCGTCTCTGCTATCAACACAAATCATACGCGATATTAGGCGTCTGAATAACAAAGTGTACCCTCGCTGTCACTTACTTCATCAAGGACCCTGCACCGCCGTTGCACCTAGTCAACCACACCGTCTGCCGTCGGGGATGTGAGTACGGCGGTGTCGGCTTTTAACCGTAGGTGCACGAGCCTGATTGGAGGGCGGTTCTGACCCAATTCTCTAACTCACGCAACGTAATCACAGCTGTTCGCACTTTTACGAGGCTGAACTACAAGACTTGTGGGAAATGTAGTTTATTTATGTCTGGTGCGCCGTGTTCGATCCCCCTCACGGCGAAGGATTTGTTAGTTACAATTATGAGGAGTGTTTCGTTGATCCCTCGTGTAGCTATTTTAATGATAATCGCTTGAAGTGTGTAGAGTTGCTATTTCGCCATTATCTTTGCGGAAATAGCGTGTCTCACCTCACGACCAGTGTTAGTGGGTATGATGTTAGGCAGCCCCACTTGATTTCCGTATATCTGCTAACGGCAGGTCATTCTAATCAGTGGATCAATCTAGTTGACTGCACGTTTGTTACCTAATTCCGTCTTTCATGATGTTTTCCTCTTGTGTTCCTAAATTCTATATATCGAGGACTGATATTACACCCCAATCTTTTGTTGTTATATATGTCGGAGGTTTTGTTGTCTTTCCTGTACTATGCCTCTTGTCTTTTGCTCCTGTTTACCATGTTATAGGGATATGTATACTTTGTGGCCCAATCCAAATTAAACCATCCCGCTGAATTTTCTTCTTATTTCCTGTTGTTGTTTTAAACGGGCAATAGATCTACTTTTGATTGCCAATTTCAGAGATATGTAGGCTATGTGGCAAAGCTACGTCATAGAGCACCATGGAATTTCCTCGTTCAGTCCTGATGTTGTACTTGACAAGCGATAGATCCACCTTTGCTCTAGTTTTAGCAATTGTTTTTCGTTGCAGCTGTCTGGTAGTCTCTCAATTACAGTCCAAGTGAAGTCATCTTCACTGTGTTTCTGCGTTTGAAAATGTCTCATCATTTTCGTGATGGTTTTACCGCACCTAAATGTACTGCGGTGCTCATTGATCCTGATCTTGACCTTACGTGTGGTCATCCCGATGTATATTTTATTGCAGATGCACGTCATTAGGTAAACCACATTGTGGCTGTTGCAATTGCTGAAGGACCTTTGTTCCCATGGTGTTTTAAGGCCCACGTCGATTGTTTTGCTCTGTGTTGTTAATTTTCATACACTACATGATCCGCACGGGTAGTGTCCGGTTACCTCTGGTAGATTCCAGAGTGTGCTCTGTTGGCCTGTTCTGCCTTGTTTCTTTTTTGGTCTGGTATGTACAACAGAGTCTTTGATGGATTTACCTCTCTTAAATGCAAATAGTGGTTTCTCTAGTTTAAGACCCCCAGAGTTCAGTGTTCTCCAATGTCGTAGAACTATGTTCTTTACACTGTTGGAATCTGTTCCGAATGTGGTTACGCATACCAGTTTTTGGTCATCCAGTTTCCTTTTTGGTTCCAAAAGCCCTTCTCTGTTGCAGTTTTTTGCCCTTTTATATGCTTGTTTGATCAGTTTTGTAGGGTAGCACTTTGTCTGCAGTTTCTGTGTTAATTTTTTGGCGTGAATTTCATAATTTGCCTTTTCCGTACAATTTCTCCTTAGTCGTAGGAATTGGCCTACTGGCAAGTTGTCTCGCAGCGCTTTCGGGTGGAAGCTGTCATATCTGAGGAGGTTGTTGGCATCTGTAGGTTTGTAGAACACTTCCGTTTTTAGTGTCCCCTCCGCTGGCCAGATTTTCAAATCCAAAAATGTGATGGAATCTTTTGTTAGAGTCATTGTAAACTTCAAAAATTCATCCCTGTTGTTTAGCCATGTCAGAAATTCTTTTGCTGTTTCGGCATCTCCTTTCCAGACTATAAAGATATCATCTATGAATCTTCTCCATACTCCCAAGTTGGATTGGTACGGGTTGGAGTCACTATAGATGAAACGTGTTTCGAAGTCATGCACGTACAGGCATGCTACACTGGGGGCGCAGGTCATCCCCATTGAAGTGCCATGGGTTTGTAGAAAATACTCCCCTTCAAATTCAAAGTAATTTCTTGTTAGGGCTAATCGCACACATTGAACCACAAATTTTATAGGTGTTATTGATGACCAGTTTTCCAGACCCAGCAGATTTTCTATCACCCTAAGTGAGGCCTCTTGTGGGATACTGGTATACAATGCTTCCACGTCTAATGTCATTAGGTAGTCGGTGGTAGGACTGAAGCTCAAAGTTTGAAGTTTCAATAAGATGTCTTGTGTGTCTTTAAGGTACGAGGGCATTCTCTGCACCATTGGTCGCAAGAAATGGTCGGCAAATCTTGACAGTGGTTCGAGAGCCGAACCAATGCCTGACACAATCGGTCTGCCTGGTGGTGGATGTACGTTTTTGTGCACTTTCGGGAGGATGTAAAAGTATGGAGTTTTTGGGTCAAGTTCTTGTAAAAAAAATTCTTCTGCCTTGGTAATCCACCCCTCTTGTGCTGCTTCCGAGACCATCTCTTGTATTTCTCGTTTCAGACTCCCAGTTGGATCTCTCTGTAATCGTGCATAATTCCGTTGATCATTGAGTAGTCTCATACACTCATTTCTGTACATCTCAATGGGTAGTATCACCATTGCTCCTCCTTTATCTGCTGGTTTAATTATGACATCCTGCATTTTGTCAAATTCTGCCAGTGTCTGCCGTTCAATCAATGTGAAGTTGTTAAATCTTTGGTTGGTATTATCTTTCAATTCATCGATATCCAATGTTACTGCCTTCTCAAAGGCTAGTAAAGCCGGTGGCATAGTGTGGTTCGGGGGGATGAATTTCGATTTTTTTCGTAGGCCTGTATTTTTATCTGTCAATTCACTCAGCTCCTCTGGTCCCTCTGTTTCTGCAAAGAACACCGACAGACGGAGTCTGCGAAAAAATTCGGCAAGTTCAATTCTTAGATCAAAGAAATTTGACCGATTCGTCGGGACAAAGCCTAGTCCTTTTTTTAGGACATTTTCTTGTTGTTGGGAGAGGATTCTCTTGCTCAGGTTCAGTATTCCCGTGCGTTCTTGCTCGTGCTGGGTCCCTGGTCCTGTGCTGTCAGGTCTTCTCTGTTGGTATCCCATTGAACCCGTTGCCCTCTCCGGTTGCCTCCTCCTCGTCTTCGGCCTCGCCCTAAAAAAGGTTGTTGATAGGGTTGCCACTGGTATCCAAACTGTGGTGGTTGGAAGGGTGCTTGCATGAAGGGGTTCCATCCAAAGGGTGGTTGTTGTTGTATTCCTCCTTGCATGTATGGGCCTCTATTTCTTCTTGGGTTGTTGCCTCTGCGTCTATTGGTGCTTTTTCGGCCTTCAGATGATGTATCGCTGGAATAGTTGCCAGAGCCTGTGCTTCCTGTGTCTGAGAAGTCTGAGTTGTCTTTATCTGTTGGGGTATAATCCTCTCTCGAGTATGGGAAAACACTCTCAAATTTAAATTTTTTCAAGTCTTTCTGAAATTTTGTAATTTTTGCTTGGGTAAGATATTCTTTGTACTCATTAATTATTTTATTGTTTTCGTCCAGTTTCTTTTTGAATTGTGCAATTGTGATTTGAGTTTTCAAACCATTTTCCAGTGTTTTTATTTCAATAAGGAGGGCATCTGAGAGTCTTTTAGCAGTCTTAATAATTAAGACCAGCCAGTCTCTGCTGCATTTCCATGCGATCAAGGACCAGCTGCGTCTAAATTCGGGGTCATTCAGGAAAATTCGTGGGGAGTTTGCCACAATCAAACCGTTGGGTGCTATATTACCCCTCAAGTATTCAGTCATGATGGCTCCGTGAAGTAAAGTTTTGAGTTGGGTCCTTTTCAATTCTGTTAGAGAGTCCCAATCGCCATTGTTTTGGTTAACGTGTGTGAGAGTAGTGTCGGAGATCAGTGGTGGCATTGCCAAAATGGATGATATTTCATCTTCATCATATGCTAATCCCTCAGCCATCTTGGCGGGATGATTGCAAGTCTGTGGGGTTAAAATACCCCAGACTTGTCGGATGACCTGATCCAAACTATGTCAGGTGTGCCACACCTCTTCTAGGGAGGTGTATTTTAGAAACCTCTCAGGGCTATGGAGGCCCCTCTGAACTCTTTTATCACAAACAGAGAGGGAGAGAGTAAACAACGTGGTTGCGTTCT
Organism: Triturus cristatus; assembly: GCF_964204655.1. Classification (NCBI taxonomy): domain Eukaryota; kingdom Metazoa; phylum Chordata; class Amphibia; order Caudata; family Salamandridae; genus Triturus; species Triturus cristatus. The sequence goes on from NC_140583.1 coordinate 1,131,647,558, forward strand.
CCCAGAGTAACTTTTTTTCACAAAAAGCAACCACTATTGAATTGGCGAAATACCAGATTCAGAGTAGTGGAAAGATGTTGTTCAACTATCTACTTGACAGGTGGAATATCAAAGATATTGAAGTAAAAGCCTCACTCACATAATAGTGACATGCTTCATCATAGGCAATTACTCCACACCCAGAGAAGATGGTACTCTCTGGGCGGACTCAACCAAAGATATACTGGGAGTTCTTAGATAAATGAACCACTGGTTAGGCAGGGAACCAGATCAGATTAAAAATACCTATGAGTGTACCCTATTTAAATTATTTATTATTGGGCACTCATGATAACAGTAAAAACTTATTGTCGGGGTTTTTTTGAACTCGATTTGTTCAATTGTACCCGCTACCGTATGCCAACATGTTTCGGCCCGTCTTGTAGCCCAATCGGGTCTGGGGGCCTTCGTCAGGGCAATATCTTTCTTTTCCTTATGCTATAAGGTCCCTGCGATTAAGCTGTACATGTGCTTACATGCAACTCATTCGTACGTGAGGCCTAATGCACTCACCTGTCCGTATGTTCCTTCCGACTTCAGTAGAATTTTTCTATTGGACATGGGACACAAAGTTAACATGTGTTTCTTTGACGACACAACAACATGAATCTATCTACAGCCCGTCTTGTGCTCGTAGTCGTTGATTCTTAGTTGTAGTGATGGTGTACCACCTGACTATGTGCTCTCTATGTTAGGGCTTAGTGTAATACATTAATCATTCCAGTTTGCTCACCGCCACATCACATCCACATCTATACACCACACAACGTGATCATCATACTGCTTGTGATTGACTATGAGTGAAAAGGATTGTGGCTATAATGTCTTTTCTAGTCATCAATCCTATAGCTCTCTATTCAGGCACCCATTCCCTTGTTGTGTTGTTTATTCATTTCTTAAATATATCACCATGCATAGTGATCGTGTGTATCTCTTTCATCCAGTCGATTATTAAGAACTTCCGGCGCTCACCTACTGCCCTGTGCCTACTGGCATCATGCAGATCTCGTGTGTTAGGTGCAGTCCTGTAGTCAAACACTGCATCAGAGATAAATAAAGGCAACTATTAGCCCGTTCAAAACCGATATAATGATAAACATCTCGTTCTCTACAAGATTCTCGTTCACGGAACGTTATTACCGCATTACTATCTTTTTACGGTTGAGGGAAATATATACAGGGAGGTATTTATTCTTATTTCGCTTCCGTGCCAGTATTCCTGCTTAGTTCTACAAATCCTGTGTTGCAGGGTGAACTTTCCCCCTATTTGTATATGTTGCTGTCCCTTTTGTTATAACTAGTCTTTTTTTGAAATTATTTAAACAGAACAATTTTGAAACCATTGGTAGGCTCTGCATGCGTCTCTGCTATCAACACAAATCATACGCGATATTAGGCGTCTGAATAACAAAGTGTACCCTCGCTGTCACTTACTTCATCAAGGACCCTGCACCGCCGTTGCACCTAGTCAACCACACCGTCTGCCGTCGGGGATGTGAGTACGGCGGTGTCGGCTTTTAACCGTAGGTGCACGAGCCTGATTGGAGGGTGGTTCTGACCCAATTCTCTAACTCACGCAACGTAATCACAGCTGTTCGCACTTTTACGAGGCTGAACTACAAGACTTGTGGGAAATGTAGTTTATTTATGTCAGGTGCGCCGTGTTCGATCCCCCTCACGGCGAAGGATTTGTTAGTTACAATTATGAGGAGTGTTTCGTTGATCCCTCGTGTAGCTATTTTAATGATAATCGCTTGAAGTGTGTAGAGTTGCTATTTCGCCATTATCTTTGCGGAAATAGCGTGTCTCACCTCACGACCAGTGTTAGTGGGTATGATGTTAGGCAGCCCCACTTGATTTCCGTATATCTGCTAACGGCAGGTCATTCTAATCAGTGGATCAATCTAGTTGACTGCACGTTTGTTACCTAATTCCGTCTTTCATGATGTTTTCCTCTTGTGTTCCTAAATTCTATATATCGAGGACTGATATTACACCCCAATCTTTTGTTGTTATATATGTCGGAGGTTTTGTTGTCTTTCCTGTACTATGCCTCTTGTCTTTTGCTCCTGTTTACCATGTTATAGGGATATGTATACTTTGTGGCCCAATCCAAATTAAACCATCCCGCGGAATTTTCTTCTTATTTCCTGTTGTTGTTTTAATTAACAACACAGAGCAAAACAATCGACGTGGGCCTTAAAACACCATGGGAACAAAGGTCCTTCAGCAATTGCAACAGCCACAATGTGGTTTACCTAATGACGTGCATCTGCAATAAAATATACATCGGGATGACCACACGTAAGGTCAAGATCAGGATCAATGAGCACCGCAGTACATTTAGGTGCGGTAAAACCATCACGAAAATGATGAGACATTTTCAAACGCAGAAACACAGTGAAGATGACTTCACTTGGACTGTAATTGAGAGACTACCAGACAGCTGCAACGAAAAACAATTGCTAAAACTAGAGCAAAGGTGGATCTATCGCTTGTCAAGTACAACATCAGGACTGAACGAGGAAATTCCATGGTGCTCTATGACGTAGCTTTGCCACATAGCCTACATATCTCTGAAATTGGCAATCAAAAGTAGATCTATTGCCCGTTTAAAACAACAACAGGAAATAAGAAGAAAATTCCGCGGGATGGTTTAATTTGGATTGGGCCACAAAGTATACATATCCCTATAACATGGTAAACAGGAGCAAAAGACAAGAGGCATAGTACAGGAAAGACAACAAAACCTCCGACATATATAACAACAAAAGATTGGGGTGTAATATCAGTCCTCGATATATAGAATTTAGGAACACAAGAGGAAAACATCATGAAAGACGGAATTAGGTAACAAACGTGCAGTCAACTAGATTGATCCACTGATTAGAATGACCTGCCGTTAGCAGATATACGGAAATCAAGTGGGGCTGCCTAACATCATACCCACTAACACTGGTCGTGAGGTGAGACACGCTATTTCCGCAAAGATAAGGGCGAAATAGCAACTCTACACACTTCAAGCGATTATCATTAAAATAGCTACACGAGGGATCAACGAAACACTCCTCATAATTGTAACTAACAAATCCTTCGCCGTGAGGGGGATCGAACACGGCGCACCAGACATAAATAAACTACATTTCCCACAAGTCTTGTAGTTCAGCCTCGTAAAAGTGCGAACAGCTGTGATTACGTTGCGTGAGTTAGAGAATTGGGTCAGAACCGCCCTCCAATCAGGCTCGTGCACCTACGGTTAAAAGCCGACACCGCCGTACTCACATCCCCGACGGCAGACGGTGTGGTTGACTAGGTGCAACGGCGGTGCAGGGTCCTTGATGAAGTAAGTGACAGCGAGGGTACACTTTGTTATTCAGACGCCTAATATCGCGTATGATTTGTGTTGATAGCAGAGACGCATGCAGAGCCTACCAATGGTTTCAAAATTGTTCTGTTTAAATAATTTCAAAAAAAGACTAGTTATAACAAAAGGGACAGCAACATATACAAATAGGGGGAAAGTTCACCCTGCAACACAGGATTTGTAGAACTAAGCAGGAATACTGGCACGGAAGCGAAATAAGAATAAATACCTCCCTGTATATATTTCCCTAAACCGTAAAAAGATAGTAATGCGGTAATAACGTTCCGTGAACGAGAATCTTGTAGAGAACGAGATGTTTATCATTATATCGGTTTTGAACGGGCTAATAGTTGCCTTTATTTATCTCTGATGCAGTGTTTGACTACAGGACTGCACCTAACACACGAGATCTGCATGATGCCAGTAGGCACAGGGCAGTAGGTGAGCGCCGGAAGTTCTTAATAATCGACTGGATGAAAGAGATACACACGATCACTATGCATGGTGATATATTTAAGAAATGAATAAACAACACAACAAGGGAATGGGTGCCTGAATAGAGAGCTATAGGATTGATGACTAGAAAAGACATTATAGCCACAATCCTTTTCACTCATAGTCAATCACAAGCAGTATGATGATCACGTTGTGTGGTGTATAGATGTGGATGTGATGTGGCGGTGAGCAAACTGGAATGATTAATGTATTACACTAAGCCCTAACATAGAGAGCACATAGTCAGGTGGTACACCATCACTACAACTAAGAATCAACGACTACGAGCACAAGACGGGCTGTAGATAGATTCATGTTGTTGTGTCGTCAAAGAAACACATGTTAACTTTGTGTCCCATGTCCAATAGAAAAATTCTACTGAAGTCGGAAGGAACATACGGACAGGTGAGTGCATTAGGCCTCACGTACGAATGAGTTGCATGTAAGCACATGTACAGCTTAATCGCAGGGACCTTATAGCATAAGGAAAAGAAAGATATTGCCCTGACGAAGGCCCCCAGACCCGATTGGGCTACAAGACGGGCCGAAACATGTTGGCATACGGTAGCGGGTACAATTGAACAAATCGAGTTCAAAAAAACCCCGACAATAAGTTTTTACTGTTATCATGAGTGCCCAATAATAAATAATTTAAATAGGGTACACTCATAGGTATTTTTAATCTGATCTGGTTCCCTGCCTAACCAGTGGTTCATTTATCTAAGAACTCCCAGTATATCTTTGGTTGAGTCCGCCCAGAGAGTACCATCTTCTCTGGGTGTGGAGTAATTGCCTATGATGAAGCATGTCACTATTATGTGAGTGAGGCTTTTACTTCAATATCTTTGATATTCCACCTGTCAAGTAGATAGTTGAACAACATCTTTCCACTACTCTGAATCTGGTATTTCGCCAATTCAATAGTGGTTGCTTTTTGTGAAAAAAAGTTACTCTGGGAGAACGCAACCACGTTGTTTACTCTCTCCCTCTCTGTTTGTGATAAAAGAAATTCCATAGTGCCAGTCATCCTCAGGCAGCGGGTTTGGTTGAAGGGTACAATGGTACTCTGAAGCTGAAACTTGCGAAGATACAAGCTACGACTGGTTTATCATGGCCTGATGCCTTGCCTCTGGCTCTCCTATCAACCAGAGCGACTGTACACTCTCGAGTAGGGCTCAGCCCATATGAGATTGTGTTCGGCCGCCCTGCGAATATTTGGGGAGTTCCAAGACCTAAGGACTTTGATAGTCTTGAGTATCCAATGCTGATTGATTATCTTCATGATCTGACTACTAAACTGAGGTTAATTCATCAACAGGTCTTTGAAGCTTTGCCGGCACAGACAGAGGGTCCTGGACATCGGCTCCAACCGGGTGACTGGGTCGTTACCCGAAATTTTGGCCGAAAACGCAACTTGGAGCCAAGATTTGTGGGACCCTTTCAAGTGCTATTGGCCACAAGGACTGCAGTTTGGTTGGAAGGCAGAAAGAACTGGGTACACGCCGGCCATACCAAGAAGGTTCCGATCCCCTCACCAACAGATAGTTGGGTGAGAACTGGTATTGCGGCAACGGAAACTGAGACCCCTCTATGCTTTGTGCCGTTTAGCGATGCTAAACTTGTAAGAGACAATTCATTGCAGTCAGACACATCTGTTGAGTCGTCAGTTGAAGAGAATTCGAGGTCTGAATCGTCATCTAATCGACTGAACACTGTTTCACCAGCTGAACAATTATTTGAAGAACAGACTCGACCTGGAAGAAATCGATATTTTCTTCGTCCACGTAACAAAGACTAATACAATTTTTCTTATATTTCCCCTTCCTGTTGCCACGAACATTACGAACAATTACATCCTTTTTTTTGAGTTTCTTTTCCTGTGTGCTTTTCGCAGCTAAGAGATTTGTATTAAGCTGAGTGTTTAGGAAAACCTATCATCCGGGTTAACCGTAGGGCCGTGCGGGTACTTCCTTCTGTTTAGCAGGTTTCTGACACTAGGTCGGTTACTTTTTGTCGACTCCTGGGAACTCCTGGGAATTGATAATCGCTACTCAGAACGAAGTGCGTCAAGTACGTCACGGACGGTTTTTAGAGGATGGCATTCTCTAAGCTGTTGGAAGTAGAAAGGATGTCGGTGCAAAGATCAAAATTGCATAAGATTGTACGAACAAAATGTTTTCTGTTTCAGGTAGTCCTACTGTTTCTGACTGTGTCTATGCTATTGGTGGGTGGAGTGTATTTCGGAATACAGTCGCTATTGCCTTCCATTTCACCTACTCTTTCTCCTAAACCAAGCTCTATTACTACTGTTTCTCCACATTCCTTTCATCCTCTGCCCCAACATGAACAGGTTAGACGTGCGGAATTTATGAATAACTCCTTCGTTCAGCTCCTACATCAGCATCAGTTGGTGATGAATACTACCAACTGTTGGGTGTGTGGGTTAATGCCACATACCATGGATAGGGGTATTCCGTATCTGGTTCTTCCTTATAGCTCCCAAGGGTCAGCTCGAGCATTCCAAACTATGTTCCGTAGTGCACTAGAATCCTACCCCAGTCGAGAGCCACGCTCTGCAAACTTTGGTCCTGGCCCGTACCACAAGCCTTTGGCGATAGCGATTGCGGATTTAGATAGAGATGTTTTTGATGCATCGCTTATTCCAGATGAAGAGGTGCAAGCCTATAAGGATCTGAGTGAGGCTGAGTATAGTACGTCAGTGGGTGATAGACAGCTTAAGAGCTCGTCTCCAATATGGATCGTACCCCACCTCAGTAATTTCTGCTTGAAAGGTTTGGGTCGAAATCCGAGAGCACAACTTGGGAACAGTGCTTGTACTGATACGTATGTTCTACCGATGCTCTCTTCCCCTGTTTTTCTGACTGCCAAGGGTACCTATTTTGTATGTTATGAACGTGCATATACATGGTTGCCCCGTGACTTTTCGGGTACCTGTTATATCGCGAATCTTTTGCCACCGACTTTTACAGTTGCCTCAGACTATCACAAGACTCGAATTGTGAGAGGCGTTATTAGCAAAGAGGATACTGCCGGTCAAGAAGCAGGAGACTTCTTTAAGGGTTTCTTGCCGTTTTTGGGACCTATGGTTAATAGTAGGAACCTAAGACAGTTGACCCGTGTGGTAGAGTCGACTGCTAACATAACTGCGAGTGCTCTTGGTAATTTAACAGCGGAACTTCAGGCGGATAGACTCATGACGTTGCAGAACCGTATGGTTCTAGACGTTGTTCTTGCAGATAGAGGTGGTGTGTGCAAAGTTATCCATTCGAGCTGTTGCATTTTCATTCCTGACAACGCTCCAACTGTTTACCAAGCCATCTCGAAGTTGCATAAGATTTCCGAGTCCATACACGTGGACGAAGGTAATTGGACACTTCTAGGATGGTTTTGGGGTCTGATATCCACTTGGGGTTGGAAGATTCTGATGATCGTAGGGGTTGTTGTGACGTTTCTGTTCACGTGTTGTCTTTGTGTGCAGTGTGGTCCTGCCTTATGTAGTCTTTGTGCTACAACGTGTATAAGACGGCCATCTGTTACCAAGGAGACATTGATGGATAGAATGATGTTCCAGCAACAGCTGAACGATCTGATGAATATCGAAATCGATTCTGATCTCGACTAGTGCTTGCCTACATGAGGGCAAAAGGAGCGTCTGAGGTTCCGTGTGAATCGGAACGACACTTTTTTGGTGTGTTCGAATATGGACGAGTTTGGTATCTACGAACCGCAAATGACGAGTTTAGTGGGTGTACGCGTTTTCGCTACGCTACTATGTACGGATCGTCTCAATTCTAGGTATGTCCATCCGAACCCTCGGGTTCCATTTTAGATACGGCATCCATTTTGTTTCTTGCCCTCAAGTAGCCAGCGAACGGACCTTGTCCGCTCTGTGACCCTGGGATTCCCAAGCTTTCACGAAGGACACGTGTTTCTTTGAGGGTGTCTTTTATGATGAGGGAAATGACACGGCAAAGGCAGATGGCCCCGCTCAAGGCTCATCTTGCCGTGCCAGTCTATTGTTTCAGTCATGCATGCATTAGTCACGAGGTCTTTGATCCTGCAATCAAGTTTCTGTTATTACTCTCTACACTCTTTTCCAATCTGTTGTGCATCCTTGTTCTTCCTTTGCATCTGTTTCTGTCCCTTCTCTTAATGTGTTCACAGTCAGAATGGAATGTGCTTAATGTGGGGATAATGTGCTTTTACAGTTGGGAACCGGCAATGTTGCTGTAATTATGTTCCGGGCTTCTGAAACATGAATGCGACCCTTTTGAAGTTTATTGTGGGAACTGAGTTGTAACCTTTGTCTGCTGTGTTGTGCAATGGCCAAAATGTGTATAAAAGGAGCGATCCACTTTTGCAATTCGAAGCAGTCTCTCAGAACCTACACGTTGTGTACTTCTTGCGACTTCTGTATCCCTGCAGTAAATAAACGCTGATCTTTGATGCCGCCGGAAGTGTCCCGTGTCTCTGTGTTTTGTACGCCGGAACAGGTAACCCACGAAGGTTTCAGGTGTTGTCCCCTGGCACCGCTGGGCCTTAGAATAGCCCAGTCCTTCAACAGAGGTGCAGACAGAGGCAAGAGAGGTGCAGAAACCGGTAAAAGGGGAGCAGATAGTGGCAAGAGAGGTGCATTATTTTGCAAGAGAGGTGCAGAAAGAAGCAAGAGCAATGCAAAAGAACCAACAGAATTTCAAAAAGAGGCAAGTGAGCTGCAGAAGGAGGAAAGAGAACTGCAGAAAGAAGCAAGAGAGTTGCAGAAGCAGGCAAAAGGGGTGCAGAAAGAGGGAACAGGTGGGCAGACTGAGTATAGAGAGGTACAGAACGAAGGAAGAGGGGTGAAGAGAAAGGCAAGATGGATTCATAAATTTGGAACAGAGGTGCAGGAAGAAGCCAGAGCAGTGCAAAAACAACTAATAGAGGTACAGAAAGAGGGAAGAGAGGTGCAGAAAGTAGAAGCGATTTGCAGAAAGAGGCAAGAGAAGTGCAGGAAAAGAAAGAAATGTGCAGAAAGAAGCAACGGAAATGCAGAAAGAGGCAAGGGAAGTGCAGAAGGAAGCAAGAGTTGCTTACACACCTTTATTACCAATTTAACACCCACATTTAGCAATAAATAACATATGACCATTCTAGGTTTGCAAAGGGCCTTCCACCATGCTGTAACACTTGTGGCTGCATTTTTGGTAGCATTTGAGCCGTTTGAGCTAGAAACAAGAATTTTTTTTGTTCAAATCTGCAGATTAGGGAGCAGATGATGAATTATGTGGCTAATGCAGAAAATGTATAAATGTGTGAAAGACGGTGTAGACAAACAGTCACATAATTCCAGCGGCCCTGCTCATACCTCTGACTAGGTCCTCAAGTGCTTCTCAGTGATTCCTTTTTTTTTGTCTCTCTGAGTTCATATTTGAGCTTCTATAAAAACGAGGAAGACTAAACCTGAGGTTACCACTCCACAACACAGTCTACCATATCAGATATTTACTCTCCATAACACATAATCCCACTCTACATAATTTCTATACACTAAATACCACATACTTTCTATCCACATAACTTCACTGCACAACATACTGTGAGAAGTTGGCCTGGTATATGCTGTCCACTAGTTATAGTGGGCACCCTGCACCAGTCCAAACAACCCCTTATTGGTTATAGGTTAAAGACAACCTTTATTGAAAGCTATCCTAGTGGTAGCTATGGAGAGCAGCCTTCAGGCTAAGTCTTGAAGAAATGTAAAGCAGCTTGTTTTACCAGTCTAAAATCTCTTGAGTTCCTAAATGAAAGATATCCACACCAGGTATATATATATAAAATATATGTATTTATTACACATCCTCCTAGTCTCTTTATGAGACTAGAGGTCAAAACACATAAGTTATACTTCAAATATTGTAGTAAAATAGCACAAATACACGTCAGGCCCTGGGGCGAATCAAACCATATACTAAAATAGTGGTATAAGAACCATGCCTTAACTAGAGACAAGGCCTAGAGCCTGTAGAGTTGCTGGGACCTCAATGAACCACCCAAGGTAGTGACAGAGGGGACCCACGGGGGCCGTGTGCAGTGTGTGAACACAGCCGCAAGCTCCCATTAGCTTCTATGGGGAAAGTCGCGGTTAGATTTTTAAAGATTAGGGACACTTAGAATTGAGTCAGGACCAAACCCTTTTGGACTTAGGAAGTTCTAGGGCTAGCACCCACGGGAGCACCGGAGTACTCTTGTTACCTCACCCAGTGAAGCCGGGTGCATAGGTGTCTTTTGGGGTCGGGTCGCATCGTCGATTTCAATGGGAGCTGGCGAAGAAGTGCTGCTGCCAGGAAGATGCGAAGTGTCGGAAGACATCCAAGCCTGGATCGAAGATGAGAAGAACCTGAAAGCAGAGGGGACAGAGTCTGGGTCACTAGCCAGTGACTAGGAAGGCAATAGGCAGATGACCACCGATGTCGGGTGATTTCAGGTGAAGAAGGTGAAGCTTGACTCTTCAGCCACGAGGACCAGGAGGCGTCGAGGATGACCAGGAGCTGGATTCGAGAAAAGGATGTCGAGTGCTGTGTTGTCGGAGTACGGATTGGACTCACCAAGCCTTGGCAACACAACCCACGCAGAAACGAGAAAGATGCTTTGGTGCAAACCAGCAAGGTCTGTGAGACTCACCACTTGGTAGGGAGTCGGGGCACGTCTGGAGCAACCAGGAAAGACCAAGGAAATAAAAAGTTACCCCCTCTGGGACCCACTAGTCAATGGTTTAGGGATCGCGAAGGGACCTCAAGACGAAACACCAAATGGTGGGCCACGGATCTGAACCTGAAAGCAGAGGGGACAGAGTCTGGGTCACTAGCCAGTGACCAGGAAGGCGATAGGCAGGTGCCCACTGATGTCGGGTGATTTCAGGTGAAGAATGTGAAGCTTGACTCTTCAGCCACGAGAACCAGGAGGCATCGAGGACAACCAGGGGCTGGATTCAAGCTGTCCCATGAAGGATGTCGAGTGCTGCGGTGTCGAGGTCCGGATTGGACTCACCAAGCCTTTGGCAACAGCAACTCATGCAGAAACAAGAAAGATGCTTTGGTGCAGAACACCACTTGGTAGGGAGTCGGGGCATGCCTGGAGCAACCAGGAAAGCCCAAGGAAATACAAAGTTACCCCCTCAGGGTCCCACCAGTCAACGGACCAGGGACATCAAGACGAAACACAAAATGGCGGGATAACTAGGCCAACAATCTTTGGTGGATTCAGTGCGCGAGGTGGGGGTTACAAGTGAGCCCAAGCATGACTTCAAGAGACGTCGAGAAGTTAATGCACTTGCAGAAATGCACTGTGACCATGAGTTCCACGCTACTCACGAGGGCTGCGGGTCTCAGCTTTGCTGGGGACTCGGGAAGGCCTCTGATATGTCTGGAAATCCTGTTCCTGGCCTGCAAATACTTCAGAGTCCGACAAGAGCTTTGATAATGCAGACCAGAAAATTGTTTCATTGGTGCCTGCCAAGCAGGGGAGTCACTCCTTGACACCAAAGAGGATTTCTTCATTCCTCTAGTCTTGAGTAGAGCGTCGAAGTTCCAGGATTCAGCTTCAGAGTTTCGGACAGGGATATTTAAAGTTCTGGTTACAGAGGTTCCTTACTTATACCTAAGGAAGGGGTTGGACTAGCTCTGGGGACCTGCCATGGGGAGGGTTTGGAAAGAGGGGCGACTACACCCATTTCCTTTGTCCAGTTTCACGCCAGAGCAGGGGCTGTAAGCCCCTGAACCGGTTTGAGCTGGACTATGCACAGGGACACCAAAGCGTGCCCCCAGTGCAGGACTGTAAAGCACTCAGAGAGTGGTCCCACCCAGTCCCAATACACATAAGCTTGTCTGGGAGGTGGCTAAACCTCCCTGTGAAAGGAAACCTATTGTCCAGGCCTACCCTGCTGGAGTTTCAGTCAGCTGCAGGAGGCCAGACCCATGTCTGTGGCTGCAGCATCCAGTTTGTGATGCCAGGGCTCTGTTAAGTTTCTACCATGTAACCCAGTACTGTCATGTCTCTCCCTCTAGAAGGGTGGAATCCTACCCCCGCTGCCAGAACTGGCAGGGGGGTAGGATTCCAAAGCATTTGACACCAAACACAACATGTTTCTGTGCAGCCATCCCAAAGTTAGCATTTACCGTGAGGTTATAATGCACTTAAGAGTATATGGTCAGGCTGCATTACAAACAGCATCAGAGAAGGGTCTCTGAATGCTGCAGAGGGGCTCTGCTCATGCAGGGGCACCCCCTCACATAAGAACCAAGCACTCTGCCTTCAGGATTGATAAGGCCTGCCATAGGAGTGACTTATAGGTTTATATGTGTATATATATAGTGTTATAGGTAACCTATATCACAGTAAGGGGTGCATGCACCACCTTACCCAGGCTGCAGTAGCAGACCTGTGGTGTCATTTTGGGTGGCTTTCCAGGGGTGGCATAATACATGCTTCAGCCCCTGGTAGGCCTCTGGGGTACCTATGCCCTGGGTACATAGTATACCATATACTAGGGCAGAGCTTTCCAAACTATGTGTCCCGACACAGTACTGTGTCACCTGCAAATGGTGGGTGTGTCGCGAGATGACACTGGTAATAACGGGCACTTAGCACATAACTGCTGCTAATTAAGAGGCATCCCGTTGAAAGCTTTGTTCTCACTATGC